>NC_136262.1:226786523-227044023 GCF_964187855.1 Myxine glutinosa
TGTGATTTCCCCATTGAGTACCTGTGGTGCGATTTTGGCCAACGTTCAGAATCGGGTTTAGTACTTGCTAACGGTTTGAGCCGCGGGCTGCCATCCGCTCGGCAAAATAACATCTTGTCCGCGGTCTCGAACGAGGTTGCTCACCTGCCTCTCTGGAGGGAGCGGGGCAGCTTCAGAACTCACGTCGGTCAGTCGCAGACAAGGGGATTAATCCCCCCTTGGTAAGGGGAAAAAGGGCCGACGTTGAGATCCGCAACAATTGGTGTCAGGAGTGGGATGGCAACTCTGCCATCTCTCACACTATGGGGCACATGAGCACTAGCTATGGGGTTTATGGCAGTGTAAGCTCGCCGAGGGAGGGTTTGGATAAAATGATAGGGATCTAGAGAAGATTGACCATAGGTAACTGCAGGGTTAAGTAGCGACATTATACAGGTAGTGGGGACGCAGGTAGATTAGTTTGGATTATAACAACGAGGGAGCGCAATAGTATAAGGGGCGACTGGCAAGCGCAAGTTTCAGAAGGGAGTAGTCAGCTTAGATGATGCCGTGTGTGTGTGAGAGTCTTGATATCGAGCAAATGAGGAATTATTAGGCAATGCTCGGGAAGGATGTGTGTATGAGCGTGGGAGAATCTGGGTGCCTGAGGCAATGGTTTAGAGAGTTAGAAGTGTATTGTGAAAAGTGATTGAGGTGATTGTGAGTTGTATTGAGCGTGGAAGTGTATGGAGCAGCGTATGAGGAATAATTGTGGTTGTGCATTGTATTGAATGATTGAAGAAGCCTGGGAGGGAGGAGGATGCAGGAAGCACCAGGTGTGATTGCACAGGTGTGCAAATGAACAGGTGTGTGGAGTACATGGAGTATGGAATACATGGAGTACGGAATGGATGGTGTGGAGTGAGTATGGTGAAAACTGTGGAGTGGAGTGGATGGTGCGAAGGTGTGTATGGGGAGGATGGACCCCATCACGAATACCCGGGGAGGGTAGTCTAAGAGTTAGGTAGAGGATATAGGTAAATTGTTGTTGGATATTGGCATCTGTGGTGCGTGTGGAAGAATGGTGTTTGGATGGGTGCATTAGTGTCGTGGAAATGACTGGGCGTGTGGCCTGTTAGTGTGTGTAGTTAAATGGGCACTCCGCCACTGTTAGGATGTCGGCCAGCTGAGGCCGCAGGTGGGCTCTGGGAGCCGTTAGAGTTGTTGTGGATGGGGCCCGAGGATCGGGAGGACGGACCCGGGTAGCCCAGTGCCAGAGAGGGCACCGAGTGGGGTAAGCGCCAAGGAGGGCCTTCCCCAGGTAGATAGGTTAAGGTAAGGAGCAGGTAAGCTCGGAGGCAACTGCAGTGGTGGAAGTGTGCAGGTGGGTAGACCTGCTGGGAGAGCCACACGACCCAGTCCTGAAATTGTGCAAAGGCACAGGGAGTTGAATCGGGGGAGTGAGACCCCAAATTGATGAAGCACCACAGTTTGGTCAATGGGAATTGGTTCTTAAAACCGCATAGAGTAAGATGGCCAATGGATTGGCAGGGAAAGACCCCGGGTAGTGTAAAGTGTGTTAATGTCATTTAGGAAGTAGTTAGGATTGAAATCTCCTCGCACCATCTACATCCACTCACCTGAGGTGACGCAACTTCACACCATGCCATGTTATTATTATTTTCTGTGCAAATGTTTGGAATGTGAGACGCATCCTGACGTGGGTGTGACATTGTGTTGTTGTTCCATCTCTCCCTCCTTATGAGGATTGATGATGAATTGGTGATGGCAAATTTTGGATTAGTGGGATTGTGACGAATTTGGTATAGGGGAAATATGGGGAAGACGTGACATTCGTGACGAATTGGTAAGGGTGTAGATTTTTGTAAATATGGGGTAAGGGCAAGGGTAGATTAGGTAACGGGGGGTGACGTACGGTAGGGATGAGCTTTTCTCCGCTCAGTCTCCAGACGCACCTCACTCTGCATTGCCTTCGTTGATGTGTACCCTTGCACCCTTACCCCTCACTCACCTGTCTTCTCTGTCTTCCTTCCCCGACCCATGGATCGTGCTCTCTGGGCACTGAGGGGAGCGTGCGGGAGTCCGCCATTGTGTGCCCGAACCCCCGCAACCAGCTGCCTGCATCGATGCACCACTTATGGACCACATGTCTGTGGCTGAGCACCACTCATGGACCCCACGGGTTGGGGCATGGCCCCTCTGCTGGAACCGGCCACGATGGCCCAATATCTTGCTTGCGGACCCGGTGAGGTGGCACCAAGCCCACAGGTGAACCACTCATAGTCGGCCCCTGTGGGCCATAAATAAAAAACGGACACGTTTGTGCACTTTTATTTCCACCAAATAGGCCGCATCCAAGAAGAACAAGTTGACAACATCTGGAAGACCAACGGCCAGCAGAGGGAGCCGAAGGGAAAGACCACCAGCAGGGGTTTGTTTATTTTTTTTGAACTGTGGTGACTGTGCACTGACTGGTGCTTTATGGTGCTTTATGGGGCTTTTTGGTGCTTTATGGTGCTCTTTGTTGGTGCTGGTGCATCGATGCAGCGCAGGCTGTCTCCCCCCCCCCCCACACCCCCCCCAAAAGATCAATCGCAGGTCCTGGGTTGCAGTGTAAATACAATCAGCGTCACTTGTAAATAATGATCCCCACCGTTCATGTGTAGTTTGAGAACAATTCCGCAATTCGGTTATCCTGTGGGCGTGAATCTGTTAGGTAGGGTGCAATGCAGCAGAGGGACATATTTATTTGTGTTTTAAAACTGTCACACTCAGGGTCAGGTTAATTGTCGAGAGAACTACACCTACGTGTCACACTAAGTTAAAGTTGTATAGGCCCTGGACGTGCCTGGAGGATGAGGGTGCAGTGTTGCGGATTTGAGAATCCTGTTTTTTTTTTGTATATATCACCCTCTGTAAATAGTGTCATGATTCTTGTAAATACCTCCGTTTTGTGTGTAAAGGTCAAAGGTCGTCCCCGTAGTTAATCCATCGCATGCACGTAGAAAATCATATACCCTTCTAAATAGTTATTTATTATTCTATGTTAGTTTAAGGCTCTGTCTCCCATTAATTGACACTGCATTGCACCGTGTTGAAATAAGATAGATCCCCTCTTTCAAATTCCCTCAAAGCCTCCCTTTCCAACTGCCTTTATTGTCAAAGCCTTCCTTTCCAACTGCATTTATTGTCAAAGCTTCCCTTTCCAACTGGATTTATTGCCAAAACCTCCCTTTCCAACTGCATTTGCCGCCATTACGCACGCGGTCAAGCCCACGAACAAGGGCGTTGCCTGCCCCTCGTCATCAGAAGGTGGAGTCAGCGAGCCCCCACCAGCCAATCAGGGCTGGTGAGATACCATCACGGGCGTAGCGCGCATTGATCTCAAAGCGCGTTATAAAAGCGCCCGCACAAGTCTATTGAGGAGAGGCGCGTAAGAGTTCACCTGAGGCAGTCCACCGGAGCCCAGTTGAGTCCAGTTGGAGCAGAGGACCGAGGAAGCCCCCCACAGCAGATGAGTAAGTAGTCCACCGCAGCTGAACCAACCGCAGCTGAGTCCACTGCAGCTGGGTGGAGTTGAGCTTTAACGGCGGTTCGACCCGTGGCCGCGAAGCAATGCCACCGTGCGAACGGAAGTGTGGAGAGTCGGCGGCTGCTCACTCCCGGCCCGGCCGTTCTCCTGCGTCCAGCTGAACCTTCCAGCCCTGTGGTCCCACCTCCTCATCCGTCCAGCCATCCACCTCCGGCCATTCCTGTCATCATCCCCGTGTAAGTCTGACTGTCGTCTGTTTGTCCATGTTGTCCTGGGTATAAGTTAAGACTGTATAGATAAGTTAATATTTGCACTGTGTCTTCTTCTTCTTCTGTAAATTATTTTCGTATTTTTCCTTCTTCCTTGGTTTCTTTGGGTTGTAAATACTAGGGCATGCCCGTACTATATCTATATCTAAAATTATATCCCCCCCCCCCCTCTATTTACATGAAATGGTTTGGTCCAAAGCGAACGGCTTGCGAGTACGGTGACAATCCCCCCCCTCTATTTACATGAAATGGTTTGGTCCATTCGCAAAGCCAAAGCGAACGGCAGTTACGAATCGCAGTTACGATGAATCGCAAAGTAGTTTTAATTAGTTTTAAAACATAGTTTAACGCCAACATAGTTTGCCAACGTGAAATAAATGAATACGCTCTCAAATGTGCCGTCCGAGGCAGAGTCTGTTCGCCACGTTCGGCACACGTGATAACTCGCTGCTCTCTGATTGGTTGAATCGTTTTTTGGACATAGCTCGGTAACTACTTGTCCGATTAATATGAAACCTTGAAAAGGCACATCCTCGGGTCCCCAGCAATATACCTGGCAAGTTTCAAGTATATCGGACCGGTAGTTGTCGAGAAACAGCGGTCGCATACACACACACACACACACAGACAGAGATTAGTGGAATTATAGATAGATTAGTAATAAATTATATTTGTTCTTCTTTACCTTCTGGTTTCCTCACATCCGATCGTCTTTGTGATTTCCCCATTGAGTACCTGTGGCACGATTTTGGCCAACATTCAGAATCGGGTTTAGTACTTGCTAACGGTTTGAGACGCGGGCTGCCATCCGCTCGGCAAAATAACATCTTGTCCGCGGTCTCCAACGAGGTTGCTCACCTGCCTCTCTGGAGGGAGCGGGGCAGCTTCAGGACTCACGTCGGTCAGTCACAGACAAGGGGATTAATCCCCCTTTGGTAAGGGGAAAAAGGGCCGACGGTGAGATCCGCAACAAGATATATACATAATGTTCAAGCTGAAAGCATCCGGCATTGCCCGGGTTATTTTTGAATGAATTTACTGCTATAATTCAGCTTTTACTCGTGGCCGTAGAAGATTGACTACGACAGTCATGTGAAAAAGTAAGTACACCCCATGTAAAGTTTTGACTTTTCAACATATTTCAACATACAGCTATTTGATCTGCGTTTCAACAATATTGATAGATAAAGGTGATATAATCTAACAAATATCATGAAACATTTACATTTTGTAGTCCATTGTATAATTTAAATAAACATAAATGCAAATTTCGCATGTGGAAAAAGTAAGTACACCCTTGGCTCTAATAGGTGGTATTGCCCCCTTTGGCAGAAACAACCTCAGGTAGGCGTTTCTTATAACAGTCTATCAGGCTCTGACATCGACTGGGAGAAATTTTTGCCCACTCCTCCATGCAGAATTCTTTCAGCTGTGCGATGTTTGAGGAGTTTCTTGCATGCACTCACTGCTCGTTTCAAATCCCCCCACAACATCTCGATGGTATTTAGATCCGGGCTTTGACTTGGCCATTCCAGAACCCTCCATTTCTTTCTTTTCAGCCATTCCTTGGTGGATTTACTGGTATGTTTAGGGTCATTGTCATGTCGCAAGGTCCACCTTCGGTTGAGCTTCAACTTTCCAACAGAAGGCCTCACATTATCCTCAAGCACCCTCTGGTACAATGAAGAATTCAGAGTGGATTCTATGATGGTGAGCTGCCCAGGCCCTGATGCAGCAAAGCTGCCCCAAACCATAATATTTCCACCACCATGCTTTACAGTTGGTATCAGGTTCTTGGGGTCAAATGCTGTCTTTGGTTTTCGCCAAACATGTCTGCTGGTACTGTGGCCAAATAGCTCTACCTTTGACTCATCTGTCCAGAGCACATTGTTCCAGAACTGCTGGTCTTTGCCTAGGTGTTCATTGGCAAACTTTAGTCTTGCCCTGATGTTCTATCTGGACAGCAAAGGTTTCCTCCTGGCACACGTCCCATGTAGATCAAATTTGTGCAGCCTCTTTCTAATGGTAGACTCGTGCACTTTGACATCAACAGTGGCAAGAGCTACCTGTAGGTCCCGTGATGACATTCTGGGGTTCTTAGAGACTTCTTTCAGCATCTTGCGGTCTGCTCTCGGGCTGAACTTGCTGGGGCGGCCTGGCCTGAACAAGTTGGCAGTTGTTTGGAATCTTCTCCACTTGTAGATGATCTTCCGGACAGTCGAATGATTGATTTCAAATTGTTTGGAGATCTTTTTAAATCCCTTCCCAGACTCGTAGGCATCAAAAACCTTCTCTCTGAAGGCCTCAGAGAGCTCTTTTGGTCTAGGCATGGTGACGCGGCACACTTCAACAACAAAGAGCAAACCAAACGAAATGTCTGAGGTTTAAATAAGACAGGTTCCTCCAAGATCCTCACTAACGATGTTCTAATCATTTGCACCTGAGCTGGTGCACCTGATTCTAATTTTAGGTATTTGAAGTAGTGATAAATGTAGGGGTGTACTTAATTTTTCCACATGCAAAATTTGCATTTGTGTTTATTTAAATTATACAATGACTACAAAATGTAAATGTTTCATGATATCTGTTATATTATATCACCTTTATCTATCAATATTGTCGCGTAACCGTGATTAACACCACAGTTACGGATGACCGATTTGCGAGACTTTAACTCCCGAGGCGAACACTCAATGGCGGACTCACGTTCAACACCAACGCGCGAAATGGCGGGACGCAGCGAAGGCTCCGCAGCCTTATCTATTAAAATGAAACACCCAGGAAACTGCGTTCAAATATGTACAGAAAATAATGTAAGGATTTATTATTAAAAGTAAAGCCAGTGAAAAAGCACGCGCCGGTAATACTAATAACTAAATCGGGACGTCCCCACACGACTGATATCAAACACAAACGAGGGAGATTAATACGAAAATAACAAGTCACGTCGTGTACAGTGTACGCGGATTCGGGCTTATCTGTCTTTGTCGTCCTTGTGGCTGCCGTCCAACACCGCTCCTTTCGGCCCGATCGCACACCTCGCTCCAAGTTCCACGGCCCTCTGCCTCCGCCTCCAAGCGCCACCAGGCCTCGTCGGTCCAACGCAGGGCTGCACGAAGCAACCAAAAACCAAGTGCCAAGTGCCAACTGCTGAGTGCCGAGTGCCAACTGCCAACTGCAACGAGCTGTGGTCACGAACTGTAGAAAATGGCACGAACCGTCAACTGCCACGAGCTCTCACTTCTCTCAACTGCCACTCCGGTACCGAACTGGGACGCTCTACTCAACTGTTCAACGAACTGGGACGACTCGAGATCAGATCGCAACTCAACTCCTCTCAACTCGCGAACTCTTCAAAATGGCGTCCGACCGTCGCATATATCTCTCCCCGATGACGTCACATTCGCGCACTCCTCAGCCAATCATATGGTCCCAGCTCGCCGGTCACGCCCTCTACGGCATGCGACTCCTAACATCTCCCCCGTTACGCGACCCTGCGGTCCTGGCATAACACGTGCCGGCCCGGTTTGTAGGCCTTGGGAGGTGTACACGGTGGCGGCCAATTGTGGTGGTGTTTTTGGCCTGGTTTCCTGTCAATTTAATACGAAGTCCTTGTCAGGGAAAGGGGATTATTTAATGTTGCGCTAAGGACCTAACTAATGTTTATGTGGTTTGCAGTGCCATAAAGGACAAAGGTTTGATTACTAGGTGAGACTCACAGGGCGTTACCATTAATCCCTCACTATTTAACACTCGAATCTCCAGGTAGATCCACACTCATACATCTTACCCCGACAACCGCCTAAACATCAAGAACTTATTACATGTAGAGTCCCTGTCACGACAGCCGGATACCTACCTATTCAGATCTACCTAGCTCTAGATGTTGCATTACCAAATTCATAACACAGCCCCCCCCCTGGAACCGTAGCTCCTGCAAGGTTCACCGCAGGGCTACCATTCCAGCCTTAACACTTACTGTCACACACTTAATTAACCTACGAAATAAATCAGGAAGGGCTGTGGGAAGTGAGTCGGACTACCTACCTACACTTCCTTAACATGCTGAACCCCTTAACCATCATGCAAGTATGTACATCTTCTTCGTTGTTCCTGTGGAGGGAGGAAACAACAACACACAACACTAACTTAACCACAAAACTTAACCATCTTTCCAAAACTCAAAACTCTAACCTTTGTACATACCCCGGTCTACAGACCGCGTCCCCCGGTGGATGCCACAAGACTCAACCTTACCTGCGGGGCCATCCCCAATGCATCCCACTAAATTTTCACGGGCCCTGTCCAGATGTTACAGGTGAGTGACACGGCTCGGTGGATTTCGCCCACATTCATGCAACACAGACCCCTTAACCACTCATTCTCATTCCATAGGTCATCAAGGCATTTCAAAACTCAACAAAGCACTTATTCCCAGTACACCCCCTGCAGGACCATGGCATTGATGTCATTCACGTGTGTGTGCATTCCTCAACTAGGCAGCGGGGAGGTACCGCACAAAAGATGGTGGGGGCGCATCAGGCTGTGGTGCCCGCAGTCCCAAAAACAAGTCAACCGACTTACAAATTCATTGCCCCCCCCCCCTTTACCTCTTGGCCCCATGACAGCCCAACAGCCCCTTTCCGCCGTTACCTCGCCGGTGAGGGTCTCCACACACACCAGGCTCCTTTGCCTCCTGCTTTCGCGCAGCAACACGGGTCACCGGGGGACTTCCTCACCCCGCGGCGCCCAACCAGACCCTCCACCGACGAGCTCCAATTTCCAGTTACCACCGGCTGCCAGGGGTAATTGCCGCAGAGGGGGGCCCGCAGGCATCGCTCCTCAGAGCTTGCTCTGTACCTGCGGACACACACACCTTCCCCACCCACAAGACCCCAAAACACACTTCCTCCCCCGCTGCCATTCAATTCTCCACACAACTCAGCACAATTCAGTACAATTCCATAGATGGTGTAAAAGGTGTTACAAGGCTTGCCATGGCCTGCCACATGTGAAATCCCCCTTCACAGTTCGAATCATTGAATCCTTACACATTTCCATTAGCACATTTCCAAAAAGCACAATTATCGCCCCTCATTATCTCCAATAATCATCACACACTCTCCAGGTTCCACTCTCACGACCACATCAAAACACGTAACCACAATACAAAAACATACGCCACCCACAAGACACTGTGGCTCCCATTCCATCCCCTCACCGGCCATGTCATCACTCTCACCCGCCTCCCAACTCCAATTTACATGTCCCCAATTTCCAAAGCAAATCCTGAAGCCTGGGACAGTACTCCTCAAAGCACTCACCTTAAGTGCAGGTAGTTGCAGGTTGGTCAGGTTCAAAGTGCAATCCACCCATACAATTCCCAAAATTTCACATTGGGCCTACCAAATCCTTCCAAATTTCTCTTTTGTCCCCACTACACTGGCAGGTATGTGGATCCGCATCCAACGGTGATCATCACTACACAACTACCTGTGGCCACGACAGCTCTGCACCTCTACCGTGCAAGGGTCACCGGGACAAGGTGAGCAGTCAAAACGCCAACATGGCCCATGAGTGTCCATAAGGGTGCGACCCACCATCCATCCTTCGGCCCCCCTGCGAGGAACACAGCTGCAGCAGCCCCAGCTGGCCAATGTGGTGAGCACTTGCTGCCACAACACACACTACCGCACACACAACCTCGGCCCTGGGGGGCACGGTCGCAGTGCGTGGCATCCCTACAGCCACGTCCCCTGCACCTCCCCATCATCCCCCAGTCCGACTACAGAACTGCAGCCCCCCAGTGCTCACCCACACTTGACCACACCAAGGTCCAGTCAACAGCCATGCTCCACCAGGAGACCCACCCAGAAGACATGGTCCACACACCTCGGACACGCACAGCACCACGTTGACCCTCAGGCTACACAACTACATCCCCATCATCCCGCGTCCCAAATATCAGCACAGTTGCCCCCGCAACCAGTTGAAAGCTGTGTCTTGCTACCCTATTAATTTCATCACAGCCTCCAACACTTTGGTCTACACACCTGGATCAATAATGGCGTCACTGTACAGTGTCCACCATGGCATTTCAAAATCCACCCTTAAATTTCCATCTAACCCACAGATTACCCATGCCAACCATTTGTCACATTTCACTAACCTCACCAAAGAAGGATGCTTTGCCATACACATGCCAGCCGAGCATGGCCCATATGCTCGGCTCGTTACACATCTCCCGATTCACATCCCCATGGCTCTCTTCCCAACCCGAGAGTCCATAAATCATAACGGAGCATCTGTGGAAGGTCACTCACACCATCACGTTCCACAGATGCCCCAATGGTTGTCCGGCAGGCTATCTCCATCCCTGTCCATTCGGTTTGACCCGCGTCCATAGACCAACCACCATGCCAGGTCACCACATGCTGGTTGTCCCAGAGTCTCAGGGAGAGGGTGTCAGGTCGCATGCCCGGGTGATCACTACATCAGGCCCAAGCTGGCCATCTGCGGTGCCACCACCAAAGCGCGACCCACAACACCTCCCCCCAGTGGTCCTCAATATTTGCCATCCCAGGCTTGAGAAACCACCTCGGACCTCCCTGGAGGTCTTAACCCCCACCAGGGTCCGGTGACCCTGCCGGCCCGAGCCACCAGCTCGGACGGCGCCCCGACGGACAAGGGACGCCACACTCCACCAGACCCCCCGTGGGACCCAGGTCGTACCTCGACACCCAAGGCTGGACCCCACGTCCAAATCTCGCCATCACAGCCCCCCAGCTGGCCGGCATACCCAAATTTTGAAAGGGGCAACTTTTGCCCGAGGCCATCACCCATGACCTCTCCATGTCCAAATCCCGCAGCCCGGGGACCAATCCCAACCATGGCTGCTCCAAATCAAGTTCCCATTGTAATTTTATTTTAAATTTTATTTTACAAATTTTCATTCCCACCGCCAAACCGCAGCTGCAGGGAACAACCTCTACCACCGGTTGTTCTGCCCCTCCCTGCAGTTGATCCAAATTCCCTACAGGGACCAAATCTCCAGAAGCTCTATCTCCCGATCCTCCAAGATCCAAATCCAGCCCGGAGCCAACACACTCCCCCAACTGGTTGTCCAATTTTGGAGCCTCTGTTTCCAAATAGCAGTGTACAGTGAGCGTCCCCTCGGTCATTCCAACCACCTCCTTGGACCAACTCACCTCTTCCCCCAGACTCCTTTGGGCCTGAACAAGCTCTACCTCCATGGGACTGTCACAGGTCTCCAGCCGCTGGATCAAATCATCCTCATCATTACAAATCATTCCTGGCCCCGCCAGGCTTTGATCAATATCCCCAATAAATACCCGGTCCGGCTCTATCGCATGGACCCCCAAAAACTCTACCCCCTCTTGCTCCGCACCACCGCCCTGGTGCTGCACAATTCCAAATTCATCCCCCGGTTGGGGTGTTGTGACATCCACACGGTCCCGATAAACAACCAGGCCAGAATGTGGGAAACATTTCCCATTACAACTCTCACATTCCAAATTTCCTTCCCCGCTCACCTGTGGACTCTCCACGTTTACCTGCAGGCATTCCCCATCTACCTGTACACATTCCCCATCCACCTGTGGACATTCCCCGTCCACCTCTGCACCTGCAGTCTCCCCATTTACTTCAATTGCCATTCCCTGTGCAATTCCCAATTTTGCCATTCCCGGTGCAATTCCCTGCTCGTGAGCAACATGCACATCTGCATGGGCCGTACTCTCTCCTGTTCCCAATCTAGCTTCCCCCCGTTCCGATTCAATTTTTGCCACCTTTGGCTTCTCCTGTGCCCCCCTAGCACCATTCGTTCGTCCTTCCTTCAATTTACTCGTTTGTTCCTTCATTTTGTTAATCATTCGGTCCATCTGCTCTCCCAATCGCTCACTATCGGCCCTCTGAGCATTTATTAAATTTACTATGGTCTGGAGATCTATCGGGGCCGTCCCAGCGGCGGGGAAAGTTCCAACGCTATCCTCCTTATCCCCCATTTCCGGCTCACTCCCGACGCTGACGGAGGCCTCGCTGCGTACTTCCATCTCATCAATTTCCGACATCCGCTTTCCGGAAGATTGTTTCCCGCGCGCGTATTTATTTTAATTCCAAAAACACAATTTAAATTTGACGAAGACGCGATATCGCGCTCCGTATGCCCAATTGATTATTAAATTTCTCCGCCTCGCCTATCCAAATTTTTGCGTTCGAACGTCGGACGCAATGTACGCCCGACCGTGTCGATGTCTCGCCGCGGACAAAAAAATTTGTCCGACGGATTCGAATCCTACACTCCTGACACCACTTGTCGCGTAACCGTGATTAACACCACAGTTACGGATGACCGATTTGCGAGACTTTAACTCCCGAGGCGAACACTCAATGGCGGACTCACGTTCAACACCAACGCGCGAAATGGCGGGACGCAGCGAAGGCTCCGCAGCCTTATCTATTAAAATGAAACACCCAGGAAACTGCGTTCAAATATGTACAGAAAATAATGTAAGGATTTATTATTAAAAGTAAAGCCAGTGAAAAAGCACGCGCCGGTAATACTAATAACTAAATCGGGACGTCCCCACACGACTGATATCAAACACAAACGAGGGAGATTAATACGAAAATAACAAGTCACGTCGTGTACAGTGTACGCGGATTCGGGCTTATCTGTCTTTGTCGTCCTTGTGGCTGCCGTCCAACACCGCTCCTTTCGGCCCGATCGCACACCTCGCTCCAAGTTCCACGGCCCTCTGCCTCCGCCTCCAAGCGCCACCAGGCCTCGTCGGTCCAACGCAGGGCTGCACGAAGCAACCAAAAACCAAGTGCCAAGTGCCAACTGCTGAGTGCCGAGTGCCAACTGCCAACTGCAACGAGCTGTGGTCACGAACTGTAGAAAATGGCACGAACCGTCAACTGCCACGAGCTCTCACTTCTCTCAACTGCCACTCCGGTACCGAACTGGGACGCTCTACTCAACTGTTCAACGAACTGGGACGACTCGAGATCAGATCGCAACTCAACTCCTCTCAACTCGCGAACTCTTCAAAATGGCGTCCGACCGTCGCATATATCTCTCCCCGATGACGTCACATTCGCGCACTCCTCAGCCAATCATATGGTCCCAGCTCGCCGGTCACGCCCTCTACGGCATGCGACTCCTAACATCTCCCCCGTTACGCGACCCTGCGGTCCTGGCATAACACGTGCCGGCCCGGTTTGTAGGCCTTGGGAGGTGTACACGGTGGCGGCCAATTGTGGTGGTGTTTTTGGCCTGGTTTCCTGTCAATTTAATACGAAGTCCTTGTCAGGGAAAGGGGATTATTTAATGTTGCGCTAAGGACCTAACTAATGTTTATGTGGTTTGCAGTGCCATAAAGGACAAAGGTTTGATTACTAGGTGAGACTCACAGGGCGTTACCATTAATCCCTCACTATTTAACACTCGAATCTCCAGGTAGATCCACACTCATACATCTTACCCCGACAACCGCCTAAACATCAAGAACTTATTACATGTAGAGTCCCTGTCACGACAGCCGGATACCTACCTATTCAGATCTACCTAGCTCTAGATGTTGCATTACCAAATTCATAACAATATTGTTGACATGAAGATCAAATCGCTGTATGTTGAAATATGTTGAAAAAGTCAAAACTTTACATGGGGTGTACTTACTTTTTCACGTGACTGCATCATTCAGCTCAGGTTTTAATTGCGAAATGGGCCCGGCCTGGCCGAAGCGGCCTCAACCAGCCTCGCCCCCTAGCCTAAAACCTTCCCGGGGCCTGTCCCGACATTTTTTGTATTAGAGGTTTACTCCTATCTTTCACCGTTCAGGAGATTAGCTTGCGCAGACAAACAAACAAAAACTTTCTTTCATAATATCGAGAGATAATGTATAATGTATATGTATATGTATATGTATGTGTATAATTGTATATGTATATGTATATGTATATATCTATATCTATACATATATATATCTATATCTATATATAAAATGGCCTCTAAAGGTGGTTCTATATATATATATATATATATATATATATATATATATATATATATATATATATATATATATATATTGTTGCGGATCCGGAGGTCGGCGCTCCCCTTACCAAGGGGGGGTTAATCCCCTTGTCTTTTACACTGGCCGATCTTCCGTTCCTGGAAATTATGACGTCACTTCCGGTCGGTAGTCGCCAGGGTCATTGGTCAATGCAGTCCCAAATACCTGCTTACTAGTACCGACCGTAAGCGAGGAGATAACCCCCACCCGGGCCGCAGCGTTAATGGATACGCCGAGCGAAGCGAGCTGCGACTTGGGCCGTTAACAGAAAGACTAACCCGATTCTGAGTGGTTCTAATCGTGCCACCGGTACTCAATTGAGGAAATCACGAAAGCGATCGGATGGAGAGGAAACCAAAGTAAAGGAAGAACAAAGATTTATTAATCATGTACAAAAACGTGAAGTGGAAACGAAAGAAGGGCATGTACAAGGGAAGAAGAAGAAGCAGCAGACACAGGGCAATCTTATACACTCTAAAATAACACGCCCAGGACAACACAAACGGACTTACATGAAAGGGTAGTGGTAGGAAGGAAGAGAAGGTCCAGGCAGATGGCTCCAGCGTCGAGGTCCGGCTCCAAGTTCACGCTTTGGATCGCGGCGAAACCCGGCAGGCAGTGCGGTTCGTATGGTCGTGGTAACGGACCGACTCTCACACTCGACTTCATGTCTCCTCTCTCTCTCTTGGTGTTCGACTCCTTCTCTCTCCCTGGCTCATCTCTTGGTGTTCGACTCCTTCTCTCTCCCTGGCTCATCTCCTGGTGTTCGACTCCTTCTCTCTCCCTGGCTCATCTCTTGGTGTTCGACTCCTTCTCTCTCCCTGGCTCATCTGATGTTCGACTCCTCTCTCCCTGGCTCATCTCTTGGTGTTCGACTCCTTCTCTCTCCCTGGCTCATCTCCTGGTGTTCGACTCCTTCTCTCTCCCTGGCTCATCTCTCTTGGTGTTCGACTCCTTCTCTCTCCCTGGCTCATCTCCTGGTGTTCGACTCTTTCTCTCTCCCTGGCTCATCTCTCTGAAGTAGTCCGCCGCAGCGCTTATATTACGCGCCTTGCAAATCAAACCGCGTGCGCTTCGCTCCGCCTACCGGTGAACACGCCTCGGCCCTGATTGGTCGCGAGGGTTCACCGGCTCCTCACTTCGTGACACGTTGATGGGGCCACGCCTCCGTTGCTGGCGCTCCTCCCCCTTCTTCTCCAACTCGGCCGCGTGGTCAATGGCGTTTGGAGCGAGCGCTGCGGCTTGGCGAGCAGAGGCGCGTAACCCAATTTGGAGAGAGCCAAGCCGCAAAATGAATGGGATTGAACAAGGGGCCTAGGTTATTTGATTAATGCAACGCAGAGTCAAATTATTGGAAACAGAGCCTTACCTGAAACACATACTAATGAAATAACTGAAGAAGGTCCTATGGTGTCCTACGTGTTGCAAAATGGACCAGCTAGGGTGCGACCTTTGACCTTTGGAAGATGGGGATATTTACAGGGAATTATTTACAAGGCTTATTATTTTACAAGTGAAGGTTCTAAAAATGGTAACAATATATATATATATATATATATATATATATATATAGACACACACACACAGTCGTGGCCAAATTGAAATTCACAAAAGTATTTGCTCTCTAGTGGCAGTTTGACCCACTCTTCTTGTGCAAACTGCTGCAGTTCTCCCAGGTTTGAAGGGTGCCTTCTCCCAACTGCTGTTTTCAGATCTCCCCACAGGTGTTCAATGGGATTTAGATCTGGACTCATTGCTGGCCACTTCAGAACAGTCCAGCATTCTGTCTTGAACCATTCCTGTGTGCTTTTTGGAGTGTGTTTGGGGTCATTGCCCTGTTGCAAGACACATGACTTCGATGGAGACCCAGCTTTCTGACACTGGGTTGAACCTCGCACTCCAAAATGCCTTTGTAATCTCCTGATTTCATGATGACATGCACACATTCAAGGCACCCAGTGCCAGAGGCAGCACAACAACCCCACAACATCACTGAACCTCCATGTTTGACTGGAGGGAAGGTGTACTTTTCTTTTAAGGCTTCATTTTGTTTTCTGTAAACATAGAGATGATGTGCTTTACCAAAAAGCTCTAATTTGGTCTCATCTGTCCACAGGACATTCTTGCAGAAGGATTTTGGCTTGTTCAGGTGTGTTTTGGAAAACTCCAGTCAGGCTTTCTTATGTTTTCTTTCTTTCTCAGAAGCAGTGGGGTCCTCCTGGGTATCCTTTCATTGAGGTGGTGATGGCTGGTGCGAGTTGAAACTGTCGTACCTTGTGTCTGAAGGTCAGCTTGAATCTGTTTGGCAGTTGATCGAGGTGCTTTCTCCACGTGTCTTTCATGAAAAAAAGACACATGAAAGCCTGCTTGGAGTTTGCAAAAAAAGCATCTAAAGGACTCTCAGACTGTGAGAAACAAGATTCTGTGGGCTTTCATATGTCTTTCACTCAGGAGAGGCTTCCGTCTGGCCACTCTGCCATAAACACCAGATCAGTGGAGCGTTGCAGTGATGGTTGTCCTTCTGGAAGTTTCTCCCATCTCCACACAGGATCTCTGGAGCTCAGCCAGATTGACCATCGGGTTCTTGGTCACCTCTCTTACCATGGCCTTTCTCCCCCGATTGCTCAGTTTGGCCGGGCGGCCAGCTCTAGGAAGAGTCCTGGTTGTTCCAAACTTCTTCCATTTAAGAATTATGGAGGCCACTGTGCTCTTGGAAACCTTCAATGCAGCAGAGATTTTTTTGTAGGCCAGATCTGTGCCTCGACACAATCCTGTCTCTGAGCTCTGCAGGCAGTTCCTTCGACCTCAAGGCTTGGTTTTTGCTCTGATATGCATTGTCAGCTGTGAGACCTTATATAGACAGGTGTGTGCCTTTCCAAATCATGTCTAATCAATTGAATTTACCACAGGTGGAATCCAATCAAGGTATAGAATCATCTCAAAGATGATCAAGAGAAATGGGAGGCACCTGAGCTAAATTTCAAGTGTCATAGCAAAGGGTCTGAATACTTATGTCAATGTGATATTTAAGTTTTTTCTTTTTAATAAATTTGCAAAACTTTCTAAAATCCTGTTTTCTCTGTCATTATGGGGTATTGAGTGTAGATTGATGAGGGAAAAAATGAATTTAAACGATTTCAGCATAAGGCTGCAACATAACAAAATGTGAAAAAAGTGAAGGGGTCTGAATACTTTCTGAATGCACTGTATATCATTATTGGCACGATCACTCGATAGTGAAGAATCACTTGAAATAAAAAATAAAAAATTCTCGTATACGGATGTGGATTCGTATCTTCACCAACAGTGAGTCAATTCCTCCTTGTCACATCCCCAACCTATCCACCAAGTTTCGTCCGAATCCGTCCACAACCTTTTTAGATATCCTATTCACAGATAAACAGACAGGGGTGAAAACATAACCTCCATCCACCTTCGGTGGCGGAGGTAATTTGATATTTCTGCATTTCTAAAAATTTCTAAAAGCATGTTTTCACTTTGTCATTTTGGGGTATTTTGTGTCCAAGGGTGACAAAAAGTTAAATTTTAATCCATTTTGAAATCAGGCTGCAACAATAAAATGTGAAAAAGTCGAGGGGTGCAAATACTTTCTGAAGGCACTGTATATATACTAGCTGAAAGCACCCGGCGTTGCCCGGGTTATTGTCCCCCGTCGCACCGCGGAGCGAAAGGGGGACGATGGTTTGTCCGTCCGTGCGTGCGTACGTGCGTGCATACGTGCGTAAGCGAAGGACCGAATTCTAATTTGGTGTGTGGGTGCAACCCACGTCAAAATCCAAGATGGCCACCGCCATGTATGTCTGAACCTTGTGAGCGGAATATCCTGAAAAATAAGCGAAGTACCAACTTCTAATCTGGTGTGTGGGTGTATCTACGCATAAGGGAGAACGCTATTGAAAATTGGGTCACCACGTCAAAATCCAAGATGGCCGCCTTGCGTCTTCCAGTTTGTCAACTCATCACTTCACCGACGGGGGACCTAGGCGTAACGCTTGTTTTTGAATGAATTTACTACTATAATTCAGCTTTTACTCGCAGCCGTAGAAGAATGACTACTAGAATTCAGCTCAGCTTTTAATTGTGAAATGGGCCCAGCTCGGCTGAGGTGGGCCTCGACCGGCCTTGCCACCTCACCTATAACCTCCCGGGGCCCGTCCCGACATTTTTGGTTCTTTTTGAATGAATTACTACCATAATTCAGCTTTTACTCGCGACCGTAGAAGATTGACTACTATAATTCAGCTCAGCTTTTAATTGTGAAATGGGCCTGGCCCGGCCGAAGCGGCCTCAACCAGCCTCGCCACCTAGCCAAAAACCTTCCCGGGGTCCGTCCCGATATTTTTTGTTTCAGAGGTTTCCTCCTATCTTTCACTGTTCAGGAGACTAGCACATGCAGACAAACAAACAAAAACGTTCTTTTATTATATATATATATATATATCAGTCATTATGCGACTTCATACCATCAGTGGGGAACCGCTATTAAGGTGTCCCATACAGCTACTGCTGCACCTTACTGAGGGTGATAAGCACTGCCTGCCACACGGTAACATTATCTCTGGTATCCACTCACTATATGGAGTCGACCTGGATGCGGTTGGGAGTAACTAATTAGTATATGTAATTTGGTGCTCCAACCTAATGAGCAACGTCATGACGTCATCGCCACATATGTCCACATTGCCTGCCAAGCTCCGGAGGGGCCATCTAGCAGTGCATCATTATGGATGTTAAATTCAGATACTGTCACAAGTGTATGCAAAACTCAGTTACCGACCTGGGTTCGCCCTTGTTGGGGCTTCATCAGGGCAACGCAGTGAGCCTTCCATACACTTGTGACTCTGAAAACCTTTCGGTTATATATCAGTCATATGAAAAGAAGACTGGGAAAAACTGTGAGAGAACGAAAGTAAATGGACCACAAACCACCGCTGATAGAAGACAACAACAAGGCCTCAAGGCAGGAAGCTTAAAAGACCAGGCCTCAAAAAACGCAGCAGGAAATAACCATCGATTTTATACAGGTATGCATGATTTACACCGAGATCTTCCTAGAGACACACAGTAGGTACACACACCGTGAAATAAAAATACAGTTTTGACAAAAATACAAACGGGAACAATTACTTAACATTGATAGTGTGGAGAGCATGGAGATCTTGGAAAAAACACAACCTCGCCGGCAAAACCGGAAGCGGGGTTAAACGGGGTCTGAGGGTTTTAAAGGGGTCTAAAGATGTTCTAATGGGTGTAAAGGGTCGAATGGGTGTAAACTGTAAAGGGTCAATGGTTTCTAAGGGGATGTAAAGGCTCAAAGGGGTGTAAAGGGTCAAAGGGGTATAAGAGGTTTCAAGGGTCTAGAGGGGTCGAATGGTTGGAAAGGGTCTAAGGGGTGTAAAGGGTTAAAAGGGGTCTAAAGATGTTCTAATGGGTGTAAAGGGTCGAATGGGTCTAAACTGTAAAGGGTCAATAGTTTATAAGGGGGTGTAAAGGGTCAAAGGGGTGTAAAGGGTCAAAGGGGTCTTGTTACGTGGTCCTCCAGGTGACTACCTGGTCTCGGTGACCCCCGGACCGTGAGAGGAACTCCGCCAGAAAGATCTATTATTTACTAGCAGAGGTACCCGGCTTTGCACGGGAGTGGGAGGAGGAGGGGAGGGGGAAGAGGAGGGGAGGGGAACGGGGGGGAGGGGGGAGGGGGAAGCGGGGGAGGAGGAGGGGAGGGGGAGAGGGGGAGGGGAGGGGAGGGGAATGGGGGGGGAGGGGGAAGGGGGGGAGGGGGGAGGGGAAGGGGGGAGGGAAGGGTGCGGGGGTGCCCAGGGGAAGAAGGGCCCCTCCCCTCCCCCTCCCCCCCTTTCCCCTCCCCCCCTCCCGTCCCCCTTCCCCCTCCCCCTCCCCCTTCCCCCTCCCCCTCCCCCCTCCCATCCCCCTTCCCCCTCGTTCCCCTCCCCTTCTCTTCCCCCTCCCCTCCTCCTCCCCCTTCACACCAGGGGGGTTGACTCAGCCTGTCATCCCACCGAGGTCGGAAGTCGGAACTCATTGTCGTCAAATAAATGTAGCCTGTATGTTTCACTCTTTGTCACATGCCGTTGGTCCCATGTCAATCGGATGAAGTTGAAAAATTAACGTTACGAAGGTTCTCTGGGACGTACTGATTCCGAATAATGAAGTTGAAAAATTAACGTTCCGAAATACGCTAATTACGCTAACAGAAGCACTGGAGGGAGCACTGCGCTCCCTCCCTTAGATTCCCTCCCTCTTCTGCTAGCGCTAATTACGCGTAACACACTAATTTTAAAACCCGAAGTTTTTTTAATTTTAAGGTGTGCTGTAGTCAGAAGCGCTAGAAGCGCTGCGCTCCCTCCCTTCGAATCCCTCTCTCTTCTGCCGCTTCTGCGCCGGCAATGCTTCTGCTACGCTAATTTTAAAACCCGAAATTTTTTAAATGTTTATGTCTCCGTGACATTCCTGGGACCATCCCGAGTCGAACAGTACTTTCCGCTCGCAAATCCGTCCACGGGTTCTCGAGATCTTAGAGATTGTAGACCCGAAGTTTTTTTAATTTTAAGGTGTGCTGTAGTCAGAAGCGCTAGAAGCGCTGCGCTCCCTCCCTTCGAATCCCTCTCTCTTCTGCTAGTGCTAATAATACGCTAATTTTAAAACCCGAAATTTTTTTAATGTTTATGTCTCCGTGACATTCCTGGGACCATCCCGAGTCGAACAGTACTTTCCGCTCGCAAATCCGTCCACGGGTTCTCGAGATCTTAGAGATCATAGATAGAGGCCAACTCTACTTTATATATATATAGATGCTCTTTCGTAACGCATAAATCTGAATTCCAATCAATAAGAAACCCCACACCAAGGATCCGGAATAATCAATGATATATTCCCCGAGCAATCAACAACCATCCACAATCAGCAATCAATAGTACAAAGATGTAAACTCATCTATAATAACTCTAAGATGGCCATCTTATACATTCCTCACGTGAGCCCCACTCCCGACTCCCTCCATGGTCAATGTCTCTCTCAATGTCTCCGTACTCCGGTAGTTCGATCTCCGCACGTGGGCGGTTGAACGGACCCTTCCTGACGTGCTTTCACCGGGCACGTCCCGTACCGGGAACAACGGCTGCAGCGCGCACCTCCTGGCCAAGCAAAGCGGGTACAGCAAAGCAGGCAAAGCAACACGCGGCTTGCCCAGCGCGCGCGGCCCAAGGTGCGACCCGTACGCGGCCTTGTAGACGGTGAGGCGAACTGTGCCAGCTGCTTGGTTCCGTGCACGAACCCACGGCGACTTGACGTGTCAAAGGGTAGTTACACGTCCCAGTAACTCCTCTCGCCAGACGGGCTTTTAACGCCGATTCTGTTACGTTGCTCAATCGATACCGCTCGCGTCCGAGCTCGGCGAGGAAGAAGAAGAATCGTCGCTTCTCCAGGACCTCGTGTCTTTTCTTCTTCCGTTTCCGGTCTCCTTTTTCTCAGAAGGGCTCCTGACCCTTTAATCACAACAACCTTTAATCGACTACACATTGATAAGCAAAGACCTGAATAGTAATTCACATACATTCACATAAATATGTAACAGGTCTAAAGGAGTGTAAAGGATCAAAGGGGTATAAGAGGTGTCAAGGGTCTCGAGGGGTCTAAGGGTTGGAAAGGGTCTAAGGAGTGGAAAGGGTCTAAAAGGGTCTAAGGGGTGGAAAGGGTCTAAAGTGTGTGAAGGAGTGAAGGCGTCGTAAAGACATACCAACGGGAAACATCGGGTTCGTAAATAAAATAACTCGGGAGTGCAACACGACAATGTCAATAACGGGCCAAATGACCTCCTCACCACCGTCATGGTATACACCCCATTTTAAGGTATACCGAACTACTAACTTCTAATCTGTTGTGTGGATGTATCTACGCCTAAGGAAGAACGCTATTGAAAATTGGGTCGCCACGTCAAAATCCAAGATGGCCGCCGGCATGTATGTCTGAACCTTGTGAGCGGAATATCTTGAAAAATAAGCGAAGTACCAACTTCTAATCTGGTGTGTGGGTGTATCCAGGCATAAGGAAGAATGCTATTGAAAATTGGGTCGCCACGTCAAAATCCAAGATGGCCGCCACCATATATATGTCTGAACCTTGTGAGCGAAATATCTTGAAAAATAAACGAACTACTAACTTCTAATCTGGTGTGTGGGTGTATCTACGCATAAGGGAGAACGCTATTGAAAATTGGGTCGCCACGTCAAAATCCAAGATGGCCACCTTGCGTCCTCCACTTTGTCAACTCACATCACTTCAACGACGGGGGACCTAGGCGTAACGCTTGTGGCAAACTCTAAGCGGGCTTTCAGGTGTCTTTCAGGATAAGGCTGCAACATAACAAAATGTGAAATAAGTGAAGGGGTGTAGCGGTTACCGCTGGATGCACACAATCGCCTTGCACCGACCAGAACACGGCCAGACGCGCCTCTCCCGGGCATACCCGGACTCACTGTTCCCGGGCACGCCCGAACCTCCCGGGCACGCCCGGTCTCGTCTTTCCCGGGCATGCCCGCTCTCGCCTTTCCAGGGCTCGCCCAGAGCGTCCGGGCATGCCCGCTATCGCCTTTCCAGGGCTCGCCCAGAGCGTCCGGGCATGCCCGCTCTCGCCTTTCCAGTGCTCGTCTAGAGCGCCCGGGCACGCCCAGCCTCGACTTGCCAGGCCGCAGCCAAACACGCCCGGGCAGGTCCAGACTCGCCTTTCCAAGGCTCGCCCTTGACACCCGGGCATGCCCGGTATAGCTTTTGCCGGGCAAACTTCCCGACATAAATGTGTATATATATTGCTGCCCGATAAACGGGCTTTTGGTCAGAATACCTGAGCTGTTTTGTTTCATTAAAGCAACTCGGACGAATTCCGTCTTTGGTCGAGTCACTTCTTTCGACTCGCGTTGGAGCGCAGCTCCTTCAGGGGCCTGAATACTTTCTGAATGCACTGTATATGTATGTGTGTGTGTCAGTTGTTGGAAGAGGTTCAGTGTTGAACTTTTTGGCTTGACCGCCAACCATGACCTCTTCTGGGACAAACATGTAGCAACATTTACATCCAAAGAACAGTCACAGTCCCGACATCCTTCTTTGTTTTGTCGTTCTTTGGAACATCATAGCTCCTCAGTCTGCAAGGCTTGTATGCGTATCTCAAATGGAGTACTGCTCTCCCCCATCCATGTTTTAGCACCCCAAAACAAATCTGTCTCTCCTGGAGTGCATGGAATCTAAAGCTCCTAACATTGCCTGCTGTAAGCTCCCAAGATGAGGCAGAAATATAAGACCTTTTCCTTTCATATTGCAGACAGATCAGTGACCTCTCTGTTGTTTATTGTCTCTTCTCCAGTCTAGCTTCCTCTGCTCTCTCAGCCCTCTGACCCTCACCACCTCATCCAGGATGCATGTGTTCTGCTAGTACCCACTTCCTGGTTAAACTGTACTTCCAAAATCCAAGCGATGAATGTTTAAATGACGAAATGAAAGCAATTTTTCTCATAAGAATTAATGCAATGAAGGGGGCGAGGGTGGCTGTGTGGGATGCGTTCCTAACCGTTAAGGATGGAACCGAGAAAGACCATCTGTCTCTCTGGCTGGTAGACAGGTTTGGTGCTGCTTGAGCGATCTTGCGGTACAAGTGGAAAAATAAATACCTGAAGTGGCAATGTTAATACCTATCGTTGCCACTTCATGTGTTATATTTTGGTTGTTATCTATGATATTACCCTTTATTGATTAATGACATTTATATTCAATTACATACGTACAAGTAAAATAGAACTTAATTAATGCATACATTTAAATTTCAATCAATAACAACAATTACCAGACATATTGAAATCAACATAAACCTCTTCTGGAAGACGTTGAAGTTGGTGGTACGTCTTCTTCTTCTTCCTTCTTCAATAAATTGATAGATCGGAGGCAAAAGTGTAAGATGAGACGGTGAATATTAAGAAGTGGTATTAATAACGTGATGACGCATTTGCAAAACGACCTAAAAAGGGGCGGCGTAAACCGGGGCATTACTGTAATTGGAAAGAAATTATATATACTAGCAACGGTACCCGCCCTATGGGCGGGGCTTCAATTGGGAGGCCCAAATGAAAAGGCAAAATATCAGAAGGCTTTTTAAAATTTTAAACGATTCATATAAACATCCGTTGAAACATATCACATGCAAATCATCAAAATCTAAACAGTACATGGCGCCCATTTTGAAAAAAGATTGAATTCTGCAAAACGGAAGTGGCCGCTACACGTCTTTCTCAGTCGCACGTTTATGTGTGAAGAGTGCGCGCCGAATCTGCAACACAGAAGCGGCGCTACACGTCTTTCTCAGTCGCACGTTTATGTGTGAAGAGTACGCGTCGAATCTGTAAAACGGAAGCGGCCGCTACACCTGTTTCTCTTTCGATTTGCACACGCTGCCGTGTTACTTCGGGGCCGCACGTTTCTATAGGAAGAGTTCGTCAGGAGTCGATCTACTCTCTCCTGCGACGTAGAATTTCAACAAAAGCTACATCACTGTTCATATTGGTAAATATTATTCCATCGTGTTTGGAAAAACTGGAAAATTGGAAAACTTGGAAAACTTGGAAAAACAATATAGCCTATTTTACTCCCAGGGGTCCCAGGAATACCCACCCAAAATATCGTTGTGATCGGTTCAGCCGTTTCTGTGGTGCCTTCAAATGGACAGACGGACATTTGGTGAATTATAGTAAGATATATATATATATATATATATATATATATATATATATATTGTTACGGACCGCGGCTAAGATGTTAATTTGCCGAGCGGATGGCGCCGCGGCCCGAACCGTTAACAATGACTAGACCCGATTCTGAACGTTGGCCAAATCGTGCCACAGATATTCAATCTGGAAAAGACAAAGACGACGCGGATGTGAAGAAGAAGAAGACAAAGAGGGTTTGAAATACGAATATAATTTATTACTATTTACAGGACCAAAGAAACCAAGGAAGAAGGAAAGATAATAAAATAATTTACAGAAGAAATCAAGGAGACACAGTGAAATGCTAGCTTATCTACACAGCTTAACTTATACCCTGGACAGAACAAACAAAACAAACTCACGTACGCAAAAGGATGGAAGGACAGGAATCATTTGGAGGGATGAGCAGGTGGAATCACAGGGCACAGCGAGCAGGTCCACTCCGGGCGGGAAGCGAGGAGCCGGCAGCTCCTTGTATTCGGCTTTACACCGCACACCGGCAGGGTCACTCGCTGCCCCGTCAGGGCTTCACGCGGCTGGTTGAAGCGGCTCTCTGCAGAACTCTTTCTTTGCACTTCTGGACTTGAACTCCTCTGCCGTCTCTGGCGCACTTCTGGTTTCGCACTTCTCGCAACCCTTTCTTTGCGCTTCTCACTTGGCCTCCTTCTCATCACTCTTTACTCAAAGGCTTCCGCGCGCGCTTTTTATAACGCCGTGGGCGATCAAGCCGCCGGCCGCTAGAACACGCCTATCGGTGAGCTCGCCTCGGCCCTGATTGGTCGGCACGGGCCCTCTGGCTCCACCCTTGATGACGATGGGCGGCACGCCCAGGATTCGGCAGCTCCTCCCCCTTCTTCTCCAAGCCTACCTCGTGGCTAATGGAGTCGCGGTGAATGCAGTTGGCAATTGAGGCTTTGGGAATGGGAATGAAAGGGGATCAATCTATTTGAATTCGGTGCAATGGAGTGTCAATTAATGGAAGACAAATCCTTAGCCTAATACACAGAATAAGGAAATAACTGTCAACAAGGGGGAAATCTATGATTGGCTAACGTGATTGTTCATGAAATAACGACGGAATGACCTTTGACCTTTATACACAGACTGGAGGCAGGAGGGTGATATTTTTACAATGTACTATACAATAAAAAACAATAAAAAAAACACAATCCTCATATCCACAACACTGCACCCTCCTCCTCGTAGGCACGTCCCGGGCCTCTTACCTTTACTTTTAGTGTGGCACGTAGGTGTAGTTCCCTCTACATTTAACCTGACCCTGAGTGACAGTTTTAAAACATAAATAAATATGTCCCGCTGCTCCATTGCACCCTGCCTAACAGATTCAGCCCACAGCTAACCAAATTGCGGAATGGTCTTCAAACTATAACACTTACAGTGGGGGCGCATTATTTACAACGACGCTACTTTTATTTACAATACGCAACCCAGGACCTGTGATTGTTCTTTTGGGGGGAGAGACAGTCTGCCCTGCATCGATGCACCATGAAAGCACCCACAACGCACCAATACACCCTCAAGCACCAATCGGTGCACAGTCACCACAGTTCAATAAAAATAAAACCAACAAACCCTTGGTGGTGGTCTTGTTCTTCGGCCCCCTCTGCTGGCTAATGCTCTCTTCCTGATGTTGTCACCTTCTTTGCTGGCGGCCTATTTGGACATAAAACTTGCACAAAACGTGTCCATTTCTTTTATTTATGGCCCACAGGGGCCGACTATGTATGGTTCACCTGTGGGGCATCGGTGCCCTGTGGCCAAGGTCCGCCAGCAAGATCTCGGGCCTTCACAGCCGGTTCCAGCAGAGGGGCCATGCCCCAACCCATGGGGTCCATAAGCGGTGCTCAGCCACTGACATGTGGTCCATAAGGTGGTGCATCGATGCAGACAGCTGTGGTTGCGAGAGGTTCGGGCGCCCAATGGCGGACTCTCGCACGCTCCCCTCGGCGCCCAGTGGCGCACAGTCCTCATGTGGGAGACAAGTGGGTGGGGGGGGGGGGGGGGGGGGGAAAGACAGATGAGCGAGGGGTAAGGTCTCAAGGGTACACATCAATAAAGGCAATGCAAAGCGAGGTGCGTAAGGAGACGGAGCGGAGAAAAGCTCGTCCCTACCGTACGTCACCCCCCCTGTCACCTACTCTACCCTTGCCCTTACCCCATATTTAAAACAATCTACACATTACAAATTCGTCACTACTGTCACGTCTTCCCCATATTTCCCCTTTACCAAATTCGTCTCCACAATCCCTCTAACCAAAATTTGCCATCACCCAATTCATCATCAATCCTCATAAGGAGGAAGAGATGGAACATCAGCACAATGTCACACCCACGTCATGATGCGTCTCACAATCCAAAACATTTGCATCATAAAAATAACAAAACAACCTGGCATGGTGTGGAGGTACGTCATCCCAGGTGAGTGGATGTAGATGGTGTGAGGAGATTCCTAATCCTAACTATTCTCTAAATGACATTAACACACTTCACACTACCCGGGGTCTTTCCCTGCCAAACTATTGGCCATCTTACTCTATGCGGTTTTAAGAACCAAATTCCCATTGACCAAACTGTGGTGCTTCCTCAATTTGGGGTCTCACTCCCCCGATGCAACTCCCTGTGCCCTTGCACAATTTCAGGACTGGGGCGTGTAGCTCTCCCAGCAGGCCTACCCACCTGCACACCTCCACCACTGTAGTTGCCACCCGAGCTTACCTAGCTCCTTGACCTAACCTATCTACTTGGGGAAGGCCCCTCCTAGCTCTCACCCCTTGGTGCCCTCTGGCACTGGGCTACCCGGGTCCGTCCTCCGGATCCTCGGGCCCCATCCACAACTCTACCGGCTCCCAGAGCCCACCTGCGGCCTCACCTGGCCGACATCCTCACAGTGGTGGAGTGCCCAACCAACTACACACACTAACAGGCTACACGCCCAGCCATTTCCACAACACTAATGCACCCATCCAAGTACCATTCTTCCACACGCGCCACAGATGCCAATATCCAACCACAATTTACCTGTACCCTCTACCTAACACTTACACTACCCTCCCCGGGTATTCGTGATGGGGTCCATCCTCCTTTCCCCCATCCACACCTTCGCACCATCCACTCCACTCCACAGTTTCCACCATACTCACTCCACAACCATCCATTCCATACTCCATATATTCCACACAACCATTCTCCATTCACCTGTAGTTGCACACCTGTGCAATCTCACCTGGTGCCACCTGCACCCTCCTTCCTTCCTGGACCATTTGGTCAGCACAATACACATCACTACCACTCAAAAACTGCTCCATACACCTGTCCAGTTGCACACCTGTGCAATCACACCTTTTAACCACACACACGGCATCATCTAATCTACCTGATGCCCTGCTAACTTAGTGCTCCCCGTCTTCCCTTTAAACTAAGCACATACCATGTCATTATCATCCAAACTAATCTACCTGCGTCCCCACTACAGGTATCATTGTCACTACCTAATCTTACCGTTACCTAAGGTCATCTTCTCTAGATCCCTATCATTATCCTAACCCTCCCGGGCTAGTTTTCACTGCCAACCCCATAAGTCTAGTGCTCCTTTGCCCCCGCCAATTCATCTCCAAAGCTCGGCTTCGTAAAGCCGAGCAATGAATGCGGGTTGCTTGGTGCCGGCAGCTGGATGCGTCCGGCACTCGGTGCAGGGAGGGACGCTTACCCGGGCCGAGATCCCACGCACCATCTTGGCATGGAGCCATCCAATGGCCCCATTCTCGTCCTGCCGGAACGCCTCAACAAAAAGGGGTCGCCATGACGACCCTTCCTACCGGGCCGCCCGCTCCGCATAGCGGAGCACGGACGCGGCCGGTCAGAGCGCGGCCGTTCAGAGCGCGGCCCGTCGTGGATCCCCGCGGCACGCAAAGCTGCCCGGCACGCCCCGAGGGCCCGCTTCGGCTAAACGTCGTTCTAACCGCTAACCGGTTAGCGTCGATGCTCCACTTGCATGCTCACACCCCGCAGCCCGTTCCTTGCTCACACATCCAGCCGTTCCCATGCTCCTAGTCATTGCACCTTCTCTTGCACACCCAGGTACACTCATTCCGCTCACAGACTTGGTCACACACCTGACCACCGCACACCTTTGCACACACTCGTCATTCGCACACCTCACCAACACACCTCTTCGCGCCCCCTCCTCGGTCACCTCCTCTGTGACAACCACAGGTGTGCTCTCACTTGCACACCCAACCACGTGCCTCACTACCAACTCCAGCGTGCATTCCCATACGCGCTCTACCATTCCAGGTGTGCATCCTTCCATTCCAGGTGTACATCCTCTCTCACCTGCCACAACCAACTCACGCTCCGTGTCACTCTCACTACTCTCACCTCCACACTCGGTCGCGCACTCACCCTTACTCTCGCCAGCGCACTCTTTCCTCATGCACCCGTCCGTTACACACCTTTCTCGCGCATCCTCTTGCGCACACTCTCCCGTTACACCCTCCGTAACACTCACCACAGGTGTGCATTCTCTCGTTACATCCCTTGTAACACTCCCCACGACGCGCTTCCATGTGCCCCCCCCCCGCACACGCGCTACGACCAACTCACTCTCGACAGCACACTCACTCCTCGGCGTGCACTTTTTCCTCACACACCCCAGAGTCGGACATTCTCGCACACCTCCTCTCTCGTACTCCGTACCTGTCGCACACTTCACCAGCGGCCTCTCACGAACACCCGGATCCAAACCAACCCCCAAGCCGACTGAAGCTTCCCTCACACCATATACATTTCCGCGTATATCGCCACTCACCTCGACACCTCGTCTTCGCACCTCCTCTGCCACCTGCAAACTCTTTATTTGGTTAGCAAGCACACATTCACGATTTGCGCACCGACCTTACACATATTCCATCACCTCCTCCTGTATTTCTCTCTTAGTTTCCCTCCGTCTCTTCTTAATTTCACTTACCCCCTCTTCCACATCCTCTAACTTTTGCTTCACCTCTTTTATTTTCCGGTGCATCTCCTCAATTTCGTCCTCTAACGCCACCTTGACCGTTTCTATGTGCGTCCTCACCTCCCGGTCCTTTGTCTCCATTGCTTCTGTCACCTCGTCCAACCTCGTTGTCAGTCCCTCACGTACCATCTGACATTCCCTCTTCGTCGCTATCAAGTCGTTTTTTAGTTCTTTTTGTGTCGCCTTTAACCCTCCTAGTACTGCAGTGTTCTTTTGTACCTGCTCCACTAACTCCGTCTGTCCCACCGTCAGCTGTTCCACCTCCTGCGTCAGGTCCTCTATGCCCCCTTGTAACTTTGCCGTCCCATTTCTCACCTGTTTCTCCATACGCTTCTCACCTCGCTTTACCTCCTCGCGTACCCCCGAGACCTCCTCGCTTACACCTAGTCTTATTTCCTCCTTCATTTCTCCCATCTCTTTGGTAGATGCCGCCCTCATCTGTTCCAACTCACCCCCCTGGGCATCCAATTTGGTTTCTAACCCGATTTTCACCTCCTCTATCTGGTTCCCCATCCGTTTGATTTCCCGGGCGGATTGCTCCCCTATCTCCCGCAATTTGCCTTCCATCCTATCTTTTAGCCCCGTTAACCCATTCTTCACCTCTTTTATCCCGTTGTCTAACCCTTCAAATTTATTGTCCAACCCCTCGAATTTATTGTCAAACCCCTTAAAATGATTGTCTAACCCCTTAAAATTATTGTCTAACCCCTTTCTTAATTGCTCACTGTCAGCCCTCCTTCTGTCTTCCATTTCTTCACCCGACTTAACCATAAAGGCCTTTATTTGTACCATAATACCATCACCATAACCCTGGTGTTGGGCTAGCGGCTAGGGTGCCGGCTTAGGATCCTAGGATCCTGGGTTTGAATCCCGGTCGGATTGCTGAATTAACGCCAGGGGGGTTGACTCAGCCTGTCATCCTTCCGAGGTCGGCTAATTGAGTACCAGTTCACTGGTAATTCCCTGTTTGTCATTAAAGGCGGCAAAAAGGGTTGGCGTCAGGAAGGGCATCCGGCCGTAAAAAACATTGCTTCAAAAAGGGGACCAAAAAACAACAACAACTACGGTTCCCGAAAAAGGCCAACCCCTGCTTTGCGGGGAAAAATGGCCTCTAAATGTGGTTATTTTTATTTTATTTTAAATAGGCCCCAATCCATCGGCGGCGCTGCTACGGTCGTGGGCGCGGCGACATTTGGTGCCGCTGTAACCACGTGCGCGAGGGCGCCATTTTGTGCACCTGACACCTCCTCAACCACCTCCTCATTATTCTCCTCCATTTCTTCCCTCTGGTCCTGGGTTACTCCTAACCCCTCCTCTATTTCCCCCACCGGCATCCGATCATCTTGACTATCCATGGCACGATTTTTTTAATTTGGAATTTTAAAATACAATTTAAGATTTTATAAAACAAATTTCGGCCCACTCGTAATTTGAGCGCACTGAGCGCTTCAGGTCCGTATCTCACTCCCAGACACCAATTGTTACGGACCGCAGATAAGATGTTAATTTGCCGAGCGGATGGCGCCGCGGCCCGAACCGTTAACAATGACTAGACTCGATTCTGAACGTTGGCCAAATCGTGCCACAGATATTCAATTTGGAAAAGACAAAGACGATGCGGATGTGAAGAAGAAGAAGACAAAGAGGGTTTGAAATACGAATATAATTTATTACTATTTACAGGACCAAAGAAACCAAGGAAGAAGGAAAGATAATAAAATAATTTACAGAAGAAATCAAGGAGACACAGTGAAATGCTAGCTTATCTACACAGGCTTTACTTATACCCTGGACAGAACAAACAAAACAAACTCACGTACGCAAAAGGATGGAAGGACAGGAATCGTTTGGAGGGATGAGCAGGTGGAATCACAGGGCACAGCGAGCAGGTCCACTCCGGGCGGGAAGCGAGGAGCCGGCAGCTCCTTGTATTCGGCTTTACACCGCACACCGGCAGGGTCACTCGCTGCCCCGTCAGGGCTTCACGCGGCTGGTTGAAGCGGCACTCTGCAGAACTCTTTCTTTGCACTTCTGGACTTGGACTCCTTCTCATCACTCTTTACTTAAAGGCTTCCGCGCACGCTTTTTATAACGCCGCGGGCGATCAAGCCGCCGGCCGCTAGAACACGCCCATCGGTGAGCTCGCCTCGGCCCTGATTGGTCGGCACGGGCCCTCTGGCTCCACCCTTGATGACGATGGGCGGCACGCCCAGGATTTGGCAGCTCCTCCCCCTTCTTCTCCAAGCCTACCTCGTGGCTAATGGAGTCGCGGTGAATGCAGTTGGCAATTGAGGCTTTGGGAATGGGAATGAAAGGGGATCTATCTATTTGAATTCGGTGCAATAGAGTGTCAATTAATGGAAGACAAATCCTTAGCCAAATACACAGAATAAGGAAATAACTGTCAACAAGGGGGAAATCTATGATTGGCTAACGTGATTGTTTATGAAATAACTACCGAACGACCTTTGACCTTTATACACAGACTGGAGGCAGGAGGGCGATATTTTTACAATGTACCATACAATAAAAAACACAATAAAAAAAACACAATCCTCATATCCACAACAATATATATATATGTATATACATATATATATATATATATATATATATACAGACTTGGCATTTAATATGGAATTTTTTTTTTTTCATGACTTGGGTTTACTTTCTGAAATCAGTGTATCAATCTGGTGAGTTTCTTTTACCCTTCGGTGATGTCTTTGTTGAAAGAACCATGTCACTGATTGTCTTTCGCAGCAAGAAGTCAATAACAGGATTATATCACAGGTGGCATGACAAAATGTAAGGACAGGTACATTTGACGATTGGCTTCACAATCGGGTATATAAGGGATGTTGCGTTCTGTATTAGTGGAAAACAACTGCTGCACGTCTACAAAAGTTATTGCCGCTTCCTCTGGAGATGGTCCGTCAACTTGACAATGCTGTTTGTCATGGAGTGGTGGCTTTACGAAATTCTGGCATGAAACAGCGTGCTATTGCTTGGCAGTATGGCATCACTCAAGGTCAGGTGTCAAAGATCCTGAAACGAAATGCACAGAGGGGTATCCCGACTCCAATACCGAGGCCAGGACGTCCACGCAGAACCACAAGGAGAGATGATCGCCAGCTGCACCGGTTAGCCTGCAATGGCCGTACCAAGTCAGCTAATCGGCTTAGGGCTGAGTGGCAACAACTGACAAATGTGCCTGTATCCAGAAGGCTAGTCAACCAACGACTGGTTCAAGCAGGCTATCGTGCCAGGCGTCCCCTGAGAAAGCCACGCCTGACCAGACAACACAGCCAGCGCCGATTGCAGTGGGCCAGAGAGCACCATCAATGGCAGCCAGGACACTGGAATCACGTGACCTTCAGTGACGAGTCTAGATTTCTGGTCTATCATCAAGATGGCCGCGTCCGAATGCGCAGACAAGTGCATGAAGCCCACAACGAAGATTGTATAGTGCCAAGAGTCCAAGCTGGAGGTGGTGGGGTGACCATTTGGGCTGCTTTTCATGCAGGGGGCAAAACTGACCTGGTTGTTCTGAATGGAAACCTGAACCAGTTCAAGTACAGGGTCATTCTGGAAGAAACATTGCTTCCATTTGCTCGTGCCGCCTTTCGAGGAAACTTTGTCTTCCAAGATAACAATCCACGGCCTCATCGTGCTCGCATGATCCAACACTTTCTTGCTGACCGTGGTGTAGAGCATATGGAGTGGCCTGCCATGTCCCCGGATATGAATCCGATAGAGAACTTGTGGGCAGAATTAACGCATCAAATCGACAACTTGGACCAGCAGCCTACCTCTGTGCGTGAATTGCAGCAGACTATTGTCACTGCATGGCAAGCGATTCCTGTCCAAACCTTGGCAAATCTCGTGAACAGCATGCCTCGACGTGTACGTGCTCTCCTGAATGCTCATGGGGGTTACACGAAGTACTGAACTGTAATTTTACTGTCCCTAATCCCAGTCATAATTTAGCTTTTGTTTTTGTTGAAATTTTTTTTGCCTAATGTGCAAAATAAAGAGATACTTCTGGAAAACGTACAAACGTTTATCACAGTACTGTCCGTGAATTGAGTTCGATATCAGTTGACATCACTTTCAAGGATCAATTCATTTGCTTCGAAATGTCAAATGTGGTTTTTGTTTCTTTTAAAGGTCACATTAACAAAATCTAGAATAATTTCAACATAATTCCAATGAACTTTTGGTTCTAAGTCATCTTGAAAAGTAAGTTCACCCCCACAAAAAAAATATTCCATATTAAATGCCAAGTCTGTATATATATATATTTTTTTTGTATACTGAATCGAGGCTCGTGAAAGAGCTAACATTTATTTCACAAACAAATCAACCAGACAAACAAAATATACAAAAAGAGGGAGCGGAAGACAAGATGGGGAGAGAAGGGGAAGCACACAACCACAACATTTGAGAGCAGGGAGAAGTGTGGGAGGGAGAGGGCTTGGGGGCAGGAGGCGTGGGAAGGGGAGGGTTTTGTTATTGTTACGTTATTTATTGTTATTTATTTATTGTTATTTTTTATTGTTATTGTTATTTATTGTTATTGTTATTATTTGTTATTGTTATTTTATTGTTATTGTTATTTATTGTTATTTTGTTATTATTATTGTTACGGTTTTTAGAACCGGCACTTGTAAATAATAATTCTTGTAAATAATCCTCCTCATTTAAAAAGGTTGCACCCATAGTTAGTCCACAAGCAACACGTAGGACACCATAGGAACCTTTCAGTTATTTCCTTAGTCTGTGTTTTAGGTAAGGCTCTGTTTCCAATAGTTTGAATCTGCGTTGCATTAATTAAATAAGATAGGTCCTTCAATCCCGTGCATTTTGATCTCTCTCTCTCCAAGCTACTCCATCATTCGCACCTACAGGCGGGGTTTGTCTCTCTCTCTCTCTCTCTCTCTCTCCGGGCTACTCCATCATGCGCCTCTACAGGCGGGGGTTGTCTCTCTCTTGCTATTACGCGCCTTGTCGCTTGCTTGCTAGCAGCGTTTGCTGCATCAAACGCCATTGCACACATGGTCAGGCTGGCGAAGAAGGGCGGAGCGCGGGGAGGAGGAGTGCCCCCCCCCCCGTCGACTCATCATCAAAGGTGGAGCCAGCGAGCCCTCGCCAACCAACCAGGGCTGAGGTAAGCTCGCTAGTGGGCATAGCCCTATGAATGCGGCTTGATTTTAAACGCGCGAGCTTTAAGCGCGAGCGCAAAGCCCTATTACGGACTGCGCCAGGGGAGACCCACTGTATAGGACTGTGCGAGGGGAGCTCCATTGATTAAGGACTGTGCGAGGGGAGGCCATTGTGAAAGGAACTGCTGCTTGAAGGACTGCACAGGGGAGGGTTGATTGTCACGTTATGGAGAGAACGGTGCCGAGGAGCCATCAATTGCATCGGACTGTGCCGGGGACCTCCGTTGAACTTCGCCACTTAGTGAATGTTGAGAGAGAGAAAGAGAAAACCAAATACCCTCCCCGATATATGAACCCCGATAAGGAAGGTCCGCTCAAGTGCAACAATATACGAGCAGCGCTACCTGCCAGGTTCCGCCGCGGAGCTGGAGCGTGGATCGGAACCGGAGCGTGGATCGGAGCCGGAGCCCATGCCGTCCTTCTGCTTGAACCTTCCTTCCCTGCCACCGTTACTCCTTCCGTGTCAGTCTGTTTGTGTTGTCCTGGGGCGTGATAATTAAGACTGTTTAAGATTGCCCTGTGTCTGCTTCTTCCTCTTCTTTGTACATTCCCTTCTTTAGTTTCCTCTTCTAATTGTACAAGTTGTTAATAAATTGCCCTGTTCTTTCTGTTTTCTCCTTATTTGATCGTCTTTGTCTTTTCTCTCCATTGAGTACCTGTGGCACGATTCGGAACCGCTTTAATTGGGTTTAGTCCTTTTGTTAATGGCTCGGGCTTCGGATTGCTAACCGCTCGGCAAATTCCATCTTATCCGCGGTTCGAGCAGGAGTTATCTCCCTGCTTCACGGCCAGGGGTAGCACTCAGGTATTTGGAACTTCATTGACCAATCACCCTGGCTACTCCTGACCGGAAGGAGCGTTATAACTTCTAGGGTTGGGGGAACGGCCAGCTTAAAAGACAAGGGGATTAACCACCCCTTGGTAACGGGAGCGCTGACCCCCGAATCCGCAACAATTGGTGTCGGGGAGTGGGATTAGGCCTGAACCAAATTTTCTTATCTGAAAAAATTTGGTCAAAATTACGAGCGGCCAAATTTTTTTATAACATCCCAAATTGAGTCGTGCCATGGATAATCAAGGCGATCAGATGCCGGTGGGGGAGATAGAGGAAGGGTTAGAGTCAACCCGGGACCCCAGTGAAGAAGTGGGAGAGATGGAGGAGGAGGTTGAAGAAGGTGCGGGAGAGGGGGTTGCAGGTGCACAAAATGGCGGCGCCTCACACATGGCGGCAGGGGCCGCGCCTGCTGCGCTAATGGGGGTGGGCGACATGCAAGCCCTCATGGCGCAAATACAGGCGTCCATCAACCTGCAAAGGGACGAAGCAAAGCGTAACAGTGATAAAACCACCCGGGAAATAAATAATATGGAAAACAGAATGGGTGAGCAATTGGGAGGTCAAATTGGTGAATTGAGGAGATTGGGGACCAAATTGGGAGACCAAATTGGGGGCTAGTAGGCAAATTGAGAGGATTAGAGGGCAAATTAGGGGGCCAATTGGAGGACGTAAATGGTCAAGCCCAAGAAATTAACGAGGGGCTAGCGAGGGGGCAAGCCCGGTATGAGACGAGGGAAGTTGAGAGGAAGGCTGACCGCGGGTTGAGCAAGGAGGTCGCATTTGTACGCGACGAGGTAACGCGGCTTGAGGAGCGAGGGAAAAGCGAAGTGGGGCAAAGCGCAGACATGTGGACGGGTATAGAAATTGCGACCCGGGGTATAGAAAAGCCAACGGCTGCAGAATTAAAAGAATTTTTTTTGAGCGCACCGGCGCTCGTTGGGCGAAGAAAAGAAACCGAACTAATAGTGGAAATTCGGGTGGAAGAGACGGACTTAGAAGAGCAACAGCGGGAGGAAAGGATGGAAAATGTGCAAAGTCCGTGTTCGCATCTTGATGCTGTACTTCCTAACCAAATGGAAAGTTTGCAGGTGGTGGAGCGAAGAAGAAGAATCCCGAAGGTGAGCCGGGTAGTATATGGGACGAAAAGATTTTTCGGAAAAGTGTTTGGAGCGAGAGGATTTTTTGCGCGGTTGGGATCGAGACGGCACCCGGGCGCTCGTAAAAGGTCTGTGGTGCGAGTTATGAAAGGAAATGGCGCACGTGTAAGAAAAAAGTGTGCGTCGAGGAGTGAGTGTGCAACAGAGTATGGGTGTGAGGGTGAGAGTGACACGGAGTGTGAGTTGGTTGTGGCAAGTGAGAAAGAATGCACACCTGGGTTGGCTGTGGAGCGTGTGATTGGGTGTGCGATGGGGGATTGCACACCCGTGGGTAGGTGTGCGCTGAGCGGGTGTGCAAGAGAGTGCACACCCGTGAGTGTTAAGGAGTACGTAACAGGGGAGGGGTGTCCACGATAGAGGTGTGTTATGGAGTGCACGAGCAGTGAGTGGTGTGTAACAGAGAGTGCGGTGGTGGAATTGAAGGCATGTGTGGAATGCATGAGAGGCGTTGGCGCGTGAGAATGTGTGAGTAAGAGAAGGAACGCATGGTGTGAGCATGCGAGGGAAGCATCGACGTTGACCGGGGCAGCGTTTAGGCCGACGTTTAGCCGACGCGAGTGCTCGGGGCGTGATGCTCTTAGTGTGCTGCGAGGGCCGGCCGGGATCGTGGCCGCATCGCTCCTGCATGGGGCGCCGTGCACGATTCGGGCCGGGGCCCGCCCTGTATGGTCGGGGCCGCATCGTGCAGGCGATCGGCGTGATTCCGGGGGAGAAAGGCCAGGTCGGACCTGCGCCCCTCGCGGGGGCGGTGTTCCGACCAGGTGAGGTTGGGTCATCGGGCCAGAGACCGCAAGGCTCCGTGCCGAGATGGACCTTGGGATCTCGGACTGAGTATGCCTCCTCCACAGAATCGATGCTGGACGGACGCAACCACAGGAGACTGACCATCCGCACACATAGCCGGCTTTTCGAGGCCGAGCTGTGAAAATGCATTGACGCACCGAGGCTCATAGTACAGTGGACTGGATAGTGAAATTGATGGCAAATGGTATATGGTGTAGAGGGATGGTAGATCTGCCATCCCTCACATCGTATCTGGGGCACATGAGCTTTAGGTTTATGGGGTGGCCGTGTAAACTAGCTCGGGAGGGTTAGGATAAACGTATAGGGATCTAGAAAATGACAATAGGTAACACAAGATTTAAGTAGCGACATTATACTTGTAGTGGGGACGTAGAGTAGGGTTGTTGGTTGATAACGACGAGGGATGTGCAATAGTATAAGGGACGACAGGGAAGCACTAAGTTAGAGGGAAAACCAGGTAGATTAGATGATGCACTGATGCAGTGTGTTTGTAGTGAGGGTGATGAAGTGAGGCAATGCTCGTGAGAATGATGTGTGTGTGTAGAAAGTGCATGAGCAGAGTATTGAGAATGGGTGTGATTGTGCATTGGGTGATTGGCTTGCATGGTGGCAAGTGAGAATGGTTGGATGGAATAGGTGGTCTGGAATAAATGGTCTGGAATAAATGGTCTGGAATAAATGGTCTGGAATAGATGGTCTGGAATGGATGGTGTGGAGTGGGAATGTGGAATACGTGGAGTGGAGTGTATGGTGCGAAAGAGTGAATGGGGGAAGGATGGACCCCCTTCACGAGTACCCGGGGAGGGTAGTTTAAAGTTAGGTAGAGGGAGTAGGTAAATTGTGGTTGGATATTGACATCTGTGGTGCGAAAGTAGCAGAGTACTGCTGGATTGGTGCGTAAGTGAAATGAAATGGCTGGGCGTGTGGCCTGTTAGTGAGAAAGATTAAATGGGCACTCCGCCTCTGTTAGTCTGTCGGCCAGGTGAGGCCGCAGGTAGGCTCTGGGAGCCAGTTAGTGAGTTGTCCAATGGGGCCCGAGGATCCGGAGGACGGACCCGGGTAGCCCGACGCCAGAGAGGGCGGTAGTGGGGTGAGAGAGCCAGGGAGGGCCTTCCCCAGGTAGGTTAGGGTGAGGAGCAGGTAAGCTTGGGTGGCGACGTACAGTGGCGGAGGTGTGCAGGTGAGCGGACCTGCTGGGAGAGCCACAGGAACCAGCCCTGAAATTGTGCGAGGTCACAGGGGGAAAGAATCGGGGGAGTGAGACCCCAAAATTGGTGAGCGCCACAGTATGTTCAATGGGAATTGGTTTTTAGAACCGCATAGCGTAATGATGGCCAATGGTTTTGCAGGGAAAGACCCCGGGTAGAGGTAAGTGTTAATGTCATTTAGAGTATAGATAGGAGAAAGTCTCTTCGCACCATATGCATCCACTCGCCCAAGGTGATAAGACTCCACACCAGGTTTTGCAAATGTTTGGTATGTAAGATGCATCGTGACGTGGGGGTGACATTGTGTTTGTGATTCCATCCCTTCCTCCTCAGGAGGGATTGATGACCAATTTGGATTAGGGGGGATATGGGGAAGACAAGACGATAGCGACGGATTTGATAAATGCGTAGATTGTGTAAATACGGGGTAGGGGCAAGGGTAGAGTAGGTGACATGGGGGGGACGTACGGTAGGGACGAGCTTTCTCGGCTCGCTCTCCTGCGCACCTCACTTTGCATTATCTTGTGTTGATGTGTACCCTTGCGCCCTTGCACCCCGCAACCCTGCTTTGTCTTCCTTTCCCACTCATGGACCGTGGTCTTTGTGTGCCGAGGGGAAAGTGTGCAGGTGTCGCAGTTTTGCACCCGCACCCTCGCTGCTTGCCTGCCTGGACCGGTACACCACCTATGGATCACACGTTCTGTGGCCTGGCCCCTCTGCTGGCGCGAACCATTGCTGTCAGCATCTTGCTTGTGGACCACGGTCAAGGTGGCACCTATGCCAAGCTGGTGGACCACCGTAGTTGGCCCCTGCTGGCCGTGATTAAAAAAAAAATGGACGCGGTTTGTGCCCTTTTTTATTGATCAAATAGGCAGCAAGCAAGAAAACGCCAAGAGACATCGGCCCAGCAGCCATCGGCCCAGCTGAGAAGACACCATTTGATTATTGTTGAAATGTATGACTGTGCATTTGTTGGTGCTTTTCGTGCATGGTGGTGCTTTTGTGCTTTTTAGTGCACTTTATTATTTCATTGTGCATTTCTGTGCATGTGGGTATGGTGTATCGGTACAATGCAGTGCATGACCTTTCTTCTTATCAAAAACATCTGCTTTTGCCTTCCCAAAAGACAGGTCCTGGGTTTAGTTGAAAAAAAAACAAAAACCAAATAGTAGTAGTGTTTTTGTAAATAATGCTCCCCACCAGTTAAATGTTTAGTTTGAAAATTAATTCCGCAATTCGGTTAGTCTGTGGGCATGAGTCTGCCAGATAGAATGCAACGCAGCAGGCGGGACATATCTAGTTTTAAAAATGTCGCACTCAGGGTGAGGTTAATACGAGAGGGTAACCACACCTAAGTGTCACACATAATTGTAAAAGATATCCCTTGTAAAACGGCCCGGGTTGGACCTGGAGAAAGGGAGGGTGCAGTGTTACAGTTTTTAGAACCTGCACTTGTAAATAATAATTCATGTAAATAAGCCTCTTCATTTAAAAAGGTTGCACCCATAGTTAGTCCACAAGCAACACGTAGGACACCATAGGAACCTTTCAGTTATTTCCTTAGTCTGTGTTTTAGGTAAGGCTCTGTTTCCAATAGTTTGAATCTGCGTTGCATTAATTAAATAAGATAGGTCCTTCAATCCCGTGCATTTTGATCTCTCTCTCTCCAAGCTACTCCATCATGCGCACCTACAGGCGGGGTTTGTCTCTCTCTCTCTCTCTCCGGGCTACTCCATCATGTGCCCCTACATGCGGGGGTTGTCTCTCTCTTGCTATTACGCGCCTTGGCGCTTGCTTGCTAGCAGCGTTCGCTGCATCAAACGCCATTGCGCACGCGGTCAGGCTGGCTAAGAAGGGCGGAGCGCGGGGAGGAGGCGTGCCCCCCCCCCCCGGTCGACTCATCATCAAAGGTGGAGCCAGCGAGTCCTTGCAGACCAACCAGGGCTGAGGTAAGCTCACTAGTGGGCGTAGACCTATGAAGGCGGCTTGATTTTCAACGCGCGAGATATAAGCGCGCGTGCAAAGCCCTATTACGGACTGCGCCAGGGGAGCTCCATTGATTAAGGACTGCACGAGGGGAGGCCATTGTGAAAGGAACTGCTGCTTGAAGGACTGTGCAGGGGAGGGTTGATTGTCACGTTACGGAGAGAACAGCACCGAGGAGCCATCAATTGCATCGGACTGCACCGGGGACCTCCGTTGAACTTCGGCACTTTGTGCATGTTGAGAAAGAGAAAGCCAAATACCCTCCCCGATATATGAACCCCGATAAGGAAGGTCCGCTCGCGTGCAACAATATACGAGCAACGCTACCTGCCGGGTTTCGCCGCGGAGCTGGAGCATGGATCGGAGCCGGAGCCCACGCCGTCCTTCTGCTTGAACCTTCCTTCCCTGCCACCATTACTCCTTCCATGTAAGTCTGTTTGTGTTGTCCTGGGGCGTGATAATTAAGACTGTTTAAGATTGCCCTGTGTCTGCTTCTTCCTCTTCCTTGTACATTCCCTTCTTTCGTTTCCTCTTCTAATTGTACAAGTTGTTAATAAATTGCCCTGTTCTTTCTGTTTTCTCCTTATTCGATCGTCTTCGTCTTTTCTCTCCATTGAGTACCTGTGGCACGAATCGGAACCGCTTTAATCATGTTTATTCCTTTTGTTAATGGCTCGCGCTTCGGATTCCTTTTGTTAATGGCTCGCGCTTCGGATTGCTAACCGCTCGGCAAATTCCATCTTGTCCGCGGTCCGAGCAGGAGTTATCTCCCTGTTTCACGGCCAGGGGTAGCACTCAGGTATTTGGGACTTCATTGACCAATCACCCTGGCTACTCCCGACCGGAAGGAGCGTTATAACATCTAGGGTTGGGGGAACAGCCAGCTTAAAAGACAAGGGGACTAACCCCCCCCCCCCCTTGGTAACGGGAGCGCCGACCCCTGAATCCGCAACAATATATATATATATATAATTATATATATAATATATATATATATAATATATATATATATATAATATATATATATATATATATATAATATATATATATATATATATATATATATATATATATATATATAATATATATATATATATATATATATATATATATATATATATATATATATATATATATATATATATATATATAATATATATATATATATATATATATATATATATATATATATATATATATATATATATATATATATATATATATATATATATATATATATATATAATATATATATATAACTGTAAGAAATAGTAGAAACTCCAAAGTACGAGCAGGGCGTCTCATTTGTATTGAATAAATAATCGTTACATTAAATAAGACGCGGACGTAGCTTCAGGACGTCGATCTTTAATTGTCGACAAGCTTTCGACCAACAAAGGTCTTCTTCTGAGTCTACAAAAACAGCAGGCATGTATATCAGTCAAGTATGTATGGTGATATGTGTGTGAGATGTGTGATGTGTGTAGAAAATGCATACAGAAGGAAGAGCCACGCCAAAGTTCACTCACCAGCCCCAAGTTCAACGGAAGTGACCGTTTGCGTTACAGTTAGGGTGCACGTGCATATACAAATATAGAGATATACATACATAAACACACAAGCATATATTCATATCCCATTTATATTCATATAATATATTTATATATTTATATAAATGACATATAAAGGTAGAATGAATGAATGAATGAATGAATAATGAATGAATGAATGAATGGGTTACGGTTAACAATTTGATTGGGTTGATGTGGGAACATGCTTTAGTCATCAAAATTTATGCCATGAGGGTCTTTTGTCCGAAGTTTGTGTATCCAAAAGGACTCACGTTTCAGAATCGTGGTGTGTGATCGATTTGTGATTGATTCAATGGCAGAGATCTGAATGTCATTTATAGAGTGATCCGGTTGATCAAAGTGTATCGTGTAAGGTAGAGATTTGCCCTGACTGGTGTGGAAGTTATTGATTTCTGACCGGGTGTTATTAAATCGTGTGTAGAGTGTATTTTCAGTTTTTCCAACATATTGTTTGGTGCACTTTTGGCAAGTGATTAGGTGTATGACCCATGTAGATTTGCAGTTCATATAGGAGGTGATGGGGAATTTTTGTCCAGTGCTAGAACTACAGAATTTGTTTCCTTCTAGTAAATGCTTGTGAATAATACATTTGTTTGCTGTGCATTTATAGAAGCCAGGGATCCTAGTTTCTTTGTTGTGGGGCTGTGGGTGCTTTGCTTTTACCAAGAGGTCCCTGAGTGTCCGACCTTCCTCTCCTCCATCAATCAGAAACACTCGGCACCACATTTCCTCAACCTCCACTAACATCATTTCGACGTGGTCGGACAAGGGGACTGGACTCAGGGTGAGGACTCATCTGTCCAGAGCACATTGTTCCAGAAGTGCTGGTCTTTGCCTAGGTGTTCATTGGCAAACTTTAGTCTTGCCCTGATGTTCTTTCTGGACAGTAAAGGTTTCCTCCTGGCACACCTCCCATGTAGATCAAATTTGTGCAGCCTCTTTCTAATGGTAGACTCGTGCACTTTGAAATCAACAGTGGCAAAAGCTACCTGTAGGTCCCGTGATGACATTCTGGGGTTCTTAGAGACTTCTTTCAGCATCTTGCGGTCTGCTCTCAGGCTGAACTTGCTGGGGGCGGCCTGGCCTGAACAAGATGGCAGTTGTTTGGAATCTTCTCCACTTGTAGATGATCTTCCGGACAGTCGAATGATTGATTTCAAATTGTTTGGAGATCTTTTAAAAACCCTTCCCAGACTCGTAGGCATCAATAACCTTCTTTCTGAAGGCCTCGGAGAGCTCTTTTGATCTAGGCATGGTGACGCCGCACACTTCAACAAGAAAGAGCAAACCAAACTAAATGTCTGAGGTTTAAATAAGACAGGTTCCTCCAAGATCCTCTCTAACAATGTTCTAATCATTTGCACCTGAGCTGGTGCACCTGATTCTAATTTTAGGTATTTGAAGTAGTGATAAATGTAGGGGTGTACTTACTTTTTCCACATGTGAAATTTGCATTTATGTTTATTTAAATTATACAATGGACTTCAAAATGTAAATGTTTGATGATATTTGTTATATTATATCACCTTTATCTGTCAATATTGTTGAAATGAAGATCAAATAGCTGTATTTTGAAATATTTTGAAAAAGTCAAAACTTTACATGGGGTGTATATTTGGCATAGACATGGCCATTGAGCCTGGGAAGGACATGGCCTACCGAAAAATATTTGACGAGATCCATATTTTTTATTGATATTTACCTCAGCGCATTTCAGCGAGGAATATTATACACGGAATCTGAGCCGGTGGCAGAGCAGCGCGCTGATTCACTCAGAGCGATCACGTGATGTTCCAGCCTTGCCGCCATAATCTCACAGTTACGCGTTCGCATGTAATTCAGAGCGAAAAGCGATTGAGTTTTTTTCACATTTCAGCGAGGATCATTGCCATTCACACCACATAGGTTTTTTTTTCTTTCATCTTTAGATCCATATTTTTTGCCATAACGTAGCGCATTATGGCTCGCTCGAGCTCAAGATAGCCAATCACCTGGGAGCATGAGACCACGTTGGCCACGCCCACGACACTACGCAGAGTTGCAGTCTTGCGTTTGCGTCGTTTGTTACCACGTGTGAACGTAAAAGTGAAAAAAATTGAATTTGTCTATGAGTGAGTGACTGGAAGACTGATTGTGATAAATGCAATGGCACCGAAGAAAAGAAATTTGTCGCGTTCAACCTCCCGAGCAAGGAAAATCGCTGATCGGAGACTCAATGAAACCGATGAAGATACTTTTCACCATCGACAAGCCAATCAAGAACGTGTCTCTAGATTCAGACAGCAAGAGACAGAAGATGAGACAGAGGCACGTCTAAATGCCAATCAACAACGTCTGGCGAGGGCCAGACAGCGAGAGACAGAAGATGAGACAGGCACGTCTAAACGCCAATCAACAACGACTGGCGAGGGCCAGACAGCGAGAGACAGAGGATGAGACAGAGGCACGTATAAACGCCAATCAACAACGTCTGGCGAGGGCTAGACATCAGGAGACAGAAGAACAGCGCCAAAAACGACTCAACAACTGGCAACCATCAGGCAGACGGCAGCCGGCCATTGCATGGGAGAAGGCTGCATTCAGTTACAATCCGAACACTGACTACTCCTCAAACGTTGATATTGGCTCCATGTCGTTCACCTGTCAGTTTTGCCATGCCTTGAAATGGAAGGGAGAAACACCAGGAATGTGTTGCAGGGGATGCAATGTCCTTTTGCCTTCTCTCCAAACTCCACCGGAACCTTTGAAAGAACTACTTCAATCAACTACGACTCAATCCAGACACTTCCTGAAGGAAATCCGTAATTACAACTCTTCGTTCCAAATGACTTCGTTTGGAGCAGATCGCGTCGTCACTGAGCAAGGATTCATGCCTAAATTCAAGGTGCAAGGCCAGGTATATGATGTCTCACAATGATGACATATAATTCACAGAAAACGTTGAAGCAACCGTGTAATATTGCGGTGATGTTTAACTCTGAGTGAGAATAGTTCTAAATTTTAAAAACTTTCATCTGATATTTGTGATTTATTTCAAACAAACTGTATTTCCCATCTACACGGCCATGTATTCATATTAACGTTATGTAAAGTACATAAATTGTGTGGATCACATCATTTGTGGATGTGATCAATTGCCAGTAACCATCTATATCCCTCCCCTCCCCTTCCCTCCTCCCCCTCCCCCACCCTCCCCCTCCACCTCCCTTTCCCCCCTCCCCCTTCCCCTCCCCCCTTCCCCTACCCTTCCCCCTCCCCTTCCCCCTCCCCTTCCCCCTCCCTTCCCCCTCCCTTCCTCCTCCCTTCCCCCTCCACCCTACCCTCTCCCCTTCCCCCCTCCCCCTCCCCTTTCCCCTCCCCTCCCCTCCCCTCCACCTCCCCTCCCCCTCCCTTTCCCCTTACCCCTCCCTTTCCCCCCTACCCCTTCCTTTCCCCCATACCCCTTCCCCCTCCATTCCCCCTCTTCTCTCCTCCCCTTCCCCCCTCCCCCTCTTCTCTCCTCCCCCTCCCCCTCTTCTCTCCTCCCCCTCTTCTCTCCTCCCCCTCCCCCTCGTCTCTCCTCCCCTCCCCCCCGTTCCCCTCCCCCCCGTTCCCCTCCCCTCACCTTCCCCCTCCCCCTCCCCCTCCCCCTCCCCTCCCCCGCCCAGCAATGCCGGGTACTTCTGCTAGTATATATATATTGTTTATTTATACCTTTAATTACATTTTATTGCCATGTCTTGTTCCATTGTGAGTATCTGTTTGTGGAAACATTTGAACACCCCACATATGTGCAATCCGCTCTTCCATATGTACTGCAGAAAAAAACCCATTAAACATCCCATTCAACATCTTTTTCACAAAGATCAAGACCTGGAAACATTATAGACTTGAGTATTAAGAACCTTTACCAATAGATGAAAATGAGTACGATTATATATCAGCAGGAAAGACACAAAGACCCAAGATAGATGAGATGTTTAAGACTGACTGGTGGGCTGATGTCCATGCGCTGCTGAAGACAATTTGGCACCTCCAGTCGGCGACCTTTGCACGTGTCATGTGGTGCCAGTCAACACTACGGGGTTCATAACGAGCACCAGGCAGGGCAGACATTTTCCTCCACCAGTTGCCTCCTTCATTTACATCTACTGAACACGCCATACATCCCAACACTGATGGTAGCAAAATGCCATCAACATCGACCGTTAACTTCAATGAGGATGTCACAAGCTCAAAGTCCATAGCTTGCAGAATTATATACTCGTTACATTTTTTTCATCCATCCAGTAGCTTTAAGTTGCTCTGAAATGTTGCCCAGAGTGTGGATCCTGAAAGCAGCTCAGCCATGAGGACATCGGGAAGCTCAACCATCTGTTGCTCCCTCTAAAACAGTATTGGCAATCCGAGTGATAATATGGGTCGGGAAATACATATTTATGAAGACAGGTTGCTGGAATTTTCTTTTTAATGCATTTCCATTTAAATCAACGGCCACGGAGATACAAGGTCACTTTTTGAAGAAAGCTCGTGTGCCAGACAGGAAATGAATAATGCATGACGACAGCTAAATGGGCGGGGCCGCGTGATGGAGACGCTGGTGCTTAGGGCACATTATCGCACTGCCATGATATCCGCTCATTTGGAGCCTGCCTTCTCATTTGTGACAAACAAAGGGCTCGTGACCCATTATAGAAATACAAGGAGATTCATCTTTCCATGCGGGACAATTTCCATTTGAAACAAGCGCCCAGCTTGCTGAAGGATAAACGGGTGAGCGCGTTTTAGCTGCGCGGGCGCAACGGCCCCGCCGGTGTCCGACCTGATTGCACGAACGCGCCATCGAGAGCAATTTGCCACATGCTTCGTGAGTATCCGTCGAACAACGTCTTCTAATTAACATTTTTCAGGCACCGGCGCTTGTGTTGCGTGATAAATCAGACTGTCCACGCCTTTATTGATTTGTTTGAGGGTCTCGTCGTCCACATAATGGCGGCGACGCAACACGTGCGGAACTTGATTGGGGCCTTGGCGATGGAGAGAGGCGGCGACGCATTAAAAGCAAGGAAACATTTTTGTTGGGAACAAAGGCCCAGAGGTCGTGAGTTGTGCCAAACACACTCCAGTTCGTTTATGGTGAAACACAAAGTTTCTTCGATGCTTCATCTAAGGAAACCGCGACGAAATGAGCGACTCGAAGTTTATTCAAGGCGGTACAGGTGTTGCCTCCTCGCTTTTCATCGTGCAGCAGCATATCCGCCATACGTTGTTTTCTGATTACCAATTGGTATAGTCATCTCATCCATGTTTGTAAATGCCAAAGTACAACTATTATTTTCAGTATTTATCCACATTTAATGGCTCCAAATATTCTGACATTTTGGGATCTCCCAGATTAAGTTTTTGTTTTTGTTTTTTAGCTCACCTGGAAAGGGGAGCTTATGTGATAATAATAATAATAATAATAATAATAATAATGCATTTATTTTATATAGCGCTTTTCAGGAAGCCCAAAGACGCTTTGACAGAGTGCAAAACATAATGCATAGCAAAACATAAAAACAATTGCAAAAAAAGAAGAATCAATAGGGAAATATTCAAAGCACAAAGGAGGGAGAAGGAGAGGAGATAGTCAGGGGTTAGATGCTGTGGGTTAAATGTTGAATGCAGTGTTGAACAGGTGGGTCTTGAGTGATGTTTTGAATGTGGTGAGTGAGGAGGAGTCTCTGATGGTGTGAGGTAGTGAGTTCCAGAGAGTGGGAGCAGCGATGGAGAAGGCCCTGTCCCCCCAGGATCTAAATTTGGTCCGGATGGGGGGGGGGGGGTCAGGAGGTTGGTACCAGCAGAGCGGAGGTTGCGGGTGGGAGTGTGTCTGGAGAGGAGGTCAGCCAGGTAGGATGGGGCCAGGTTATGGAGGGCTTTGTAGGTCAAGAGGAGGATTTTGTACTGGATTCTCTGGGAGATGGGGAGCCAGTGAAGCTTGTAAAGGACGGGGGTGATGTGGTCACGGGTCCGGGAATGGGTGAGTAGACGGGCAGCGGAGTTCTGAATGTATTGGAGTTTATTGGTGATTGTTGAGGGTGAACAATTGTTGCAATTAGGGTTAGCAATTGTTGATGGCGCGTCGTCTGTCCGTCCGTCCCTCCGTCCGTAAACACTTGAAACTTCTTCTCCGAAACCGCTGAAGGGATTGCGACCAAATTTGGCTCAAATGGTATTTGTTGAGTTGTGACTAAAGTTTGTTCACGGTATTAAAAACAAATCGGGGTCAAAGTCCAGGCTTTGGGGTCAAATCGGGGTCAAAGTCCCCCCCCCCCCCCAAAAGAGGAATTTGCTTTTTCCTCTGAAACTACACAAACTCCTTCGATAAAACTTTACCACAACCTTCATCACCCATGATGTACCGAAGTTTGTTCACGGCATTAAAAAAATCTACCTCTTTGGGGGTCTACAGGGGGTCAAAGTGCATCCAGGTTTGACCCTCCAAAATAGGAATTTGCTTTTTCCTCTGAAACTACACACAATATTTCGATGAAACTTCACCACAACCTTCATCACCCGTGATGTACCGAAGTTTGTTCACGGCATTAAAAAAAATCTACCTCTTTGGGGGTCTATGGAGGGTCAAAGTCGGCCCAGGTTTGACCCCCCCCCCCCCCCCCCACCCCCAAAAATAGATATTTGCTTTCTTCTCTGAAACGACAGACTATTTCGATGAAACTTCACCACATCCTTCACCACCCATGATGTACCAAAGTTTGTTCACGCCATTAAAAAAATCTGCTCCTATGGGGGTCTATGGGGGGTTGCCCCCAAAAATGGGTATTTGCTTTCTTCTCAGAAACTACATATGCAATTCTGATGAAACTTGACCACAACCTTAATCACCTGTGTTGTACCAAAGTTTGTTCAAAGCATTGGAAAAATTGGGGTCTGAGGAGGTACACGGGTTGGGAGGGGGGGGGCGGGGGGGGGGTTAGGGTTAGGTATTTTTATGCCCCCCAAAATAGGTATTTTTTTGTTTGTTTGTTTAAAGTCTTATGATTATGTGAGTATGATTCTAGATGCTGCCCTGTCTTCTAGCAACCATTGAAATTGATTTAAAATACCTTTAGTCAGTGCAGTATACTGTTTATTTTACCAGGTGAGCACCAGGGGTATTGCCCCTATGTTTTTGGGCAAGCCTGATTTTTGAATTAAAGTGGTTTGGGTAGAATTTGATATCCATTCAGGATGTCAGCGATAAGTCGACTATTTGTCACCATTTAATCTTTACGGCGTAGCGCATAGGGCAAATGCCGTCTGGGATAGCGTGTATATGTATGTATGCCCCTTTCGCCAGCATTTTGCGAGTTTATTCCCTTTAAAATGCGTTTTCCCTGCAATTGTTAAGCAAATTGATACAACATTTTCACCATCGGAGCACCTCCTCCTTAGTGGAGTGGCTTATGGAAATGATCGTGACACGCTGGCCCAAAGCACTAAATTTGGCACAGTTATACTTTAGGACCATACAAAACTTTTGAGAGGGGGCTGCCCGATTTTCGAGGTCAAGGTCAGGTCAAGGTCAAAGGTCAAATTATGTGTTTGTCACGTTTTTGCCGTATCCAGCTCATAGCTGTCATAGAAACATTATCTCAGTGTCTAAATAATCATTTTTAAGGACAAGGAATCCATTTGTATTATGGAAAATATCCTCAGGTGCTGCCATATTGTATTTCAAGGTCAGGTGAAGGTCAAAGGTCAAATTATGTGTTGGTCATTTTTGCATCGGTGTTTTTGACGTACATCGATACGCTGAGGGAGGATACTGGATTGGCCAGTACAGAGGAGGTCGCGGCCTGCATGACTTATGCTTCACAATTTCCGCGACAGAGACACAGTCCTGTGCATGGCAGTCCTGCGTTCCTGCACGTGCAATTCGTTGAACAAGTGGGTGTCGCCTTACATCCGCACTTGAGTAGTTCTCTACAACTAAGAGCAGCAGCTGACAGTGTTGTCCAGGTTGGACGCCACCCGGTATCTGCTTTGGTCCACCCAAAGCCATCTGGATTTGGTGCAGCTAGGATGGGCTTCAGACTCTCTCTCCAAATGCTGGCTTGGTACAGGCATCGATTTACATGCTGGAGCAGTGCGTTCTGAGTTGGAGGAAGCTTCTCCATCATCTTCACTCTCCTTGGGAATAGCTCCTGTCGAAGGTCATTCACATTGACATGTGGGGTTGTGTTGTCGTACATGATACAGGTAAACCGCTCGATCACATTGAATGCTGGAGATGTAATCACCTGTGGAACAAACGCAGTCAGGGACGTAATGGTGAATCCTTCTGTGGCTGTCGGGTAAGCTTACCATGCCTTCCAAGCTGACTTTTTGCCTTTACCACTGAATTGGGATGTTACATCAGAGCCAGAGAATGCATGGAAAAACGGCAGAGCACGAGCTTTGTCTTCCCCAAGTTCCTGGCAGATTGAGTTGACATGGTAATAGCGGAAGTGTTTACCAGTACCAAAGCCAACCCATAGTTGCATACCTGGATGGTGCTGCACAAGATCATGAAACACTCCCACCGGAATCACAATCACGTCTGTGTCTACGGTTCTGATGAGAACAGTAGTCGCCCCTTCCCTTAGGGCATCGTTTACATGAAGACATATTCTACTGTCTGCTTCTTCGTGATCACTCTCTCCCATTGTGATGTTAGCCTGATTCGATTGGACTCGTGGACCAGATGTAATGTAAACCTGTTTGGTAAGCGGATAGTCGTGTTTGACTACGTCCTCCGTCAGCAGTGCGAAAAGCTCCTCCTTGTTGGTAGGACCCTGTAGAAAGCCAGCGAAGTTACTTGGTAACTTCGTATTGCGGGATACCTTTCTACGTAATCCTTTCCCTCGTTTCTCTCGAGTTGTGGCTTTGAGGCTGTCGGGTCGGTAAGTGTCCCAAACGATGTCCATCCTGGAACAGCCTTGAAGTTGCCTTTCTATCCAGGGGATGAAGATATTGTCACTGTATTCGCCGAACGTAGAAATGTTTTCTTGTGGCAGGTCATGTACAATGGCAGCACCATCAACCACTTTGGCGTCAAAATAAGTGGGTGTTTCTGGCTGGACACTTGCATCAATGCAATGCAATAGCTCTGATTTATTGCTTGGTAGTCGGAGGCTCCCATGCAAAGACAGTGCTGGCGGCCACGGGTGGTTTTCATGTTTAAAGAACACCTCCAGTTTGGTATTACGGACTTGGGCAGCGACGAACAGCTGACTGAACAGATTGCAGTCACTCTTTATTTCCTCGAATTGCTTTTTCGCTTTTGATTTCATGGTAGTGGAATGTGGACGTTTAAATAGAGGAAGTTGGTTTTTCTTGATGGCCACGTAAATTGATTCATGTCCGACTCCTCGGAAAGGCTTGAGCGTTTTGATTTTCTCTGTCCCGTATCATCACCGCACTGTCCAGTGTTCCTCTTTCTCTGGTGTCTCTCTTGTGTTCTTTGCAGTTTTGTATTGGCAAATTTAAGCTGACACTTAAGGTGCCACTTTGCATGGTTGTTGAGCAAGTCATTTGCATTAACATGATCTGGAAAACATATGTCAACAGGCATTGAATGTAGTTCTCTGAAAGAGTCGACATTTCGGATAAAGTCCTCATATGATTGTAGACCTTTACCATCTTGTCTGGTCGCAGGACATTTTAATGTGCCGTCATCCTTTCCACATATGATACAGTTTGCCCAGTCCATGTTGTCTATTAGTCTTCAAATATCTCCCTTGTTTGTCGATCGCTACCTCACTGTTATTGTAGCTCAGTCACACTGTTATCTTCCTCCTGAAATAAAAAAACGAACATTAATATTGAGCCACCACCAACAAAATAAATCAAACGTATCAGCAGCCTATGCACAGAACATCCGGTCACCCCTACTGAAAGCCAAAGAAAACATTGATTTTTGTAGGTCGGCCATCTCCTAATCCTATATCAAATTTTTGTGAATGAATATGGATTAATTCCACTGATTTTAGCGATTTTAGCCCTCTCGTCGGGGATGTTAGCCCCCCCCCCCCCCCGTCGGGGACAGCCTGGCGCCGCCACTGCCTATATGGCCGTCACCTGGTGGAACTTCCCATAATAGTAATGGATTCATTGACTAAATATGTTGGTTATGTGACTAAAACCAAGTTTTTTAGGTTATATATAAGCTGGATATTGCAAAAACATGACAGACACATAATTTGACCTTTGACCTTGACCTGACCTTGACCTGGGCCTCTAAAATCGGGCAGCCCCCTCTCAAAAGTTTTGTATGGTCCTAAAGTAGAACTGTGCCAAATTTGGTCCTTTGGGCCAGTGTGTCACGATATCACTTAAATTTGGACTTTAGCCACCCCACTACCTGTAGAATTTTGAATGATAATTATGACGTTATAGGTCACGTGGTACGGGCGCCATCTTGAAAAAAAAATCGAAAAACTTTGCACCTCTATATCTCCAAAACCACTCCATGGTAAAAATTGAAAGGTGGCTCGTTGTAAAGTACTCCCCATGGGGAATAGCATGTTAACGATATCATAGGTTCCTTCATTATGACGTCATAGATCGACAAGTAGAACACTTGATCTGATCAATATGAATTTTTTTTCGAGCGTGATATAGGGATAAATTGGGTGAGAAAAACAAATTCATGGCGTCATCGGTCACGTGGTTCGGCAACCATATTTTGATGCGTCGCCTGTATGGAAATGCCGTCTGGAACAGCGTTTCTGTCCGTCTGGTGTATGTATGCATGCATGTGTGTCCCTTACAAACGTCCACCAATCAGAGCTGAGAATATGGTCACATGACTGGTTGACTGGAGATCCTCCACTCAGCAGATCCAAGCCTGGCTATGCCGTTGTTGAGACCATCGGTCTTGCTTTTAACATCCAGTAACTTGTGCAGATAGATGGGACATCTGACTAAACGTCATCCGAGGGACTTTGTGATGGACCAGGCTGCCTGCGAAACACCAAGCCGACAGTTTCTGGCCGATAGTGAGTCGAACCTCACCGAGACGGCTCAGGTAAGTGCGCCACCTCTGCACCATGCTGATGACCCATCTCTCATCAAATATATGATTGGTTGGAGATCCATCTAGGTCTACCACCGTTACGCACAATCAATCCGACAATTTGAATCGGATGCACTGAGAAGGTCCCCAGCTTTCCGTCGAGATGCCATAAGCGTGCCATGCGTGCCGATGCGTGCCACCTGGAGGGCCGGCCCAGCGTGCCACGTGACGCAGGGTGATTAGGCAGGTGCGTATGGTTTGTGCTAATTGAGCTGGCCTTGCATGCGTGCCGAGCTTTGTTCCATTCCGGGGCTTTATGGATGAAAATGCACAGCTCGCCCGACCGAAGTAGGGGAAATATATCGACTGCGGATGCGCGAGAGAGAGTTTTGCGCACAAAGCTTTTTATAAGGGAAATAGTCAGTAAGGGGATTGAGTGTAAACAGAGTAATTTAACGACAGATAATTGGCATTTTACATCTTCTGTTTGGAAAATGTACTTGAGGCAACAGATTGTGAACTTCAGTTCATGTCGACGTTGAATATTCGTGACCCTGGGACATTTGCCTATCTTTAAACGAGGGTGTGGGGATTGAGAATTCCTTGCAAAAATTCATTCGTTGCAATAATTCATTCGTTCGTTATTCAATGTTGTGGTGGCCTTTGAATTTCCCATCATGGTTGCTGCGATTACCCCATTGATTTGGGAAATTCCATGGGAAACAGGTGGGATTTCGAGTCACGGTTCTTATCTGCCTGCATGAATATGTGGACGAATTTGGATTAAGCAATGGCTGCAGACAGAGCGTGGTGTGTTGTGGAAATGTCGCTCTTTTTAATGGAGGTTCAGGCTCCAGAAAACCTATACTGGGTTGTGAGCAGGTCGATGTGCCATGTGGACTTGTAAGGAGGGCTTTTGGATGGACAGAAAGGAGGAGCATGCATTATGGGTTTGCCCAAAACATCTCAGGATACCTGCCATTACCATGTCACCATAACCTGCGATTACCACTTTACTATAACCTGTCAGTACAACATTTTTATCCCATGCTAATATAACCTGTCATTACTGTGTCGATATTCTCATGTTGCTACAACCTGTAATTATCATTTTGGTATGAACTGTTTTGCTGTCAATAAAGCATGTTATACCATGTTACTATATCTTGTGGCTACTGTTTAATTATAACCTGAGATTACTACAATGGGTATAACCAGCTGTCATAATTGCAGGAATACACCATCCCATTACCATGGCACAAATAACCTAACATTAATACCTGCAATTTTTATGTTGGCACAACATGTCAAAACTATGTCACTATATAGTGTGATAAGATAACAGGTGTGTAACCTGTTATTGATATGCTTATATTTGGAGAACTTTTCTTTTGATTCTTTTTTTAATTTATTTATCATTTTACTTCGCCACTCCCCCATTGAAGCCTGGCATCCTACAGGGTGACTAATTTGGGATGGTTATGCATTGTTGCTTCACAATTTTTTTTTTGGACAAGTATGTTGATCACTTTGGTTTGTGTGTTTGTCTGTCCGCACACTTATACTTGTCTACAGGTCACTATTTTGTACTGATCATCGCGAAACTTCACCAAATGGTAGTGTTGGTGGTCGGACAGAATCCCATTTATTTTTGAGGTCAAAAGGTCAACATAGGCCAAAGGTCAACCACTTTTTTCTAAAATCCTCCATTTTCAGTTAGCAACGGTACCCGCCCTATGGGCGCGGCTTCAATTGGGAGGCCCAAACGAAAAGGCAACATCTCAGAAATTGAAGGCTTTTTTATTTTAAACGATTTATATAAACATCCGTTAGATCATATCACACGCAAATCATCAAAAGCAAAACAGTATTTGTAGAATTTCAATATAAGCCACATCACTGTTCATATGATGACTCCGCACATGAAAAAGCTGGATGCCTCAACTCTGTGTTTGCCTCTAAATCGTGTGTCCCAAACCCATCCCTCTCTGTACCCACCATACCCAGTCGTACCCAGCTGCTCCTGGACTCCGTGTCCTTTCCTCCTGACAAGGTGGAAAAGTTTCTGTCAACCCTCGACTCTGATTCTGCAACTGGACCTGACGGCATCAGCCCACGGGTCCTAAAATCCTGTTCTTCCGCTCTTTCACTCCCTCTCTCTGTTCTCTTCACCCTCTCTTTTGCTCAAGGTCAACTGCCATCTGCTTGGAAATCAGCCAACATCACCGCTTTGCACAAAAAAGGTGCAAAAACAGATCCAAGCAACTACAGACCAATCAGCCTTCTCCCAATTATCAGCAAAGTCATGGAATCCATCATTGCTTCGGATATGAAATCTTTGCTCTTCTCCAATGGCTTGATCTCTGATCATCAATTTGATTTCAGACCAGGTCACTCTACTCTGGACATGCTACTTCTGCTGTCTCAACAATGGATGGAGGTCCTCAATGCCAAACAGGAAATTAGAGCTGTCTCCCTCGACATATCACATGCCTTCAATACGGTCTGGCACCCCGCTCTGCTCACCAAACTCTCCTCCTTTGGTATACATGGAAATCTCCACGCATGGCTGGCAGACTTCCTCTCTAGTCGTAGTCATCGTGTGGCCCTGAATGGGTTTCTCTCATCTCCTCTTCCTGTTCAGGCTGGAGTTCCCCAAGGCAGTGTTCTGGGCCCTGTGCTTTTTCTGGTCTTCATCAATGATCTCTCTGACTCTCTTGAAAATCCTCTCAATCTCTTTGCTGATGACTCCACTCTCTGCCGCTCCATTCCTCATTCCTCATCCCTCAGATCGGCAGTCTGCAGCCTCCTCACTCTCTGCAGACCTGGACAAAATCACAGACTGGGCAAACAAGTGGAACATGTCTTTCAATCCTGACAAATCTCACACTCTTATGATGTCTCTCCGAAAAGACCGACTGGACAACCCTCCCATCTACTTTCTGAATAATCCTCTCAAAGAAGTTCTGTCACTCAAGCTTTTGGGTCTCACTATCTGCCATGATCTTTCCTGGGAAAACCACATTTCCAAGCTGGCCTCCAAAGCCAGTTGCCGACTGGGCATCCTCCGTCGTGCGAAGTCCTTCCTTGGCACACCTGAGCTCCTCACCACATACAAGGCTTTCATCCGCAGCTCAATGGAGTACTGCTCTCCCCTCTGGGCTGGTGCTCCTGCCTCACACCTAGCTCGTCTTCACGCTGTTGAAACCAAAGCGTTCAGAATCATTGGAATCTCCCGCAATGACGCTATCTCCGAGGGCCTTTCACTTAATCACCGCAGGCAGGTTGGTGGTCTTTCCGTCTTCTACCGACTCCTCTCCGGCCTTGCTCCTCCAGCTCTCTCTGGGCTCTGTCCCCCAAATATTCCTACAGGTCGCACAAGATCTGCCTGCAACCCTCTTATGGTTAAACAGCCAAAATCAAGACTCTCTGCTCACCTTCACTCCTTCATTCCTCTTTTCTCCCGCCTCTGGAACAAACTCCCTCACTCTCTTCAATCCCACTCCTCCCTCCAGGTCTTTAAAACGGCTGTTCACCACCATCTCTTATCTTCCCCAATCCAAAACCTTGATCTTTTCTACCCCCGCTAATTTCACCCCAAATCCACTTTTTTGAGGTGACTTTTGACTTCTTTCCTGGAAGTCCTTGGTGTCCTTGCGTTTTATACCTATCCTGCCTCCCCCCAGGCCCTCTCCCTCCAAAAACATCTCCCGATGTCCCTGCTCTCAAATGTTGTGTTTGTGTGCTTCCTCCCCTTCTCTCCCCATCTTGTCGACCGCTCCCCTTTTTATATACTTTGTTTGCTTGCTTGTTTGATTTGCTTGTTTGATAAATGTTAGCTCTTTCACGAGCCTCGACTCTGTATACAAAAAAAAAAAAAAAAAAAAAAATCAGTAAATATTATTCCATCGTGTTTGGAAAAACGGGAAAATTTGAGAATTGGAAAAAAATTCCAAATTGGAAAAACAATATAGCGGATTTTACTCCAGGGGGTCCCAGGATTACCCACCCAAAATTTGGTTGCGATCGCTTCAGCCGTTTTTGCGGTACCTGGGAACAGACAGACATTTGGTGAATTGTTAGATGGTCAACATAGGCCAAATTTCTAAAATGGTCAATTTTCATCCGATTGACTTGGAATTTGAATAGGATTTGCATCTCAGCTAACTTAATTCAACCACCATCTATTTTGAGGGCAACTTCGTCCAAAAGGTCAACATAGGCCTAAGGTCAACAGCCTTTTCAAAATTTTAATATCCTCACTTTTCATCTGATTGACTTGAAATTTGAATAGGATTATCATATCAGCAAACGGAATTCAACCACCAACTATTTTTTAGGTGATCGTTGGCCAAAAGGTCAACATAGGCCACATTTCTAAAATTGTCAATTTTCATCCAATTAACTTAAACTTTGAAGAAGATTTGCATATCAGGTTACTGAATTCAACCACCAATTAATTTTGAGGTCAAAAGGATGCTCCACTGAGTGCCATTCTACTTTGTTCTCTTTTTCCAAGTGTCGCTCTACGAGTGAATTTTCATTGATTGTTCTGTTATACGCAGTTTGAGCTCAGCCTTTATCCTCATCGTGTAACTAGCATGGCATGCCCATGCCCATGCTGTTCCACTGTCATCCGCAGGCACTCTCACACACATGCCTCACTGTCCTGCCTGTGCTCTTCTTTGGTTGTGATCATGTGAGTTTGTGCCTCAAGATATCTGCCTGAAATGGCTATTCTGGCAGATTGCAAATGTGCATTTAGTCCTCCTGAAATGCGCCGGTTCTGCTCTCCGGTTGGCATGTTCCAAAATCTGGACTGGCATATGCCGTTCATACTCTGGCTTAGTCACTTGCGGGCCCCTCTCAGGCATGGGCATCCCACTCTCCAGCCTGAGGCACTCTGTGTGCTCTCAGCTAAACGACTGAACGACAGGCTGAGCAAAGTGGAAGCAGAAAGGACTTGTCGGAAACGGGAAGCAGTCCTTTCCAGAATAGGTAGGATTGAGGTCTGGGTTTGGGGTATAGATTCAACAGAGTGGGTCTAATCTTAATGCAAACAAGGTATCAAGAAGGACTGCAGTGGGAGTTGAGGAAAGATGAAGTCATGGGTTTAAATCCCCTGGATTAAAGGGATTTGCCTGATTTTCTGTGCACCTTGGTAAAATCTCCAGGTCTTCTGGTACCTTGAAAACCTTGAAAACCTTGTTTTTTTGAGGATCCCCATTATCTATCACTACAATGCACACACTCAATATCATACTTGCATCCTGAGCAATTCCAGATGTGTCATTATGCTGTTTATCAGCTGCATTTGCTGCAATGTTATAGTTGTTGATAAATGTCCATTGATTGGCCCACTCATCTCCATCTTATTTGCGGTGAAAGACACTTTTATTCCCCACATGTGTGAAGAAATGTCAACAAATAAAAACAAAAAATGCGAAGAATTGTCATTTCGGTGCATCCAACTAGAAGTAAGGGTGACTTCCATGTGTAAAACCAGGAAAGAGGACGATTTTCATGTGCAAAAAAACAGAAAAGAGGACGATTTTCATGTACAAAAACCAAGAAAGAGGATGATTTTCATGTACAAAAACCAGGAAAGAGGATGATTTTCATTTACAAAAACCAGGAAATAGGACGATTTTCATGTACAAAAACCAAGAAAGAGGACGATTTTCATGTACAAAAACCAAGAAAGAGGACGATTTTCATGTACAAGAACCAGGAAAGAGGATGATTTTCATGTAGAAAAACCAAGAAAGAGGATGATTTTCATGTACAAAAACCAAGAAAGAGGATGACTTCCATGTACAAAACCCAAGAAAAAGGACGATTTTCATGTACAAGGACCAGGAAAGAGGATGATTTTCATGTACAAAAACCAAGAAAGAGGATGATTTTCATGTACAAACACCAAGAAAGAGGATGATTTTCATGTACAAAAACCAAAAAAGACGACGATTTTCATGTACAAAAACCAAGAAAGAGGACGATTTTCATGTACAAAAACCAAGAAAGAGGATGATTTTCATGTACAAAAACGAAGAAAGAGGATGATTTTCATGTACAAAAAACAAAAAAGACGACGATTTTCATGTACAAAATCCAGGAAATAGGACGATTTTCATGTGCAAAAAACGGGAAAGAGGACGATTTTCTTGTACAAAACCCATGAAAGAGGATGATTTTCATATACAAAAACCAAGAAAGAGGACGATTTTCAGGTCAAAAAACCAGGAAAGAGGACGATTTTCATGGACAAAATCCAGGAAAGAGGACGATTTTCATGTACAAAAATCAAGAAAGAGGATGATTTTCATCTACAAAAACCAAGAAAGAGGATGACTTTCATGTACAAAAACCAAGAAAAAGGACGATTTTCATGTACAAAAACAAGGAAAGAGGACGATTTTCATGTACAAAAACCAAGAAAGAGGACGATTTTCATGAACAAAAACCAAGAAAGAAGACGATTTTCATGTACAAAAACCAAGAAAGAGGACGATTTTCATGTACAAAAACCAGGAAAGAGGCTGATTTTCATGTACAAAATCCAGGAAATAGGACGATTTTCATGTACAAAAACCAGGAAAGAGGATGATTTTCATTTACAAAAACCAGGAAATTGGACGATTTTCATGTACAAAAACCAAAAAAGAGGACGATTTTCACGTACAAAAACCAAGAAAGAGGACGATTTTCATGTACAAAAACCAAGAAAGAGGATGATTTTCATGTAGAAAAACCAAGAAAGAGGATGATTTTCATGTACAAAAACCAAGAAAGAGGATGACTTTCATGTACAAAAACCAAGAAAAAGGACGATTTTCATGTGCAAAAACAAGGAAAGAGGACGATTTTCATGTACAAAAACCAAGAAAGAGAATTATTTTCATGTACAAAAACCAAGAAAGAGGACGATTTTCATGTACAAAAACCAAGAAAGAGGACGATTTTCATGTACAAAAACCAGGAAAGAGGATGATTTTCATGGACAAAAACCAAGAAAGAGGACGATTTTCATGTACAAAAACCAGGAAAGAGGATGATTTTAATGTACAAAAACCAAGAAAGGATGATTTCCATGTACAAAAACCAAGAAAGAGGACGATTTTCAGGTACAAAAACCAGGAAAGAGGACGATTTTCATGTCCAAAAACCAGGAAAGAGGACGATTTTCATGTACAAAAACCAAGAAAGAGGATGATTTTCATGTACAAAAACCAAGAAAGAGGATGATTTTCATATACAAAAGCCAGGAAAGAGGACATTTTTCATGTACAAAAACCAAGAAAGAGAATTATTTTCATGTACAAAAACCAAGAAAGAGGACGATTTTCATATACAAAAACCACGAAAGAGGACGATTTTCATGTACAAAAACCGGGAAAGAGGCTTATTTTAATGTACAAAAACCAGGAAAGAGGATGATTTTCATGTACAAAATCCAGGAAATAGGACGATGTTCATGTACAAAAAACGGGAAAGAAGACGATTTTCTTGTACAAAACCCATGAAAGAGGATGATTTTCATGTACCAAAACCAAGAAAGAGGACGATTTTCAGGTCCAAAAATCAGGAAAGAGGACGATTTTCATGTACAAAAACCAAGAAAGAGGATGATTTTCATGTAGAAAAACCAAGAAAGAGGATGATTTTCATGTACAAAAACCAAGAAAGAGGATGACTTTCATGTACAAAAACCAAGAAAAGACGATTTTCATTCACAAAAACAAGGAAAGAGGACGATTTTCATGTACAAAAACCAAGAAAGAGAATTATTTTCATGTACAAAAACCGGGAAAGAGGATTATTGTCATGTACAAAAACCAGGAAAGAGGATGATTTTCATGTACAAAATCTAGGAAATAGGACGATTTTCATGTACAAAAACGAGGAAAGAGGATGATTTTCATTTACAAAAACCAGGAAATAGGACGATTTTCATGTACAAAAACCGGAAAAGAGGCTTATTTTCATGTACAAAAACCAGGAAAGAGGCTGATTTTCATGTACAAAATCCAGGAAATAGGACGATTTTCATGTACAAAAAAAGGGAAAGAGGACGATTTTCTTGTACAAAACCCATGAAAGAGGATGATTTTCATGTACCAAAACCAAGAAAGAGGACGATTTTCAGGTCCAAAAACCAGGAAAGAGGACGATTTTCATGTACAAAAACCAAGAAAGAGGATGATTTTCATGTAGAAAAACCAAGAAAGAGGATGATTTTCATGTACAAAATCCAAGAAAGAGGATGACTTTCCTGTACAAAAACCAAGAAAAAGGACGATTTTCATGTACAAAAACAAGGAATGAGGACGATTTACATGTACAAAAACCAGGAAAGAGGATGATTTTCATTTACAAAAACCAGGAAATAGGACGATTTTCATGTACAAAAACCAAGAAAGAGGATGATTTTCATGTACAAAAACCAAGAAAGAGGATGATTTCCATGTACAAAAACCAGGAAAGAAGACAATTTTCAGGTACAAAAACCAAGAAAAAGGACGATTTTCATGTGCAAAAACAAGGAAAGAGGATGATTTTCATGTACAAAAAGCAAGAAAGGATGATTTCCATGTACAAAAACCAAGAAAGAGGACGATTTTCAGGTACAAAAACCAGGAAAGAGGACGATTTTCATGTCCAAAAACCAGGAAAGAGGACGATTTTCATGTACAAAAACCAAGAAAGAGGATGATTTTCATCTACAAAAGTCAGGAAAGAGGACATTTTTCATGTACAAAAACCAAGAAAGAGAATTATTTTCATGTACAAAAACCAAGAAAGAGGACGATTTTCATATACAAAAACCACGAAAGAGGACGATTTTCATGTACAAAAACCGGGAAAGAGGATTATTTTCATGTACAAAAACCAGGAAAGAGGATGATTTTCATGTACAAAATCCAGGAAATAGGACGATGTTCATGTACAAAAAACAGGAAAGAGGACGATTTTCTTGTACAAAACCCATGAAAGAGGATGATTTTCATGTACCAAAACCAAGAAAGAGGACGATTTTCAGGTCCAAAAACCAGGAAAGAGGACGATTTTCATGTACAAAAACCAAGAAAGAGGATGATTTTCATGTAGAAAAACCAAGAAAGAGGATGATTTTCATGTACAAAAACCAAGAAAGAGGTTGACTTTCATGTACAAAAACCAAGAAAAAGGACGATTTTCATGTACAAAAACAAGGAAAGAGGATGATTTTCATGTACAAAAACCAAGAAAGAGGATGATTTTCATGTAGAAAAACCAAGAAAGAGGATGATTTTCATGTACAAAAACCAAGAAAGAGGATGATTTTCATGGACAAAAACCAAGAAAGAGGATGACTTTCATGTACAAAAACCAAGAAAAAGGACGATTTTCATGTACAAAAACAATGAAAGAGGACGATTTTCATGTACAAAAACCAAGAAAGAGAATTATTTTCATGTACAAAAACCGGGAAAGAGGATTATTGTCATGTACAAAAACCAGGAAAGAGGATGATTTTGATGAACAAAAACCAAGAAAGAGGACGATTTTCATGCACAAGAACCAGGAAAGAGGATGATTTTCATGTCCAAAAACCAAGAAAGAGAATGATTTTCATTTACAAAAACCAGGAAAGAGGACGATTTTCATGTACAAAAACCAAGAAAGACGACGATTTTCATGTACAAAAACCAAGAAAGAGGATGATTTTCATGTACAAAAACCAAGAAAGAGGACGATTTTCAGGTTCAAAAACCAGGAAAGAGGACGATTTTCATGTACAAAAACCAAGAAAGAGGATGATTTTCATGTACAAAAACCAAGAAAGAGGATGATTTCCATGTACAAAAACCAGGAAAGAAGACAATTTTCATGTACAAAAACCAAGAAAGAAGATGATTTTTATGTACAAAAACCAAGAAAGAGGATGATTTTCATGTACAAAAACCAAGAAAGAGGACGATTTTCAGGTACAAAAACCAGGAAAGAGGACTATTTTCATGTACAAAAACCAAGAAAGAGGATGATTTTCATGTACAAAAACCAAGAAAGAGGATGATTTTCATGTACAAAAACCAAGAAAGAGGATGACTTTCATGTACAAAAACCAAGAAAAAGGACGATTTTCATGTACAAAAACAAGGAAAGAGGACGATTTTCATGTACAAAAACCAAGAAAGAGAATTATTTTCATGTACAAAAACCAAGAAAGAGGACGATTTTCAGGTCCAAAAACCAGGAAAGAGGACGATTTTCATGTACAAAAACCAAGAAAGAGAATTATTTTCATGTACAAAAACCAAGAAAGAGGACGATTTTCATGTACAAAAACCAAGAAAGAAGACGATTTTCATGTACAAAAACCGGGAAAGAGGATTATTGTCATGTACAAAAACCAGGAAAGAGGATGATTTTCATGTACAAAATCCAGGAAATAGGACGATTTTCATGTACAAAAACCAGGAAAGAGGATGATTTTCATTTACAAAAACCAGGAAATAGGACGATTTTCATGTACAAAAACCAAGAAAGAGGACGATTTTCATGTACAAAAACCAAGAAAGAGGATGATTTTCATGGAGAAAAACCAAGAAAGAGGATGATTTTCATGTACAAAAACCAAGAAAGAGGATGACTTTCATGCACAAAAACCAAGAAAGAGGACGATTTTCATGTACAAAAACCAAGAAAGGACGATTTTCATGTACAATAACCAGGAAAGAGGATGATTTTCATGTACAAAAACCAAGAAAGAGGATGATTTCCATGTACAAAAACCATGAAAGAGGATGATTTTCTTGTACAAAAACCAAGAAAGAGGACGATTTTCAGGTACAAAAACCAGGAAAGAGGACGATTTTCATGTCCAAAAACCAGGAAAGAGGACGATTTTCCTGTACAAAAACCAAGAAAGAGAATTATTTTCATGTACAAAAACCAAGAAAGAGGACGATTTTCATATACAAAAACCGGGAAAGAGGATTATTTTCATGTACAAAAACCAGGAAAGAGGATGATTTTCATGTACAAAATCCAGGAAATAGGACGATTTTCATGTACAAAAAAAGGGAAAGAGGACGATTTTCTTGTACAAAACCCATGAAAGAGGATGATTTTCATGTACCAAAACCAAGAAAGAGGACGATTTTCAGGTCCAAAAACCAGGAAAGCGGACGATTTTCATGTACAAAAACCAAGAAAGAGGATGATTTTCATGTACAAAAACCAAGAAAGAGGATGATTTTCATGTACAAAAACCAAGAAAGAGGATGACTTTCATGTACAAAAACCAAGAAAAAGGACGATTTTCATGAACAAAAACAAGGAATGGGGACGATTTTCATGTACAAAAACCAGGAAAGAGGATGATTTTCATTTACAAAAACCAGGAAATAGGACGATTTTCATGTACAAAAACCAAGAAAGAGGACGATTTTGATGTACAAAAACCAAGAAAGAGGACGATTTTCATGTACAAAAACCAAGAAAGACAACGATTTTCATGTACAAAAACCAAGAAAGAGGACGATTTTCATGTACAAAAACCAAGAAAGAGGACGATTTTCATGTACAAAAACCAAGAAAGAGGATGATTTTCATGTAGAAAAACCAAGAAAGAGTATGATTTTCATGTACAAAAACCAAGAAAGAGGATGACTTTCATGTACAAAAACCAAGAAAAAGGACGATTTTCATGTACAAAAACAAGGAAAGAGGATGATTTTCATGTACAAAAACCAAGAAAGAGGATGATTTTCATGTAGAAAAACCAAGAAAGAGGATGATTTTCATGTACAAAAACCAAGAAAGAGGATGATTTTCATGGACAAAAACCAAGAAAGAGGATGACTTTCATGTACAAAAACCAAGAAAAAGGACGATTTTCATGTACAAAAACAAGGAAAGAGGACGATTTTCATGTACAAAAACCAAGAAAGAGAATTATTTTCATGTACAAAAACCGGGAAAGAGGATTATTGTCATGTACAAAAACCAGGAAAGAGGATGATTTTGATGAACAAAAACCAAGAAAGAGGACGATTTTCATGCACAAGAACCAGGAAAGAGGATGATTTTCATGTCCAAAAACCAAGAAAGAGAATGATTTTCATTTACAAAAACCAGGAAAGAGGACGATTTTCATGTACAAAAACCAAGAAAGACGACGATTTTCATGTACAAAAACCAAGAAAGAGGATGATTTTCATGTACAAAAACCAAGAAAGAGGACGATTTTCAGGTTCAAAAACCAGGAAAGAGGACGATTTTCATGTACAAAAACCAAGAAAGAGGATGATTTTCATGTACAAAAACCAAGAAAGAGGATGATTTCCATGTACAAAAACCAGGAAAGAAGACAATTTTCATGTACAAAAACCAAGAAAGAAGATGATTTTTATGTACAAAAACCAAGAAAGAGGATGATTTTCATGTACAAAAACCAAGAAAGAGGACGATTTTCAGGTACAAAAACCAGGAAAGAGGACTATTTTCATGTACAAAAACCAAGAAAGAGGATGATTTTCATGTACAAAAACCAAGAAAGAGGATGATTTTCATGTACAAAAACCAAGAAAGAGGATGACTTTCATGGACAAAAACCAAGAAAAAGGACGATTTTCATGCACAAAAACAAGGAAAGAGGACGATTTTCATGTACAAAAACCAAGAAAGAGAATTATTTTCATGTACAAAAACCAAGAAAGAGGACGATTTTCAGGTCCAAAAACCAGGAAAGAGGACGATTTTCATGTACAAAAACCAAGAAAGAGAATTATTTTCATGTACAAAAACCAAGAAAGAGGACGATTTTCATGTACAAAAACCAAGAAAGAAGACGATTTTCATGTACAAAAACCGGGAAAGAGGATTATTGTCATGTACAAAAACCAGGAAAGAGGATGATTTTCATGTACAAAATCCAGGAAATAGGACGATTTTCATGTACAAAAACCAGGAAAGAGGATGATTTTCATTTACAAAAACCAGGAAATAGGACGATTTTCATGTACAAAAACCAAGAAAGAGGACGATTTTCATGTACAAAAACCAAGAAAGAGGATGATTTTCATGGAGAAAAACCAAGAAAGAGGATGATTTTCATGTACAAAAACCAAGAAAGAGGATGACTTTCATGCACAAAAACCAAGAAAGAGGACGATTTTCATGTACAAAAACCAAGAAAGAGGACGATTTTCATGTACAAAAACCAGGAAAGAGGATGATTTTCATGTACAAAAACCAAGAAAGAGGATGATTTCCATGTACAAAAACCATGAAAGAGGATGATTTTCTTGTACAAAAACCAAGAAAGAGGATGATTTTCAGGTACAAAAACCAGGAAAGAGGACGATTTTCATGTCCAAAAACCAGGAAAGAGGACGATTTTCCTGTACAAAAACCAAGAAAGAGAATTATTTTCATGTACAAAAACCAAGAAAGAGGACGATTTTCATATACAAAAACCACGAAAGAGGACGATTTTCATGTACAAAAACCGGGAAAGAGGATTATTTTCATGTACAAAAACCAGGAAAGAGGATGATTTTCATGTACAAAATCCAGGAAATAGGACGATTTTCATGTACAAAAAAAGGGAAAGAGGACGATTTTCTTGTACAAAACCCATGAAAGAGGATGATTTTCATGTACCAAAACCAAGAAAGAGGACGATTTTCAGGTCCAAAAACCAGGAAAGCAGACGATTTTCATGTACAAAAACCAAGAAAGAGGATGATTTTCATGTAGAAAAACCAAGAAAGAGGATGATTTTCATGTACAAAAACCAAGAAAGAGGATGACTTTCATGTACAAAAACCAAGAAAAAGGACGATTTTCATGAACAAAAACAAGGAATGAGGACGATTTTCATGTACAAAAACCAGGAAAGAGGATGATTTTCATTTACAAAAACCAGGAAATAGGACGATTTTCATGTACAAAAACCAAGAGAGAGGACGATTTTGATGTACAAAAACCAAGAAAGAGGACGATTTTCATGTACAAAAACCAAGAAAGACAACGATTTTCATGTACAAAAACCAAGAAAGAGGATGATTTTCAAGTACAAAAACCAAGAAAGAGGACAATTTTCAGGTTCAAAAACCAGGAAAGAGGACGATGTTTATGTACAAAAACCAAGAAAGAGGATGTTTTTCATGTACAAAAACCAAGAAAGAGGATGATTTGCATGTACAAAAACCAGGAAAGAAGACAATTTTCATGTACAAAAACCAAGAAAGAAGACGATTTTCATGTACAAAAACCAAGAAAGAGGATGATTTTCATGTACAAAAACCAAGAAAGAGGACGATTTTCAGGTACAAAAACCAGGAAAGAGGACGATTTTCATGTACAAAAACCAAGAAAGAGGATGATTTTCATGTACAAAAACCAAGAAAGAGGATGATTTTCATCTACAAAAACCAAGAAAGAGGATGTCTTTCATGTACAAAAACCAAGAAAGAGGACGATTTTCATGTACAAAAACAAGGAAAGAGGACTATTTTCATGTACAAAAACAAGGAAAGAGGACGATTTTCATGTACAAAAACCAAGAAAGAGAACTATTTTCATGTACAAAAACCAAGAAAGAGGACAATTTTCATGTACAAAAACCAAGAAAGAGGACGATTTTCATGCACAAAAACCAGGAAAGAGGATGATTTTCATGTACAAAAACCAAGAAAGAGGATGATTTTCATGTACAAAAACCATGAAAGAGGATGATTTTCATGTACAAAAACCAAGAAAGAGGACGATTTTCAGGTACAAAAACCAGGAAAGAGGACGATTTTCATGTACAAAAACCAGGAAAGAGGATGATTTTCATGTACAAAAACCAAGAAAGATGATTTTCATGTTCAAAAACCAAGAAAGAGGACGATTTTCATAAACAAAAACCAGGAAAGAGGACGATTTTCATGTACAAAAACCAAGAAAGAGAATTATTTTCATGTACAAAAACCAAGAAAGAGGACGATTTTCATGTACAAAAACCAAGAAAGAGGACGATTTTCATGCACAAAAACCAGGAAAGAGGATGATTTTCATGTACAAAAACCAAGAAAGAGGATGATTTTCATGTACAAAAACCATGAAAGAGGATGATTTTCATGTACAAAAACCAAGAAAGAGGACGATTTTCAGGTACAAAAACCAGGAAAGAGGACGATTTTCATGTACAAAAACCAGGAAAGAGGATGATTTTCATGTACAAAAACCAAGAAAGATGATTTTCATGTTCAAAAACCAAGAAAGAGGACGATTTTCATAAACAAAAACCAGGAAAGAGGACGATTTTCATGTACAAAAACCAAGAAAGAGAATTATTTTCATGTACAAAAACCAAGAAAGAGGACGATTTTCATGTACAAAAACCAAGAAAGATGATTTTCATGTACAAAATCCAGGAAATAGGACGATTTTCATGTACAAAAAACGGGAAAGAGGACGATTTTCTTGTACATAACCCATGAAAGAAGAAAAAGTACGATATCCCAAAAAGTACGTCCCAGTAGTTTCCAGGTATATTTACGAGCTAAAGGGATTAGTGTGTTTTTTGAAAGCAATGCTCAAAATAACTTTCAATCAAATGGTAGGATGAAAGATTAAAGTCCTATCTTTACCTTTTATTGACTAAGTATTGCATTGTTCATTGCATTTTTTTTTTTGAATTGACCATTAAAACTGCATTTAACTGGTATTGTATTTTTTATGAACAATGCTTTTTCTGGTTTCACCTGGAGATTATCTTCGAAGATTTCTGGTTTCACCCAATTGCAGAGTCTCAAGTGCTTGTTCAAGGTTGATGGAAGGCAGGATGAAGTAAATGATATTTGGTGTGCACATTGCAGTAAAATAAATGAAAGGATGAATTAAACATACTTTACACTAATAAAATGTAATAACTGGAGGCAGTTGAGAATGTGCGGAATAGGATATAGTCACAATAAGTGAAAAGTGCTTTATTAAACAGAGCAATGGAGGTAGGTCTAAAGGGGTACAAGGGGCAGGACAGACATATTTGAATGACGCACATTTTTTTATATACTCGTACATTGTCTAGGCTTGTAGAAGAGCTATGACTCAGAACAGATCAGAACAGACCATAACAAAGGGAACAGCAGGATAAAGGGGCAACACCAACAGCAGGGTGGAGGGAGAAGGTAGACTGAGATGGACAAACAAGGGACAGGTAACGATGAGGGGTCGGGGAAAATGTAAGGGGTGGACAAGATGGATGGAAAAGCCAAAATTTGGGAGGGGTGGGGATGGTTTAAGGGGTGTAGCAAAGATTATGATTTTGGATGGGGGATGACTTGAGGTGGTCGTGCCGAACCGCTGCCTTGAAGACATGGAGGGAAGAATGAGATTGAAGATAGCGTGGAAGGCAGTTCCACAGGTGGGGGAAAAAAGAATAAATAAGTGGAGGTGAGCAGCGGTTCTGGATTTAGGCATTGTCACGAGGAGGTAAGAGGGATATTGTTTTATTATTGAGTAAACTATTTAGGGAAGAGGAATATTGTTTCTGATAAAAAATAGCCTTTACATCAAACAAACCATGTAATTATTGAGGATGGAAGTATAAATTGCAACTGAGTATGAACACGATAAGTGTTACAAGATTAAAGACCACCAGGGCAAGGAGGAAAGCAGCACCAGAAGTGAAATGGACAAAAGAAAGGTGGATTGCTAATTAGAGGAGAATGATCTACCAGGCATTGATTAAGCTTTGTTCCAAGTAAGCAAAAGGATGAGGAGATTGATAACCAAGGAGTTTTGCTCAACACTGGTAGACAATGCACAAGGTAATACAATTTTACAAATGGTTCTGGAAAGTCATTCAAACATAGTGCGACAGCTGGACATAGGAGAATATCTGGGAACAAGCAATCACTAGGTAGGGCTAAGCTTCTGTTGACATATGATTATAAGGATAGTATGATAGGACTGTTCTACTCGTATTTTAGGAAGCAAATTTTTAGGGGAAAAAGGCAACATGAAAGATTGGAGTTTTGTAGCTTCTCGGAGGAACATTATTGAGGTCAACATGGTTTGCATCTAAGAATTCAAGAAAACATATAACAAAACAAGTACAGATACATTCAAAGTACACCTCCCAAATGCCAAAGAAAGAAATATCCTCCAGCACGGCATTTCCGGGGCTGTATTGGGAAGGAGAGGTGAACAATAATTGATTGATTAATTGCGCAATTATTATTTTTTATTTATTTTTATTTTTTTTAACACAGAATCGAGGCTCGTGAAAGAGCTAACATTTATTTCCCAAACAAATCAAACAGACAAACAAAATATATAAAAGGAGGGAGCGGTAGACAAGATGGGGAGAGAAGGAGAAGCACACAAACACAACATTTGAGAGCAGGGACATCGGGAGATATGTGGGAGGGAGAGGGCTGGGGGGAGGAGGCGTGGGAAGGGGGGGAGGGGGTGGGAGAAGTATAAAACACAAGGACACCAAGAATTCCAGGACAGAAGTTGGTATTTCAAAAAGTGTATTTGGGGTGAAATCAGCATAGAGGTAGAAATCAGGAGGTAGAAAAGATCAAGGTTTTGGATGGGGGAAGATAAGAGATGGTGGTGAACAGCTGTTTTAAAGACCTGGAGGGAGGAGTGGGATTGAAGAGAGTGAGGGAGTTTGTTCCAGAGGCAGGAGAAAAGAGGAATGAAGGAGTGAAGGTGAGCAGAGAGTCTTGATTTTGGCAGTTTAACCATAAGCGGGTTGCAGGCAGATCTTGTGCGACCTGTAGGAATATTTGGGGGACAGAGCCCAGAGAGAGCTGGGGGGGGGGGGGCAAGGCCGGAGAGGAGTCGGTAGAAGACGGAAAGATGACCAACCTGCCTGCGGTGAGTGAGTGAAAGGCCCTTGGAGTTAGCTTCATCGTGGGAGATTCCAATGATTCTGAACGCTTTGGTTTCAACAGCATGAAGACGAGCTAGGTGTGAGGCAGGAGCACCAGCCCAGAGGGGAGAGCAGTATTCCATTGAGCTGCGGATGAAAGCCTTGTATGTTGTGAGGAGCTCAGGTGTGCCATGGAAGGACTTCGCACGACGGAGGATGCCCAGTCGGCGACTGGCTTTGGAGGCCAGATTTGAAATGTGGTTTCCCAGGAAAGATCATGGCAGATAATGAGACCCAAAAGCTTGAGTGACAGAACTTCTTGGAGAGACTTATTCAGAAAGTGGATGGGAGGGTTGTCCAGTCGGTCTTTTCGGAGAGACATCGTAAGAGTGTGAGATTTGTCAGGATTGAAAGACATGTTCCACTTGTTTGCCCAGTCTGTGATTTTGTCCAGGTCTGTAGAGAGTGAGGAGGCTTTAGACTGCCGATCTGAGGGATGAGGAATGGAGCGGCAGAGAGTGGAGTCATCAGCAAAGAGATAGAGAGGATTTTCAAGAGAGTCAGAGAGATCATTGATGAAGACCAGAAAAAGCACAGGGCCCAGAACACTGCCTTGGGGAACTCCAGCCTGAACAGGAAGAGGAGATGAGAGAAACCCATTCAGGGCCACACATTGACTACGACTAGAGAGGAAGTCCGCCAGCCATGCGTGGAGATTTCCATGGATACCAAAGGAGGAGAGTTTGGTGAGCAGAGCGGGGTGCCAGACCGTATCGAAGGCACGTGATATGTCAAAGGAGACAGCTCTAATTTCCTGTTTGGCATTGAGGACCTCCATCCATTGCTGATAAAGCAGAAGCAGCATGTCCAGAGTAGAGTGACCAGGTCTGAAACCAAATTGATGATCAGAGATCAACCCATTGGAGAAGAGGAAAGATTTCATATCCGAAGCAATGATGGATTCCATGACTTTGCTGATAATTGGGAGAAGGCTGATTGGTCTGTAGTTGCTAGGATCTGTTTTTGCACCTTTTTTGTGCAAAGCGGTGATGTTGGCTGATTTCCAAGCAGATGGCACATGACCTTGAGCAAAAGAGAGGGTGAAGAGAACAGAGAGAGGGAGTGAAAGAGCGGAAGAACAGGATTTTTGGACGCGTGGGCTGATGCCGTCAGGTCCAGTTGCAGAATCAGAGTCGAGGGTTGACAGAAACTTTTCCACCTAGTCTGGAGGAAAGGACACAGAGTCCAGGAGCATCTGGGTACGATGGGGTACAGTGGGTACAGAGAGGGATGGGTTTGGGAAACAAGATTTAGAGGCAAACACAAAGTTGAGGCATTCAGCTTTTTCACGTGCGGAGTCAGCCATGTAGCCGTTTGAGGTGAGGGAGGGGATGGAGGGGGAACAAACACCAGAAACAGATTTGACCAGACGCCACCAGGATTTGGAAGAGGGAGACAGATAAGAGAGTTCGGTCTTGAGAACGGAGAGATATTGTTTCCTGGCTCTCCTGAGGGTGGACACACACTTGTTTCGGGCTTTGTGAAAGGAAATGAGATTTCCTTCCGTTGGACTTGCTTTCCAGGAGACGAAAGCAGGTTGTTCTGGGCAGCATCCTCACCACGAGATTCCATGTACCATGGACGGGTGGAAGGGTATGACAACTGAAGACGAGATGTGATAAATCTGTGCATAAGAGAGAGCAATTTACTTTGGAAGAATTCCCAGGATGAGTTGATGTCAGAGGCAGTAGAGATGGGAGACCAGTCCAGATGATTGATGGCTGCTTGAAGACCGTGCCAGTTGGCCTGAGTGAAATGCCAGACTCGTCGCCGCTGTGGAGGCTCTCTGAGAATGGTCAGAGAGATGTCCACTTTAACAAGCACATGATCAGATGAGCCGATTGGAGCAGAAGAAGAGCATCAGACATTTTCAGGGAAGTTAGTCATAACCAATTGCAGAAGAGAAGATGCTCCGTTGACTGAGATCCGGGTCGGGAAATTGACAGATTGTGTCAGTCTCAGTGAGTCGCCGAAGTCCTTTGCTGAGGAGCCATGGCTGGTGTGAGCAGTACCCACACCCAGCCAACTGGCATGGTGACAATTGAAATTACCACATATGAGGAAGAGAGAGTTGGGATGGGTAGATAGAAGTTGGTCCATATTATCAGACAGCGAGATGTAGATGGAGTCATCACTGTTTGGTGGACGGTACAAAACACATATGAACAAAAGGTGGGAGCGAAGGGGAAGCCGTAGCCAAAGGTATTCCTGGGGGTGAGGTGGAGAGAGGGCAGTGCAGGGCGAGTGAGGAAGAGAGTTTTTTTAATAAAGATAGCAACCCCACCTCCAGGACGAGGCTCACGTCTATCATACCGGAGGAGGGAGTAACCTGGGAGAGATACCAAGGAATCAGAGACATCATGAAGGAGGAAAGTTTCTGTTAAGCAGAACACGTCTGGTTTGTCAGAAGCAACCTGTATGGAGAGATCAGTCAAGTTTGAGCAAAGGCCCCGGATGTTTGAGGTCCATACCATTCATGAAGAGGAAGGGGGAGCATCGGATACAGAACGGGGGGGGGGGGGGCGTGGGGTTAGATGTGGAAGAGGAGGAAGTGGTAGGGAGAGCTGTTGAAGGTGTGTCAGAGATTTCAGAATAGCTTGGAGAAAGGGAAGAATGGGGCAGACAAACGGTTTGATTGTGATTGGGTGAGGCACAGTGAGGTGTTATTTGAGGAGGGGGAAGAGCGAGGCAGAAGGTTGGGGGAGATGAAGGTGAAAGTTGGAAGGGGGAAGAAGCGGGGAGGACGCTTTGAGGAGGAGGGGTGAGAGGGGAGTCTCGGAGGGGAGGAGCGAGGGAGAGTCTCAGAGGGGAGGGGTGTGGGAGGAGCTTAAGAGGGAAGGGGCAGGGGGGGGAGATTGGAAAGGGATGGGTGATGGGGAAGATTTAGAGGGGAGGGGCATGGGGGAAGATTTGAAAGAGATGGGTTATGGGGAAGATTTGGAGGGGAGGGGCAAGGGTGTAGATTTGGAGGGGAGGGGTGATGGGGAAGTTTTGGAGGGAAGGGGTGATGGGGAAGATTTGCAGGGGAGGGGCAAGTAGGAAGATTTGAAAGGGATGGGTGATGGGGAAGATTTGGAGGGGAGGGGCAAGGGGGAAGATTTGAAAGAGATGGGTGATGGGGAAGATTTGGAGGGGAGGGGCAAGGGGGTAGATTTGGAGGGGAGAGGTAATGGGGAAGTTTTGGAGGGGAGGGGTGATGGGGAAGTTTTGGAGGGAAGGGGTGATGGGGAAGATTTGGAGGGGAGGGGTGAGATTGGATTTTAGAAAGTGTATGATTAATGGGAAACTAGCATTTATTGCAAAATGCAGGAGAGTTTTGGGAATGTAGAAAAGAGGAACTGTAAGAGATGGAAATTTTTTTTGGAATGAATAGAATCAATGAATAATGATCGTAAAATATTTTCTTAATCAATTGGCTAATAGCATACCTAAACCAAACTAATAGCATCCCTAAATTGTCTAATAGCATACCTAAGCTTCATCTGAAGCTTATAATTTATGAAAATTAATTAAATAAGTCATTAATCGAAAAAATCAAACAATTAATTGATTAAGCAATAAATAATTGATTAATCAATAAATCAAAAATATATTTTATAACCACATCACTTGGTCACTGTTGTGTCCAAATATCAGCTTCCTCGCTCAAAAGGTGCCTGAGATATTGCCCAGATGAGAAAGAAAATAAATAACTGATTAATAATGAAAATAAATAAATAATAATCGTAAAATAATTAAATAATTAATCAATTTGCTAATAGAATACCTAAACTACCACCGTTTCATCCGCATCTGTAACTTTAAAAAAATGTAACTCATTAAACGAACAACTAAATAATTAATTGATTAATTGATTAATCAATAAATCAAAAATAGCCGTTACAGCCAAATCACTTGGTCATTGTCATGTCCAAATATCAGCTTCCTAACTCAAAAGGTGCCTGAGATAATGCCCAGAAGAGAGAGGAAATAAATAAGTCCTTAATGAATTGATAATAATCAAGTAATTAATCAATTAATTGATTAATCAAAAAAGAAAAAAACTGTTTTTTCCAAAGCACTTGCTCACTATTGTGCCGGAATTTCAGCTTCCTAGCTCAAAGGATGGCTGAGATGTCGCCCGGATAAACAAACAAAAAAAAACAAGTACAGATACATTCAAAGTATGTATCTGTACTTGTTTGCCCATGCCAAATAAATAAATATCCTCCAGTGTGGCATTGCCGGAGCACCTATGTTCCCCGGCAATACCGCCGTGCAGCTCAAAGAAACTGTATTGGGAGGGAGAGGTGTACAATAATTCATTGATTAATTGCATAATTACAATCAACAAATAATGATCATGCAATATTTTCTTAATCAGTTGGCTAATAGCATACCTAAACCACATGTGCATCATCCAAAGCTGTAACTTCTACCGACTTCTCTCTGGCCTTGCCCCCCCAGCTCTCTCTGGGCTCTGTCCCGCAAATATTCCTACAGGTCGCACAAGATCTGCCTGCAACCCTCTTTTGGTTAAACTGCCAAAATCAAGACTCTCTGCTCACCTTCACTCCTTCATTCCTCTTTTCTCCCGCCTCTGGAACAAACTCCCTCACTCTCTTCAATCCCACTCCACCCTCCAAGTCTTTAAAACAGCTGTTCACCACAATCTCTTATCTTCCCCCATCCAAAACCTTGATCTTTTCTACCCCCGCTAATTTCACCCCAATTCCCCTTTTTGAAATACCAACTTCTGTCCTAGAAGTCCTTGGTGTCCTTGTGCTTTATACTTCTCCCTCCCCCCCCCCCCCTTCCCATGCCTCCTCCCCCCGGGCCCTCTCCCTTCCACACATCTCCCTGCTCTCGGATGTTGTGTTTGTGTGCTTCCCCTTTTCTCCCCATCTTGTCTTCCGCTCCCTCTTTTTGTGTATTTTGTTTGTCTGGTCGATTTGTTTGTGAAGTAAATGTTAGCTCTTTCACGAGCCTCGATTCAGTATACAAAACTTTTTGATAATGAATTAAATAAGTCATTAATTGAAAAAATTAAATGATTAATTGATTAATCAATAAAGAATTAATCGATTAATTGATTAATCAATAAATCAAAAATATCTGTTGTAGCCACATCACTTGGTCACTGTCGTGTCCAAATATCAGCTTCCTAGCTCAAAAGGTGCCTGAGATATTGCCCAGATGAGAAAGAAAATAAATAAATGATTAATAATGAAAATAAATAAATAATAATCATAAAATAATTCATGAATTGGCTAATAGAATACCTAAATCACCACCGTTTCATCCGAATCAGTAACTTTAAAAAAATTAATTTATTGTCATCAACCGAATTATTAAATAATTAATTGATTTATCAATAAATCAAAAATAGCCCTTACAGCTAAATCACTTGGTCACTGTCATGCCCAAATGTTAGCTTCCTGGGTCAAAAGGTGCCTGAGATATTGCTGCCCAGAAAAGAAAGGAAATAAATAAGTACTTAATTAATCAATAATAATTAAGTAACTAATCAATTAATTCATTCGTCAAAAAACCAAAAATACTGTTTTTGACAAAGTACTTGATAACTATTGTGCCCAAATTTCGGCTTCCAAGCTCAAAGGAAGGTTGAGATATTGCCCGGACAAACAAGAAAACAAACAACCGGAGTAAAATCTGATTACTCCCTTTCAGCGCGTGTCATTGCCGGACTTCCTTTGGTGCCTGGAAATGACATCATGCAGCACCTGGAGATGGCATAGGAAAGGAGCGGTGTACAATAGCCTTTCTAGCCACATCACTTGGTCACTGTCATGTCCAAATATTAGCTTCTTAGCTCAAAAGGTGCCTGAGATATTGCCCAGATGAGAAAGGAAATAAATAAATGATTAATAATGAAAATATATAAATAATAATCATAAAATAATTAAATAATTAATCAACTGGCTAATATAATACCTAAACCACCACTGTTTCATCCGAATCTGTAACTTTAAAAAACGTAATTAATTAAGTCAATAATCGAATAATTAAATAATTCATCGAGTAATTGATTTATCAATAAATCAAAAATTGCCTTTACAGCCAAATCACTTGGTCATTGTCATGTCCAAATATAAGCTTCCCAACTCAAAACGTGCCTGAGATATTGCCCAGATGAGAAAGGAAATAAATAAGTACTTAATTAATCGATAATAATTAAGTAACTAATCAATTAATTGATTAAGCAAAAAACCAAAAAATAACGTTTTTGCCAAAGCACTTGCTCACTATTGTGCCGAAATTTCAGCTTCCTACCTTCCTTCCTAGCCCCCTTCGGTGCCCGGCAATGACGTAGTGCAGCGCCTGCCGATGGCATAGGAAAAGAGCGGTGTACAACAAAATCCTTCAAGTTAAGCTTACTAAAACAAATCATTGAATTTGAGAACAGGCATTTAAACAGCTCTGTCTGACACAGATAGGGAAAGCTAAGGGATAAAACAAAAGGCAGTTGAGAAAATACAGAAAAAATACAGGCATGTGAAAAGATGAACATTTAGCATGTAATATTCTTCTTAAAGAAAACCTATCCAAGTAAAAATAGGATGTTAGGGCACGTTCAGTACCACTCTAAGATAGAACAAAGTTTGGGAAGTGGCAACAAAGGGATGGAATAGATGTTAAGTATTTAGCATCCACATTTACAGAAGACAATTAAGAGACTGTGCTTGAATCAACATTTGCCTTGCAGAAAGGGGGAAAAAAGGTTGTGCGAGAATAACTAGCTTGAGTAAGGTGGAGGGTCGAATGCACTTTGTAAGAGGGAGTATATACGGGTGTGGTTAACGGGGAATATTAAGTAGAGTGCTACAACAGAAAACTATTTTCAAGTTTGACTACTGTTCAGACTTCACATCCTTTGCGTTCCTCATTTCATGTTCAACCGGCAGTATTAACAAGATACAGTGCTTTCAGAAAGTATTCACACCCTTTGACTTTTTTCACATTTCGTTGTGTTCCAGCCTGAATTTAAAATGGATTACATGGATATTTTTTTGTCACTGATCTACACATTATACCCCATACTGTAAATGTAGAATTTTTGAATAGCAAAGGGGTTGAATACTCATTGATGCAAGGCATTTCAGCTTTTCATTTTAAATTCATTTGCAAGAATTTCGAAAAAAAAATCCACTTTCACATTTGAGGGTATTATGTATAGATCAGTGACAAAAAATTTCAATTCATCCATTTTTAATTCAGGCGGTAACACAACAAAATGGGAAAAATGTCAAGGCGTATGAATACTTGTGGCGTCCCTACTATGTTTAAAGTTTTGCATCGATCGGCCAAGCGGTTGCAGAGAAAACCATTTTGAATAAGTATTTTAATTTAACAAACTATGGCTGGAGTATCACTTTACAGATGATGTCATCATTATCACTCTATATACCTCATGGGGAGTTGATGACATATGCCAAGTATCAATTTTCTTTCATTGAGCGGTTTCAGAGAAAATGATGTCGATTTCTTTTCCTTTAATCCAATGTGGCTGCCATACTATGTGACCTATGATGTCAGAGTTAGCAATAAAATATTCTCCATGTGGAGTCCTTCCTCTATTTAAAGTTTTGCATCAATCAGACAAGCAGTTGCAGAGAAAAACTTTTAAAAGTGAAAATATATGGACACACACACACACACACACACACACACACACACACACACACACACACACACACACACACACACACACACACAGGGGCATTACAATAGGCTTGCATACATCCCCATTTGGGGCGAGACTAACTAGAAAGTTCATAGAACATCTTACACCATACAATCTTGAGAAAAAAGGACATGTGGCTGGGGGTTGAGGGGGGAAGGGTCTTTTAAACTCTTGCTTTTTAATTTCCGAGCGAGCACAATCTATAATTTATATGAGCTGCGATTTTGTCTGAATCTCGATAGTTTCCACCACTGACAGTGCAAACAGCACATTTGATTGGTCGAGATAGTGTAAAATGGCATAACATTTTGTCTAAGTACTGCTAAACTGGAGGTTTTTGGAAATGACAAGAAGGCAATTGTATTCTAGTATTCTAGTGCTCAAGAATACAATTCAATTGAAATAAAATAAAAGTTTTGAGGTTGAAGAAAGAAAAACATTTTTTTACAGAAATTTACCTCCGTTAATGCACCCTCTTTTACACCACCTTATTTAACACGTTTAATAAGTCTTCATGCCTGTTGTTTGTGTCCCTAAGAACAGTAAGTTTCCTGTTTGGAATGATTTTCAGACAGGCAGACAGACTAAAAAATTACCTCATGCTTGCTTAGGATGAGATTCCATACAATTTGCCTGAGTCCTGTGAGACCGCATGTTCGTGTTACAATTTATGCTCCGATTCGTGTTCTCCAGTGTTCAAAAGTAAAAATTGAATTGAAATGAAGTAGTTCGTCAATCTAAGACTGATGTCTGTAGGCAGATCGACTGACAGACAAAGTGAACCAATTGCTTTACCCTGCTTTTCGCTTCCCACGTGAGCTAAAAATGCAACGGATGTAGGGATGGTATGCCAAACAGTGTGCAAACAATATTGGGATGGTCACAAAAAATTATCATGTGAAAATGTGCCTGCAAATGACACTATACATGTGTGTGTGTGTGTGTGTGTGTGTGTGTGTGTGTGTGTGCATGCGTGTGTGTGTGCGTGCGTGTGTGTGTGTGTGTGTGTGTGCGTGCGTGTGTGTGTGTGTGTGTGTGTGTGTGTGCTGTTTAATATATCACTGGTCAAATTCAAACATGGACACAAGCAACATACACTATCAGGAAGGTAACTTAAAATGATTGTAGAAGAGACAATGAAGCAGTCATGCAGACAGCAACAGATGAGTTTAATATTATTTTTGCTGATTTAGTAGGAGCATCTGTGGAAGCTCGAGTCTTTGGAAATGGTACTATAATTGTATCAAAGTCTGGGTGGGTCACATTGAGAATACTGGAAAGAAAAAAAAAGAAAAGAACTCCTTTACCTCCTCTATCATCTTTGAGAACATCTCATTACATGTTCAGCTTTGAACATAGGCATGTTCTAGTAGAATTATGAGAGCCTTTTGAACTCTCTTTCCTGACATATAAATTCTGATTTCAACACAAAACCAGCAGGTGGCATCTCCCACCCACTACAAAAAGTTGGAGTCATTGAAGTTAAAGTGAAGAATCTGTATTTTTACCTGAAGAAAGTCCATCCATATTTTGCAAGGTAATTGACATCCCAATTCAAGCGAGATAATTTGCTTATCTAACTGTGCTAAAAGCAGCTGCTCCTACTGCATCCTTTATTTCCCCATTGATCTGATGTTGTCTCTTGCTCTTCTTCTCTGCAAAATGTTTTGTGACATCATCCATTAACAATGATGCGGCTTGTAATGATGTCATCATTTCAGAATTTCTTTTCCTACTTTAGTTGTTCCAGCTTTCTGGTTTTCATCTTTTATATTGTTACGTTTGTGGGGGTATTGGGATGAAATACCTTGGCCGAGATAGAATCGTGTAGGTTTAGAATGCTCCGTATGTTGCGAAGAAGAAGAACCCACCTCAATGTAAATTAAGTTAGGCCGACTGTCCGGGTAAGATCATATATGTGTCTCCATACGAGGGGTGGAGCAATGCTAATTAGGTAGGGCTTAAGAATAAACCCCAGTGTGTAATTACCCTGTGATTTTTCCCTTCTTTGTTATTGCATCTGTGGTGAAAATGAAGAAGAAGAAGAGCCGTAGTAGGCGTGGGGCATATTGGATGCCTATTTTGGGGCAAGCGCTCGGTGAGCAAGGAGGTCAGTGTCTTGTCTGCTGAATGAGTTATGCAGAGATGAGTGCTGGATTTTCTTGGTAAGAAGTGACTGGGATTCATGACTAATGTTTAGAATGCTTGACTTTGCTTTATAATGCTTTATTAGCTTTGTAGGACTGATTAAATTATTGCCTGTTGTGTAGGATGCCAAAGATCGATTTGTATAAAGCCTCGTATCTTGAAGTGAGGTCTGGAAGCTTTTTCAATGCAGCATCAAAAAGGGCCGCCATTACAATAACTACAACAATCGGACTGTAAATGGACTCATTCACTCACAATGCCACCAGGGCTAACGAACACCCAGCACATTTGCCGGTCGGCATGCAATGATTTTGGATCCCGCCCCGCTTCACGGCCTTCGATGTCATCCGAACATTCCCGAACGGATATTAGACCCTGACCGCAACGACTCGTAACAAGGAGGCCACACCCGGCCTTCACGATTGGTGGAGGCGTGATGGGATGATTGAGTGGAGCTCGGTGATTGAACATAGTGTGACATCATCGTGGGACATTCAGGAGCTGAAGGAAAAGAGAAGCTGTAGCGCCATCTTGCTCTTCTGATCCTGGCTTTGATAGTGGATGGTCGTGTTATATATCGCTCTGCCTGTGCCTTTGGCGGAGGCGGCTGCGCTTTGAGCGGTACGTGCCAGCGAGGTGAGTAGAAGGAGCCCAGTGGATCAGGACGATCAGAGGAGGAGGGATTTTGGCTGCCTCTCCGTGAGTCGGTGGCTGCTATGGGCGTGACTGCACGCCATCTTGTGCACTCCCCGCATGGTGACTCCCATTCAATGACCACCAGGCTTTCAAGGGCTGTTTGGGGACGCCAGGCTGAGTACCGGCCAACGAACCACACAAATACATTTTCTTTTATTTTTCTTCCCTTGTCGTGTCCCTATGTCCGTATGGAGGGTCCCTTAGTTGGAATTTACTTTCTACCTCACCTTTCATTGTTATTTGCATTTATTTTCATGAAATCATTATTTGTCAAATCTTACTTTTCTTGTATTGTGGATTTTACTTTCCCATCTTTGTGTTTGTGGGTTTGGATAACCCCTGCCTGTGTTCCCGATCAGATAAGGCCTCAATCCCTCCCACGCATGCGTGAAAAGATAATACCGCCAAGTTGGGTATACGCCTCAGAGTTGAGCTTGTTTTGGTCATTCGTCCTCTTGGGGTCTCAACCCTGGGACACGACAATATGAATTGTTGAGCTCGATGTACACGACATGGCCAAAAGACTTCAAAGACAAAAGACATGGCCAAAAAAGGTGTGGACACCTGAACATCACACCCGTATGTGCTCGGAAAACATCTCATTCCAAAATCATGGCCATTAATATGGAGTTGGTCCCCTCTTTGCTGCTACAACAGCCTCTACTCTTCTCGGAAGGCTTTCCATGAGAGCCAGGGGTTCTTAACCTTTTTCCCTACTTGCACCCCTTTCAAAGCACCAAGTAGTTCTCGCACCCCTGTCCCCACTGTCATGAAAGAATAATAAAATTATCATGGCTATCAATAACAGATTCATCATGGTTTTAAATTTATTTATATTTTACAAATTTACATATTTGGCAACTAAATGATTCATTACAATACCAAGGTAACTTCAAATTAGTAAAGATTTTTTATTCCATTTGCTAGTACTTTGCATGCATGGTGTGTTGCAAGAAATTGTGCTTGTGCACCAAGCTCAGTGACTTCGTTGCTGTTGTTTGTGGGTGTAGAATACTCGCACCCCTAACAGACCTGTCTCGCACCCCCCTATGGGTGCAAGCACCCCTGGTTAAGAACCCCTGCACTAGACGTTGGAACATTGCTGCATGGATTTGCTTCCATTCAGCCACAAGAGCATTAGTGAGGTCGGGCACTGATGTTGGGGAATTAGGCTTGGATCACATTCAGCATTCCAATTCATCCCAAAGGTGTTAGATGGGGTTGAGGTCAGGGCTCTGTGCAGGCCAGTCAAGTTCTTCCACACAGATCTCGACAAAACATTTCTGTATGGACTTCGCTTTGTGCACGGGGGCATTGGCATGCTGAAACAGTAAAGGGCCTTCCCCAAACTGTTGCCACAAAGTTGGAAGCACACAATCGTCTAGAATGTCATTGTATGCTGTAGCATTAAGATTTCCCTTCACTGGAACTAAGGGGCTTAGGCCGAACCATGAAAAACAGCCCCAGACCATTATTCCTCCTCCACCAAACTTTTCAGTTGGCACTATGCATTCAGGCAGGTAGCGTTCTCCCGGCATCCGCCAAACCCAGATTCGTCCATGGGACTGCCAGATGGTGAAACGTGATTCATCACTCCAGAGAACGCGTTTCCACTGCTCCAGAGTCCAATGGTGGTGAGCTTTACACCACTCCAGCCTTCGCTTGGCATTGGGCATGGTGATCTTAGGCTTGTGTGCAGCAACTCATCCATGGAAACCCATTTCATGAAGCTTCCGAAGAACAGTTGTTGTGCTGACGTTGCTTCCAGAGGCAGTTTCGAACTCGGTAGTAAGTGTTGCAACCGAGGACAGATGATATTTATGTGCTATGCTCTTCAGCACTTGGCGGTCCCGTTCTGTGAGCTTGTGTAACCTACCACTTCGCTGCTGAACTGTTGTTGCTCCTAGGAGTTTGCTCTTCACAATAACAGCACTTGCAGTTGAGCAGGGCAGCTCTAGCATGGCAGAAATTTTGACGAACTGACTTGTTGGAAAGGTGGCATCCTATGATGGTGCCACGTTGAAAGTCAATGAGCTCTTCAGTACGGCGCATACTACTGCCAATGTTTGTCTATGGAGATTCCATGGCTGTGTGCTTGGTGTATACCTGTCAGCAATGGATGTGGCTGAAGCAGCCGAATCCACTAATTAGAATGGGTGTCCGTATCCTTTTGGCCATGTAGTGTGTATATATACATATATTAAAATTTTGTGCAAATGCAGGAAATGGAAGGCAACACGGCTGCAGAAAAGACAACTCTGCTGCATATCTCTAACCGAATACGATGTGCATGTATTTCTACCCCAGTACCAAGTCACAACAATACACCTGGAATAATATGACTACATGTAGTGTGATCATGAAGCTGAATACAAAGAAAATCCACCCAACCACACTTGGTATCCTTACAGAATAGGTGTCGATTAATCTCGACCATCCACATGTACACATCCATTCTCACAACTTCTAGTTTTCTATCTAATCCCTGATTAAATGGGTTTTTTCAAAGCATCAAATAAGCCGTTAGGTAGATTGTGAACAAGACTTCATCCAAGGCACTATGTTGGGCACTCTAGCCCCCACTGGGAGAGAATGGGAGAGGATTCCAGTGGAGGAAGTCAGAAATCCAGCAATGAAGATGGCCTTCTATGCCACAGCCCACAGGCATAGAACTTGGCAAGCAAAGGAGGATAATAGACTGTGTTGAATGGCCGAAATATGTCCAGGTAGATGATGCTGACTTCTTATTGGAAACTGCGGGCCTCCAACCATTGCTGTTAGAGGAGCAGAAGCATGTCGAGTTGAGTGGTCGGGTGGAGTCCAAACCGATGATCGGAGATCATGCTGTTTGAAAGCAGGAAAGACTTAAAATGATCAGCAATTATGGATTCTATGACTTTGCTTATAAATGGTAGTAAGTTTACTGGTCTACAGTTGAGAGGATCTGCTTTGCTCCCTTCTTGTGAATGGGAGTGATGCTTGCTGATTTACCTGCACACAGCAGGCAGACAAAGGAGAAGGACAGGCCGAAGAGCGCAGGCAGAGAAAATAAGCAAAGGCAACAGATCTGTCAGATATCTGCAGTAATCGTATCTTATCTAATACAAGCAGCCCTGTTTTATAATCCTCTTTTATTTGTTTTACATTGGGAAAGCTGCATTGTTTAAAATTATATGGACCGGTATTCCCCAGAGAGGGAGTTTATACTTGGAGAAAGAAACCTTTTTTTATAACCTTCAAGCTATGCCTCCTATTCAATTGCTACCCTGCTCTTGATGGAAATGTTTGAAAATTATGTGAACATAGCACAATGCCCCTTTTCATGGTGATTCTTAGAAGTGGCCTGTGAAAATTTCTTTCAAAAAGGGGAAAATACAACCAAGAGGATGCCAAAACTGCCTGCTGTGAGCAAGCAATAGATCCTGTGCTTCCACACTGTGGCAAGTGATGTCAATGATATTTTAAAGTCTTGGATCCCACAAAACATTACATTGCTTCAGATGGGAGATCAAGAAATTGGGGTTTCGTTGTTGGTTTTTGGTTTATATACCAATATTTGGCTTTGAAAGCCGTTTTGGCCTTTCAATGCCACAAAATGTAATCGTTGAGCTTTCCAATTTTTACATTCAACAAGCTAATCGAAAAGTACAAGTAAGTCCTGTTAAATCGATAAGTTATCCTGTATTCGACTTGACCTGAGAATGTCCAAATTTTTTCCTTTTTTTTTAAACATTCAATAATGACCGAGGAACGGTCTTAATGTCGTCACATTTCAAGAGCAGTAAAGGGTCTTCGAAAGTTTGGTATAATGACCATGTTAACAGCTAACTAGAACCTTTTTCATGTATATTAATTTAACATTGACATGATATATTTCCATACATACAAACATCTCCAAATAATCTTGGGATAAACTTGGACTGCACGTCACATTTTACATAATCTATGTGCATGACGTGCATTTCACTAAGCATACATCCACATCACACAAACTTTATCGACAGACAGTTGGTATTGACCTAAAAGTTCATCGCAACCTACAGTACCATGAGATATTGGCACTTTTTGAAATAACTCACAATTTTCTCCAAAAACTCTCACTCACAACTTTTTGAAATAACTAAATAACTAAATAAAAATAAGTTTAAATTGACAAAAGTATTTGGTCTCCACAATTCTTTATTTTCACTGTAAATATTACAGAACATTTGTTTTAGATTCAGAACTTAATACATCCTTTTAAATCAGAAAATAAAAAGAAATGGCATTGACAAAATTATTAACACCCTAGACTTAATATTTGGTAGCTCAGCCTTTGGACAAAATAACTCCAGTCAAGCGCTTCCTATAGCCATGAATGAGCTTCCTACATCTCTCTACTGGCAGTTTGGCCCACTCTTCGTGTGCAAACTGTTGTGTAAAACCAATCAGGTCCACACAACTTTAGTCCAACGGTTTGGTTTAATTGCATTTAGATCATGACATCATTCTGTAAAGTAGAAAATACAATAAGTATACGATGTGACGTCACATGGGTCCATTCATATCATTCAATGCAAGCAAGCTGTATATTCTAGGCAGGCGTACCTTTAGCGAGTCTACCAGATGTAACATGTCACAGGAGAAGTCTCGGAGCACCGTCCGCAGCAGCGGGTCTTATAGTCACGCCCCTAGCGGTGTCAACGAGCAGCGAGCATCACCCCGGGTTCAGTACGAATACGATTTCACTATATTCTCCCCCCCCGTCAGAATTATACGGCAGTGCGGCTAGAAGCGAGTGAGCGTCAGCACGAACAGGGTGGAACATCAGTCGACCCAACCATATCGGGCCGGGCGGCGAATTTCTCTGCCAGCACGCGTCCGAAATTCCCCGGGTACGGCATCACGTATCCCTGTGTCCCCGGCGTCGGAGGCGCCAACAGGGTCGGGTGACGAAGGGGGTAACTCCAAGTCGTCGGGCCCAGGTAGTCTCGGCGAGGGGAGGGTCGGTAGACTTTCGGCGATGGGAGCGTCGGGAGAGGCCATAGTCTCATAGATGGGTTCGATCGGTTCGTCCGATTCCCTACTTAGGTCGTCGACCCCGCAAGGGGCAAGGTGACGGACGGAGACAGTAGTCTCACGGCCATCAGTCGTCATCACACGAGCATGCTCAGGATTAGCCTGGAGAATCTGCACTTTGTCCACTAGGGGGTCGTACTTGCTCGCGCGAACCGCCCGTTTAAGGTAGGCCGGCCCGGGCCCAGCGAGCCAACTGGGCAAAGACCGTATACACCCCGAGCTCCTGGGGTGGTGGAAAAGTCGCTCGTGGGGAGTTTGGTTGGTTGCCGTACTCAGGAGAGCCCTGATCGAGTTCAACGCCGCAGGTAGCGACCAAGCCCATTTATCGAGGCCCCGGCCGAGGGTCCGGAGGTGGAGCATGACGGCCCTCCAGATAATCCCGTTGAAGCGTTCGATCTGCCCATTAGCCTGGGGTCTGTACGGCGTGGTGTAACTAGACGCAATGTTATTTTGAAGCAGATATCCGCGCACCTCCTGAGACAAGAAGACCGCACCCCGGTCGGTATGGACATAGGCCGGGTAACCGAACATTGAGAACAAGTTCTGTAAGCATCGCATCACCATGGCAGCAGTCATGTCCGCGCACGTATAAGCAAAGGGGAATCGCGAGTACTCATCTACGATAGTGAGCAGATAGCGAGAGCCGCTCGACACCGGCAAAGGGCCCTTGAAATCCATCGCCAAGCGTTCCCACGGGCGTGTAGCCTTCACCAGAGTCCCCATGGGTGGGTTATAGAAACGCGGTTTGATTTCCGCGCAGATAGCGCAGTCGCGACAGATACGGCGGATATCGTCAATCGAGTATGGGAGATTCCCACTCCGCACAAAATGAGCGAAACGCGTTACGCCGGGATGGCCCGCAGTGGCATGCAGCACCCGTAGGCCCTCCAAAGAGGTGATACCGGCACATGTAGCTGGCCGTGATAAGGCATCGGCGGCCTGGTTATCCTTCCCCGGGCGATATTTGATGGTGTAACAGAAGTCGGCGAGTTCGATACGCCAGCGAGTGATTTTCTCGTTCTTAAGGCGCTGGGCGTGTAAGGTGTCGTACATGAACGCAACGCTGTGCTGGTCCGTGATGATTTGGAAGCGCCGCCCGAGTAAGTACGGGCGCCATCGCCGAATAGACTCGACGATCGCATACGCTTCCTTTTCAACGGACGAGTGTCTCCGCTCAGCGGTGGTAAGAGTCCGAGAAAAGAAAGCCACGGGACGCCCCCCTTGGGAGAGGGTCGCCGCGATGGCCTGATCCGAGGCGTCACTTTCGAGGACGAACGAGCCGCTCTCGTCGATTGTCACCACGGCGGCTCGGGCAATGTCGGCCTTAAGGCCGTCAAAGGCCGTCAATGCGGCCGGACTCAGGGGGAAGGTGTCGCAGGCCACAAGGGGGCGAAGTTTCGCGGAGAAACTTTGCACCCATTTGGAGTAATGGGCGAACAGCCCAAGGGCGCGCTTCAGGGACGCCCGATCGCAGGGAGGGGCCATGTCGAGCAAAGGTCGCAGACGCTCCTTATCCGGAGCGACAGAGCCATGGGTCACAGTGTACCCCAGAAGATCTATCGTGCGTAGGGAGTATTGGCACTTACTCTCGTTCATAGTTAAGTGATACCGCTGCGCGACCTCAAGGAAGCGCTTCAGATTAGCATCATGGTGCCCTTGGTCATATCCACAAACCGTAAGATTATCGAGGTAGACGAAAACATCGGTTAAGTGCTCCCGCGCAACGAGGTCATCCATGGCCCTCTGGAAACAAGCGACCCCGTTCGTTACCCCAAAAGGCAGTCGCGTAAATTGGTACAACCGCTGCCCCGACTCAAATGCGGTATAGATACGATCCGCCCTAGAGATAGGGATCTGGTGGTACGCACTACGGAGATCGAGAGTGCTATAGACCGAATACTGGGACACCTGTTGCACTAGCGCGTCCATCCCCGGAAGGGGGTAGGCATCCAGCTGTGTAAAGCGGTTAATCGTTTGGGAATAGTCGATTACCATACGTCTGCGATGGGCCTCACTGCGCACCACCAAGACCTGGGCGCGCCACGGCGACCTACTAGGTTCTATGATGCCGTCTTTCAAGAGCTGAGCCGTTTCGTCCGCAATGAATTGCATGTCAGCGCGAGAGTAGCGTCGGGATTTTACCGCGACAGGGGTGCAGTCGGAGGTTAGATTGGGGAACAGCGAAAGCGGCTGGACGTCCATTTGCGCTAGGGCGCACACCGCAAGCGCGTCGTCCGCCCCCACAACAAGAGTGTCAGGCCCACCAAACTCCATTACCAGACGTCCATGCAGCTTAAGAAAATCGTGTCCTAACAGAATATCAGCACATAATGCGGGTAAAACCATAAGGTGTACATCAGGGAAAACCCGTCCCTTTAGCACGAGTTTCAATCGGCATTCCCCCTTTGTGCTGAGTCGAAGCCCCTGGGAAGCCATGAAGATCCGTCTCGTAGACCTCCAGATCCGCCATCCATGCCTGAGCACAAGTCGCTGGTCGATAAAACTATCCGTAGATCCTGTATCCACCAAGGCCCGAACACAATGGCCTTCGACCATGAGGGGAATAAGGGCTTGAGCCAGGCCAGACGAGGCAGCCGGGAGCGGGACTGAGCCCCCCAAATGGGTCGGTCCAGCCTCGCGGGTGGATCCTATGCCAGCAGCAGTTTTGCGGTTGTGGCCGGAGTCTGTGTTGTCCATGGGAAATCCATTATCGTCATCAGAGGGCATTCCCAAGCATTCCAGTGTTTCGCGATTCAAAAACTGACAATTCTGACGGGAAAAGGCCTCCGTAGTATTTGAAATCGCCTTTTGACAATTTTGGCAGAAAAAGGCTTCCGTAGTATTTGAAATCGCCTTTTTGACATTTTGGCAGCAAAAGGCCTCCGTAGTCTTTGAAATCTCCTTTGTCGGGGCGTGGGCCGCCGTTAGCTCGTGGACGACTCGAGGAGAACGTTCCGCTGGGGCTTGGCGTGGCTTCAAAGCCCCTTGCGTGGCCCGGAGATTGGTCAAGGACACGTCCTTTGTGCCCGATGGAGGATGAGACGATGGTGGCTGTCCGGTGACGCCCGCCAAGGACGTCTGAGCGCCCAGGGGCCCGCAGAGAGGGGCCCTCCCCTTCGAAGTTGGGTAAGGCGCCGGGTGTCGGGCTCGGCTCGCGGGCTCCGCAATGAGCCCATTCAAGGTCGCCGCGCCCGTGCGACCGCGGCCGCGCGAGTCAATGAGCCGCGAGCCGCGTGCCGTTTTCCTGCACACTTTCGCGTAATGACCCTTTTGCGAGCACAAATGGCATATAGCGTCTCGTGCCGGACACATGACCCGGGCATGATGTGGCCCCCCACAAAAAAAGCATGCGGCCCCGCGTAAGGCCTTGGGTCTGGTCGTAACGGCAGCCGTCAGGGCTGGGTCATCCTCCGGAGCATCCCGGAGTTCAGCGAGCGGATCCGCGTCCTCGGCGGTAGCACTCTCTGGCCGGGCGTGTAGTGTGGTGCCCGCCACGAGGCGCGTGCGATCATAGGTGTTCGATTGAATCCGCGCTTCGGTGTACACTGTCCCTTGCTCGAGAGCCGTAGCGAAGGTCAGGTCAGTCTTCTCCAAGAGTTTGAGCCTTAGTTCCTGGGAGGAGACCCCTGCAACGAAGGCATCTAAAAGACGATCATCCTGAGCCTGCGCGGGAGTCCGTGGCTCCCTGACGCTGTCCAGCAAAAGCTGCCGGAGCTCCTGGGCGTAATGGTCCATTGCCTCGTTGGGTTGCTGACGTCGCGTTTGCAGCAAATATCGTGCATACACCGGGCTTTTTTCCTTTATGTACAGCCGTTTTAGCTCCGCGATGGAAAGGTCATACGTCGCGCATTGAGCGATAGCGTTGTATACCCGGTAGTCGATTTTTGAATGGAGAGTTGCTAGCTTCGCGGCAGCCGTCGGAGCGGTCTCAGGCTCATCAAAAAGATTCTCCAATTGTCGGAGCCAGTGCTTCAGCTGCAAGCCTCCATCCGTGGCTTGTGGGTCGGCGCTGAATACGGACACCGTCAGCGTCTTGTTGCCAGCCATGTCTGTAGATCTTAAATGCAATTAAGTGTTGTGTAAAACCAATCAGGTCCACACAACTTTAGTCCAACGGTTTGGTTTAATTGCATTTAGATCATGACATCATCCTGTAAAGTAGAAAATACAATAAGTATACGATGTGACGTCACATGGGTCCATTCATATCATTCAATGCAAGCAAGCTGTATATTCTAGGCAGGCGTACCTTTAGCGAGTCTACCAGATGTAACATGTCACAGGAGAAGTCTCGGAGCACCGTCCGCAGCAGCGGGTCTTATAGTCACGCCCCTAGCGGTGTCAACGAGCAGCGAGCATCACCCCGGGTTCAGTACGAATACGATTTCACTACACAAACTGCTCCAGTTCTCCCAGATTTTAAGGGTGCCTTCTCCCAACTGCTGTTTTCAGATCTTCCCACAGGTGTTCAATGGGATTTAGATCTGGACTCATTGTTGGCCACTTCAGAACAGTCCAGCGTTTTGTTTTGAACCATTCCTGGGTGCTTTTTGAAGTGTGTTTGGGGTCATTGTCCTGCTGCAAGACCCACAAATTTCGACGGAGACACAGCTTTCTGACACTGGGTTGAACATTGCGCTCCAAAATGCCTTGGTAATCTCCTGATTTCATGATGCCATGCACGCATTCAAGGTACCCAGTGCTAGAGGCAGCACAGCAACCCCAAAACATCACTGAACCCCCTCCATGTTTGACTGGAGGGAAGGTGTTCTTTTCTTTCAAGGCTTCATTTTGTTTTCTGTAAACATAGAGATGATGTGCTTTACCAAAAAAGCTCTAATTTGGTCTAATCTGTCCACAGGACATTCTCCCAGAAGGATTTTGGCTTGTTCAGGTATGTTTTGGCAAATTCCAGTCAGACTTTATGTCTCTCTTTCTCAGCAGTCGGGTCATCCTGGGTCTCCTATCATAGGAGACCCCCTTTAATTGAGTTGGTGGCAGATGGTGCGAGATGAAACTGTCGTACCTTGAGTCTGAAGGTCAGCTTGAATCTGTTTGGCAGTTGATCGAGGTGCTTTCTCCACAATTCAAACAATCCATTGCTGCAATCTTCGATCAAGTTTTCTTTTGCTACCACGTCCAGGGAGGTTGGCTACAGTGTCATGGGCCTTAAACTTCCTGATAATATTGCGTATCGTGGACACAGGAACATCAAGGTCTCTGTAGATGGACTTGTAGCCTTGAGATTGTCCATGCTTGGCTACAATATTGTGTCTGACCTCCTCAGACAATTCTCTGGTTTTCTTACTTTTCTCCATGCTCATTGCGTACACACAGTGACACAAAACAGCAGAATGACTCCTTTTCTCTATTCAAACTGGTTGAATGAGTTATTTTAATATTGCAGGCACCTGCAACTCACCACATGTGATTTCGATTCCAAAGTAAAGGAGAATGACCTGCTTGAAATCTAATTATTTCTAACAACTTCTAAAAGGTGCCAATAATATTGTCTGGGCCATTTTAGGATTTCTGTGTGGAATCAGCTAAGATTTTGTATTTTTAAAGCTTTATTGTTTTGTTCCACTGCAAACTAAAGAAATACATACGTGGATACCAAAATAATTTTTAATTTCAACAATTTCCTGGAAGATATGGTGCATGTTTTGAAAAAAGCGCAAGGGTGTCAATATTTTTGGCCACGACTGTATGTATATCTGACTGTGCATATGACAACCAGCTTAACCTCAATAGGACAACATAAAACACATTCCATTTAAAACTACTGCTCTAGTGCACTACATTATGAGGGTCAAAATGCTGTGCCGACTGATGCCAACGCACCAGGACAGCAGTTTAGTTGGTTTATAAACTCTCCCAAGGATTGAACTCAGAACAAGACAGCTCTGAATTGAGTTTCCTTTAGGTCAGTCAGGCTATGTCCCAACAAGAGCAGTCTGTCACACTTGTCAAACTATGAGGTAATCTTAAATTTGAGCCCTATGATCTATCTTCCTTTAGGAGTTGGATATGAGTGACATGTCTGTCTCTGGTGTTGTTCCTGTCTGTCTCTGTCAGTTCACTTCTACAATCTCTTCATTCTTCCACATGTCTTGAAAACTGTTCCCAACCCATTCCTCCAGATGATAATTACATTCCAACCCCTTATACTTTTCATTACTTCTAAAATTAGAACGCCACTCGGTAAAGAGCATTCCTCTGTCAAGCTGAACATTATATTTTTTGTATCCACTGATAGGCCGGATCTGGATTCGGACGTGAAATAAAATCGAATCCGCTTGTTCTTATCACCTAACTATTTCATACACCTACTTTTGTCATAGGTCGTCCACCACCTTTTGAGATATCATGCTATATATTGTTTTTGGTCCTATCACTCAATTGTGAAGAAGCACTTAAAAAATTAGCAACACAACTTTTTGAGATATTCTGTTAACAAACAAATAGACAGACAGTAGTGAAAACATAACCTAACATAAGCATAACTTTTGATGATGGAGGTTATGAAGCCGTTCTTTCACCATATGAGTTTAAACCAATAAGCACCAAACATCTTTCCTCAGAGGGCTTCAGGTTTGCAATGTAACACTATATGTCAGGTCATGCTCAGGTCTCAGACCCGAGACAGTTTCTACACCAGTGAATTAAAAAATTTATGCCAATTAAAAAAGGCAATGTCGGGATGACAAACTACAGTCAAAAAGGTCCGAAACAAGATAGGGACAAGTACAAATACATTCAAAGTACACCGCCCCATGCCAAATAATTAAATATGCTGCAGCGCGGCATTGCCGGGGCGCCTCTGGCGCCCGGCAATACCGCAGTGCAGCTCATTGAGGCTGCATTGGGAGGGAGAGGTGTACACTAATTGATTGATTAATTGTATAATTAAAATCAATAAAAGATTATCACAAAATATTTTCATAATCAATTGGCTAATCGCATAACTAAACCACTAGTGCTTCATCCGAAGATGTATCTTTTAGAAATTTAATTAAATAAGTCATTTATAAAAAATTAAATAATTAATTGATTACTCAATAAATAATTAATCGATTAATCAATAAATAATTAATAGATGAAATGATTAATCAATAAATCAAAAATATCCTTGATAGCCACATCACTTGGTCACTCATGTCCAAATATTAGCTTCCCAGCTCAAAAGGTGCCTGAGATATTGGCCAAATGAGAAAGAAAATAAATAAATGATTAATAATGAAAATAAATAAATAATAATCATAAAAAAATTAAATTATTAATCAATTTGGTCAGAGAACACATAAACTACCACTATTTCATCAGAATCTGTAACTTTAAAAAAAAAAATTTTTTTGTCATTAATCGAATAATTAAATAATTAATCGATTAATTGATTAATTAATAAATCAAAAATATCCTTTGCAGCCAAATCACCTGGTCATTGGCATGTCCAAATATCAGCTTCCTAACTCAAAAGGTGCCTGAGTTAATAATGGTCAGAAGAGAAATGAAATTTAATTAATTAAATAAGTACTTAATTAAACGCTAATAATTAAATAACTCCTCAATTAATTGATTATTCAAAAAACAAAAAATACCGTATTTGACAAAGGACTTGCTCACTACTGTGCCGAAATTTCAGCTTCCTAGCTCAAAGGATGGCTGAGATATCGCCCGGACAAACAAACAAGAAAACAAACAAACAAGAAAGAAACCAGAGTGAAAACTGAGTACTCTCTTTCAGCGTGCGTCACTGCCGAGCCCCCTTTGGTGCCCGTCAATGACGATTTGCAATGCCTGGAGATGGCATAGGAAAGGAGCGGTGTACAACAAGAAACCAGAGTGAAAACTGAGTACTCTCTTTCAGCGTGCGTCACTGCCGAGCCCCCTTCGGTGCCCGGCAATGACGATTTGCAATGCCTGGAGGTGGAATAGGAAAGGAGCGGTGTACAATGACGTTGGTTTAGAGAGTAGCTAACTGTATTCCCATCACATAACAATCCCTACATCATTGCCTCCAGACTATTGTCTCAGGCTCGGCCTAGCTAAAAGTATTAGAAGCTCCTATATTTCATTTCTGCATAAGTATAAGAAGCTCCTATATAATTTCAGGGACTTCTTGCAACTTCAGTTGTCTTTCCTACTTTTCTTTTTTATCAACTTAGAATAACCAACCACAAATGCAGATAATTACAGAATGCTGTTATTAGAGATGTTCATGCAGTTTGTAAGAAGTTAGTGATGATGTACTGATATAACATTGTACTCGGGCAGCTAATTTGCGGAGTCTCAGTACCTAGATAAACTACAAGAGTAATCAAGTACTGGTGTAACCAGTGGAGTGTTTGTAGAAGCTGGAAGCAGTAATTGATGAAGTGTAAATGAGGCAGTGATGTAGGGATTGTTATGTGATGGCAATACTGTTAGTTACTCTCTAAACCAACTTCAACCCTTGTAAATGTAATTGTAAAAGTAATGTAATTGTAAATGTAAAAGCAGTAATTGATGAAGTGTAAATGAGGCAGTGATGTAGGGATTGTTATGTGATGGCAATACTGTTAGTTACTCTCTAAACCAACTTCAACCCTATGAAATCCCCAACCCCAGTAGCCATAGGTAATACTAATTTCTAATAGGGCATAGACATAAGGAAACTAGGATCTTTATATATAAATATCAATTAATTGACCTTTGACCACACCAGTCGATGCAGTATGCCAAAACAAAGATGAAAGGAACACTAACTGTCAGTTCAAATATTTCTTCAATTCAGAGTTCGAGTGGATCCCTTGTTCACGCTGTTCTTTACGACGGCATCAGTGATGCGCCGACGTAGTGAATCTGCCGCCGAGAAACCGTGACTCGAGATGGTTGTTGATCACGTGGTTCGCTTTTGCCTTGACCCGTGACTGGAGTGTTCATGATCACGTGTCCCGTGTGTAGCACTGGTACCTCACTATTATTTTATTTTCATAAATGTAACACTGAAAAACAAGGCATTTCCCGAGGCATGATATTTCTGCTGATATTATTTTATGCCATATTATCACGCATAAAGCCGACACTGAGGCAAATGTGTCTGGCAGATGGGACCGGGAGATGTGTGGGAGGGAGAGGGCTTGGGGGGAGGGAGAGGGCTTGGGGGGAGGCGGCGTGGGAAGGGGGCGGGGGTGGGAGAAGTATAAAACACAAGGACACCAAGGACTTCCAGGACAGAAGTTGGTATTTGAAAAAAGTGGATTTGGGGTGAAATTAGCGGGGGTAGAAAAGATCAAGGTTTTGGATGGGGGAAGATAAGAGATGGTGGTGAACAGCAGTTTTAAAGACCTGGAGGGTGGAGTGGGATTGAAGAGAGTGAGGGAGTTTGTTCCAGAGGCGGGAGAAAAGAGGAATGAAGGAGTGAAGGTGAGCAGAGAGTCTTGATTTTGGCAATTTAACCATAAGAGTGTTAGAGTGTTGCAGGCAGATCTTGTGCGACCTGTAGGAATATTTGGGGGACAGAGCCCAGAGAGAGCTGGGGGGGGGGGGGGGGTGGGGCAAGGCCGGAGAGGAGTCGGTAGAAGACGAAAAGACCACCAACCTGCCTGCGGTGAGTGAGTGAAAGGCCCTTGGAGTTAGTTTCATCGCGGATAGATAATTTTAGACCTGATAATTTTTTTGTAATTAGTGGTTTATTTATTTTTGTTCTGAGTTAAATTTATGAAAAGCAAAGGTCATTGAGGTGTTGTTGTCCCTAAAAATCAGTGTTGTCCCGATAAATCTTTTTAGATTGTTTTTAGATTAGGGTAACCCTAACCCTAACCCTAACCCTAACCCTAACCCTATCATGACCCTGATACACACAATGTCGAGACGGCGGCAGGGATTTTCGAAGCTCCACACGGTCTCCACGTTTTTCGAAGTTAAGTCTGTTCACAATTGTATTTTGTCGAAACTGTATTTATCTTTCGGTGTGTGAAGTTATTGTGTGCAACTTTGGTTGTTTCTCGGTGTTTATCTTTCATAAATTGATCGTCCGTTTGCCGTGTCGCGAGCAAGGCCTTTGCCGCGTCGCGAACGATTTGAAATCGAAGTTAAGTGATTGTTCCCATTTGTATTTTCGTTAAAACTGTATTTATTTATGGTGTTGTACGTATATTGTGTCCCGACGAAGATTTTTCGGTGAAAATCTTTCATACCTGTATTGAAAATCGTGTTAATTCGTGTCGTGTCTTGAGGCCTTGTACAGTGTGCACTGTACTGGACAACCTTGAGGCTTTGTTTTTCTCAGCGGTCCGTCGTTTGTGATCCAATAACTTTCGTTCTCTGTATTCCCAGGCTTTTCACCCATAGCCTACTTCCTTGTGTAAATCTCAACTCAAAAAAAAAAAAAAAAACAAAAAAAAAACATTTCCTTCTCTGTTCTCATTCGTTTATTCATTCTTATTCGTTCGTTCGTTCTTCGACCACGTGTTTCTCCCCCATTTCCCCAGATAGTTTTCACTCATTAACCTTCAATGTTTACACTTTCCCCTCAAGTTATGTATTCCGTCATATTTTATAACACCTTTTTCTTCTTCTTCTTTAAAAGGCTGCTTTCGACTTTCTCACCAAATCAATTCATCCCCAAAAAAATATCCATCTCCTATAGTGCCTTTTTTCTACATTCCCTAAACTCTCCTGCACTCCATCCTCCATCCAGCGTCCTTAAACGTATTTTTAACTCGAAGGTCACAAGAAACTCATTTTGCAATAAATGTTCGTTTCCCATAAATCGTACACTTTCAAAAATCCAATCTCACCCCTCCCCTCAAAATCTTCCCCATAACCCCTCCCCTCCAAATCTTCCCCATCACCCCTCCCCTCCAAATCTTCCCCATCACCCATCCCTTTCAAATCTCCCCCCTTGCCCCCTCCCTCCTAAACTACCCCCTCACCCCTCCCCGCCAAGACGCCCCCTCGCCCCTCCCCTCCTAGACTCCTGCCTCACCCCTCCCCTCCAAATCTCCCCCATATCCCATCCCTTTCAAATCCCTCCCCTTGTCCCTTCCCTCCCAAACTCCCCCCTCACCCCTCCCCTTCAAATCTCCCCACCCTCATTGCTTCTCAATTTCCCCCCTCTCACTCCCCCTCCTCAAAGTGTCCTCCCCGCTTCTTCCCCCTTCAAACTCTCACCTCCATCTCCCCCAACCTTCTGCCTCGCTCTTCCCCCTCCTCAAATAACACCTCATTGTGGCTCACCCAATCACCATCAAACCTTTTGTCCGCCCCATCCTTCCCTTTCTCCGAGCTATTCTGAAATCTCTGACACACCTTCAACAGCTCTCCCTACCTCTTCCACCTCTTCCACATCTTACCCTACCCCTCCTCCCCCCTGTTCTGTATCTGATGCTCCCCCTTCCTCTTCATTAACGGTATGGACCTCAAACATCCGGGGCCTTCGTTCAAACTTAACTGATCTCTCCATACAGGTTGCTTCTGTCAAACCAGACGTGATCTGCTAAACAGAAACTTTCCTCCTTTATGATGTCTCTGATTCCATAGTATCTCTCCCGGGCTACTCCCTCCTCCGGTATGATAGACCTGAGCCTCGTCCTGGAGGCGGGGTTGCTATATTTATCAAAAACTCTCTTCCTCACTCGCCCTGCACTGCACTCTCTCCACCTCACCCCCAGGAATACCTCTGGCTACGGCTTCCCCTTCGCTCCCACCTCTTGTTCATATGTGTGTTGTACCGTCCACCAAACAGTGATGACTCCATCTACATCTCGCTGTCTGATGATATGGACCAACTTCTATCTACTCATCCCAACTCTCTCTTCCTCATATGTGGTGATTTCAACTGTCATCATGCCAGTTGGCTGGGTGTGGGTACCTCTCTCACCAGTGTGGAAGTACTGTACTGCATTAATGTACTGTATGGCATGGTATTAAATGTACTGTATGGCATTAATCAAAACCAATATGGAAGTAGAGATCTTGACATCATAGTGATCGTTGGAATTGGAAACCGAAGCAGATAGACGATTTCGTAAATGAATGTCAGGAATTTGCACGAACGTGGTAATCTCTTGTTCACCTGGTCACAGCCCCAGGCTAGAACACCCTCCTATTGTGAGGCAAATGCAACTCCCAGCAGGGGGGGGGGGGGCGAACCGGCTCCAGTAAGGCGATCGAGTAACGGATTAGAAGCAGCGGAGAAGGGATTACGATTTCAGCGGACAGAGGATTAACTCAAGCGTGCCGATATAAACCAGAACAGACTTTGATTCAGGAGGACTTGCCACGAGAACATCTGCCGGACGGACGAACGAGTATGCAACGGGAAAGCAGCGCCAGGAGAGCACCGGCCAATGAGGAAGAACCAACGACTTGAATTACTAAATTCGTTATGGTATTGTAGTTCCTTATTATATTGAAACAAGTGAACTAGTAGTTAATAAAGTCTTGATCTTTTGTAAACCTGTTTCCGGTCATTGGAGTCCTGTGAGTCCCCCAGTAAATTCCCTGACAATCTTGGAGGCACCGCTGCGATCAATTGTACAAGCAAGTCTTCTTTAAAAGGTGAGTGTGTCTTGTCTTGCCCAATATGATTTACGAACTTGGAAGTTATGGGTACATACATGGGGGAGCAGGTGATCTGGGGCTCCTTTGCGCACCGATGCCGCGATATAGGTGGCGTGAGCCATCACGAATGGGATTTCGATAAACGACTGTAGCTTTATTCGTTTTTTTCTAAATGATTTCTGTAAATACGTATTTTGGCGCTGTGTAAATAGATGCGCCAGTTCGACGCTGGTTATTAGAAGCCTTACCATGAACTGGGAGCAAGATCGTGCCATGAGTGCACCATGGGACGATCTGCTTCCAGGACGTGTAAGGCCGGTACACTCGTTTACACACCCGCACACGGATAAAGTACTACTTTTTTTTTTGCACTTGTTCGAAGCACTTGACTTGCTCGGGAAACGGAATTATATTTATATATATATATATTTCCAATATGGTACACCGGCCACAACGATTTTAGCGATTATCCGAGTTTTTTTTTTAACGATTTCTGTAAATACGTATTTTTCCTGCGCTGTGTAATTCTTCTGACACGCACCACGAAGAAACGCACCACTGATGTGCATGAAGCGATTTGTTTGCCGGGTCGATAAGGTCCGTACACGTGTACAATCGTGTACACCCGTTTTAAATAGAGAATTTTTTCAGTTTTCCCGCCATAACTAAAACCTGTTGTGTTTTTTTTTTTATTTTTTTTATTTTTTTGACGAAATTTGCTAGATAAATAGCATGGGTGACACGGATTAAATGATTTTATGATTATGAATTAATGAGAAAATGATTTTATAGTTAAATATAAAAATTGATCTGCTTGGTGTTAGTTTAAGGGCTGGTCCAAATTTATCTTGATTATGAGACAAAAACAGCAGAATGGGAATCGGCAGACAATGGAACAGCTAGCGACGGGTGTTTGTGAGTAACAACCACCCTCTGGTCGAGGCTCATAGAAAAAATTGATACTTATTGATTTGGCACGCTTACAATAGATATTAATGGCGAGGGTTCTGTGGTCGTTCGTTTTGGCTTTGCGAATGGACCAAAGAAACGTTGTGATTATGAGAGATAATTACAGGAAATGTGTACTGTTCTTGTTGTAATTATGAGAGATAATTACAGGAAATGTGTACTGTTCTTGTTGTGATTATGAGAGATAATTACAGGAAATGTGTACTGTTCTTGTTGTGAGTATGAGAGATAATTACAGGAAATGTGTACTGTTCTTGTTGTGGTTATGAGAGATAATTACAGGAAATGTGTACTGTTCTTGTTGTGAGTATGAGAGATAATTACAGGAAATGTGTACTGTTCTTGTTGTGGTTATGAGAGATAATTACAGGAAATGTGTACTGTTCTTGTTGTGGTTATGAGAGATAATTACAGGAAATGTGTACTGTTCTTGTTGTGATTATGAGAGATAATTACAGGAAATGTGTACTGTTCTTGTTGTAATTATGAGAGATAATTACAGGAAATGTGTACTGTTCTTGTTGTGAGTATGAGAGATAATTACAGGAAATGTGTACTGTTCTTGTTGTGAGTATGAGAGATAATTACAGGAAATGTGTACTGTTCTTGTTGTAATTATGAGAGATAATTACAGGAAATGTGTACTGTTCTTGTTGTGATTATGAGAGATAATTACAGGAAATGTGTACTGTTCTTGTTGTAATTATGAGAGATAATTACAGGAAATGTGTACTGTTCTTGTTGTGATTATGAGAGATAATTACAGGAAATGTGTACTGTTCTTGTTGTGATTATGAGAGATAATTACAGGAAATGTGTACTGTTCTTGTTGTAATTATGAGAGATAATTACAGGAAATGTGTACTGTTCTTGTTGTGATTATGAGAGATAATTACAGGAAATGTGTACTGTTCTTGTTGTGAGTATGAGAGATAATTACAGGAAATGTGTACTGTTTGGTGATTATGAGAGATAATTACAGGAAATGTGTACTGTTCTTGTTGTGAGTATGAGAGATAATTACAGGAAATGTGTACTGTTTGGTGAGTATGAGAGATAATTACAGGAAATGTGTACTGTTCTTGTTGTGATTATGAGAGATAATTACAGGAAATGTGTACTGTTCTTGTTGTGGTTATGAGAGATAATTACAGGAAATGTGTACTGTTCTTGTTGTGAGTATGAGAGATAATTACAGGAAATGTGTATTGTTCTTGTTGTGATTATGAGAGATAATTACAGGAAATGTGTATTGTTCTTGTTGTGATTATGAGAGATAATTACAGGAAATGTGTACTGTTCTTGTTGTGGTTATGAGAGATAATTACAGGAAATGTGTACTGTTCTTGTTGTGAGTATGAGAGATAATTACAGGAAATGTGTACTGTTCTTGTTGTGAGTATGAGAGATAATTACAGGAAATGTGTACTGTTCTTGTTGTGAGTATGAGAGATAATTACAGGAAATGTGTACTGTTCTTGTTGTGGTTATGAGAGATAATTACAGGAAATGTGTACTGTTCTTGTTGTGAGTATGAGAGATAATTACAGGAAATGTGTACTGTTCTTGTTGTGGTTATGAGAGATAATTACAGGAAATGTGTACTGTTCTTGTTGTGATTATGAGAGATAATTACAGGAAATGTGTACTGTTCTTGTTGTGAGTATGAGAGATAATTACAGGAAATGTGTACTGTTCTTGTTGTGAGTATGAGAGATAATTACAGGAAATGTGTACTGTTCTTGTTGTGAGTATGAGAGATAATTACAGGAAATGTGTACTGTTCTTGTTGTGATTATGAGAGATAATTACAGGAAATGTGTACTGTTCTTGTTGTGGTTATGAGAGATAATTACAGGAAATGTGTACTGTTCTTGTTGTGGTTATGAGAGATAATTACAGGAAATGTGTACTGTTCTTGTTGTGATTATGAGAGATAATTACAGGAAATGTGTACTGTTCTTGTTGTGAGTATGAGAGATAATTACAGGAAATGTGTACTGTTCTTGTTGTGGTTATGAGAGATAATTACAGGAAATGTGTACTGTTCTTGTTGTGAGTATGAGAGATAATTACAGGAAATGTGTACTGTTCTTGTTGTGGTTATGAGAGATAATTACAGGAAATGTGTACTGTTCTTGTTGTGAGTATGAGAGATAATTACAGGAAATGTGTACTGTTCTTGTTGTGGTTATGAGAGATAATTACAGGAAATGTGTACTGTTCTTGTTGTGATTATGAGAGATAATTACAGGAAATGTGTACTGTTCTTGTTGTAATTATGAGAGATAATTACAGGAAATGTGTACTGTTCTTGTTGTGAGTATGAGAGATAATTACAGGAAATGTGTACTGTTCTTGTTGTGAGTATGAGAGATAATTACAGGAAATGTGTACTGTTCTTGTTGTAATTATGAGAGATAATTACAGGAAATGTGTACTGTTCTTGTTGTGATTATGAGAGATAATTACAGGAAATGTGTACTGTTCTTGTTGTAATTATGAGAGATAATTACAGGAAATGTGTACTGTTCTTGTTGTGATTATGAGAGATAATTACAGGAAATGTGTACTGTTCTTGTTGTGATTATGAGAGATAATTACAGGAAATGTGTACTGTTCTTGTTGTAATTATGAGAGATAATTACAGGAAATGTGTACTGTTCTTGTTGTGATTATGAGAGATAATTACAGGAAATGTGTACTGTTCTTGTTGTGAGTATGAGAGATAATTACAGGAAATGTGTACTGTTTGGTGATTATGAGAGATAATTACAGGAAATGTGTACTGTTCTTGTTGTGAGTATGAGAGATAATTACAGGAAATGTGTACTGTTTGGTGAGTATGAGAGATAATTACAGGAAATGTGTACTGTTCTTGTTGTGATTATGAGAGATAATTACAGGAAATGTGTACTGTTCTTGTTGTGGTTATGAGAGATAATTACAGGAAATGTGTACTGTTCTTGTTGTGAGTATGAGAGATAATTACAGGAAATGTGTACTGTTCTTGTTGTGGTTATGAGAGATAATTACAGGAAATGTGTATTGTTCTTGTTGTGATTATGAGAGATAATTACAGGAAATGTGTATTGTTCTTGTTGTGATTATGAGAGATAATTACAGGAAATGTGTACTGTTCTTGTTGTGAGTATGAGAGATAATTACAGGAAATGTGTACTGTTCTTGTTGTGGTTATGAGAGATAATTACAGGAAATGTGTACTGTTCTTGTTGTGAGTATGAGAGATAATTACAGGAAATGTGTACTGTTCTTGTTGTGAGTATGAGAGATAATTACAGGAAATGTGTACTGTTCTTGTTGTGAGTATGAGAGATAATTACAGGAAATGTGTACTGTTCTTGTTGTGGTTATGAGAGATAATTACAGGAAATGTGTACTGTTCTTGTTGTGAGTATGAGAGATAATTACAGGAAATGTGTACTGTTCTTGTTGTGGTTATGAGAGATAATTACAGGAAATGTGTACTGTTCTTGTTGTGATTATGAGAGATAATTACAGGAAATGTGTACTGTTCTTGTTGTGAGTATGAGAGATAATTACAGGAAATGTGTACTGTTCTTGTTGTGGTTATGAGAGATAATTACAGGAAATGTGTACTGTTCTTGTTGTGATTATGAGAGATAATTACAGGAAATGTGTACTGTTCTTGTTGTGGTTATGAGAGATAATTACAGGAAATGTGTACTGTTCTTGTTGTGGTTATGAGAGATAATTACAGGAAATGTGTACTGTTCTTGTTGTGAGTATGAGAGATAATTACAGGAAATGTGTACTGTTCTTGTTGTGAGTATGAGAGATAATTACAGGAAATGTGTACTGTTCTTGTTGTGGTTATGAGAGATAATTACAGGAAATGTGTACTGTTCTTGTTGTGAGTATGAGAGATAATTACAGGAAATGTGTACTGTTCTTGTTGTGAGTATGAGAGATAATTACAGGAAATGTGTACTGTTCTTGTTGTGGTTATGAGAGATAATTACAGGAAATGTGTACTGTTCTTGTTGTGAGTATGAGAGATAATTACAGGAAATGTGTACTGTTCTTGTTGTGAGTATGAGAGATAATTACAGGAAATGTGTACTGTTCTTGTTGTGAGTATGAGAGATAATTACAGGAAATGTGTACTGTTCTTGTTGTAATTATGAGAGATAATTACAGGAAATGTGTACTGTTCTTGTTGTGATTATGAGAGATAATTACAGGAAATGTGTACTGTTCTTGTTGTAATTATGAGAGATAATTACAGGAAATGTGTACTGTTCTTGTTGTGATTATGAGAGATAATTACAGGAAATGTGTACTGTTCTTGTTGTGATTATGAGAGATAATTACAGGAAATGTGTACTGTTCTTGTTGTGATTATGAGAGATAATTACAGGAAATGTGTACTGTTCTTGTTGTAATTATGAGAGATAATTACAGGAAATGTGTACTGTTCTTGTTGTAATTATGAGAGATAATTACAGGAAATGTGTACTGTTCTTGTTGTGATTATGAGAGATAATTACAGGAAATGTGTACTGTTCTTGTTGTAATTATGAGAGATAATTACAGGAAATGTGTACTGTTCTTGTTGTGATTATGAGAGATAATTACAGGAAATGTGTACTGTTCTTGTTGTGAGTATGAGAGATAATTACAGGAAATGTGTACTGTTCTTGTTGTGGTTATGAGAGATAATTACAGGAAATGTGTACTGTTCTTGTTGTGATTATGAGAGATAATTACAGGAAATGTGTACTGTTCTTGTTGTGAGTATGAGAGATAATTACAGGAAATGTGTACTGTTCTTGTTGTGGTTATGAGAGATAATTACAGGAAATGTGTACTGTTCTTGTTGTGAGTATGAGAGATAATTACAGGAAATGTGTACTGTTCTTGTTGTGAGTATGAGAGATAATTACAGGAAATGTGTACTGTTTGGTGAGTATGAGAGATAATTACAGGAAATGTGTACTGTTCTTGTTGTGATTATGAGAGATAATTACAGGAAATGTGTACTGTTCTTGTTGTGATTATGGGAGATAATTACAGGAAATGTGTACTGTTCTTGTTTGTTGGGTTTTGCTGACGTTTCCACAACGTCGCTACAACGTTTCACTTTCGTTGTTGCAACGTTTTGCTCCAACGTTTTGGGGACACTCAAAATGTTAAGTGAATCGGATAAGAATTCAGGAATTATTTCATTATTAGCGATTAATGAAGTACTTATTTAATTAATTACATTGCTTATTAAATTACAGTAATTACATTACAGTAATTACAGTTCCGGTAATTACAGTAATTACAGTAATCATTACAGTAATTGCAGTAATCTTATTACAGTAATTACATTACATTAACTCAGGCACCTTTTGAGTAAGGAAGCTGATATATGGACATGACACTGACCGAGTGATATGGCTGTCAAGGAAAATTTTGATTTATTGATTAATCATTTAATAAATTAACTCGTTGATTTATAAATGACTTATTTAATTAAAAGTCCTCAGAGACACATCTTCGGATGAAATACTTGCAGATTGGTTATGCTATGAGCCAATTGATTAAGGAAAATATTTTGTGATGGCCATATTGGCAATTTCATGGCCATATTCGTGGCAACTCAGTTAGTGCCACTGCACCTTTAAAATGCATCCCTGCGTTCATTTTTCGATCGATTGAGTTGAAATTTTGAACAATCGGATCTGGACTGTCGTTGTTAACGACTCTAGCACGCACTCGTCCAATCAGGATGGAGCGGTATGGTCCCCGGATCATCACTGCCCGCAGTTTTAATTAATTTTACTTTTTCTCTTGGGCATATAATTTTGAAGACATGCATGTCATGATAGAGGAAATGTTTGTTCTGTTAAACGGAATAAATGTTGTTTATTTGTGTGGGTGTGTATTTTTGTGTATTTGGATATATTTTCACGACTAATTCCAGTTATCGTCCTGCAAAAGGTCTGCTCGTTCTTTTCCTTTGAGTCGTAAATTCCTGTTGAACTCTCATTAAAAAGCGGAATTAAGTACGCTGTGTGATGATGGAGATCCTTGATGACGAATCAGGAATAGTGAATGAGCAGACAAATATCACGGATGGTACACCAGATAGGGAAAATGTAGATGAAACCCCTTTTGCTCAGGTGCTGTGTAGCGCTGCACAAAGATCCATATGAGCGGGGCCTGGGTGCTGTGTAATTAGTACACAAAGAACCAATTACTAGGGTGCTGAATAAACACAAAGATCCATTTTTGGAGCTGGTTCTCCCGGTGCTGTGATTTATTCAAAGAACCAAATCTTGCAAGAATTAAGATATGATTTGTCGACATTAGAAATACTTTAATATATGTAACGATTTTGTAACGATCATCCTGCAAAAGGTCTGCTCGTTCTTTTTCCTTTGAGTCGTAAATTCCTGTTGAATTCTCATTAAAATGCGGAATTAAGTACGCTGTGTGATGATGGAGATCCTTGATGACGAATCAGGAATAGGGAATGAGCAAACAAATATCACGGATGCTGCGGCTAGAGCAGTGGAAGCGATTTTTGAATTGTTCAATGATTATTCGATATTGTTATGACTTTTTGTAAATAGGTATACTAAGTGGCCATGAGGTAGCCTGTTGCTATGTACAGTTTTATTCTATTGTTGATTATACCACATAGCTGTGGTGATAAAGGAAATGTTCGTTTTAAATAGATGATTATGATAGGACCATGACGATAAAATCATGATGATTATTATGAATGATATCATAGGGTTCAAATGCAGAATGATTGCATGAACTTGGGAAAGAACTTTCAAGCCCTATGGGATAAATTGGGTGGTACAAGCGATGGAGTTTCAAAATTTAGCATGATTAAAGGAATTTTACAGTCCCATTTCAGGAGTTTTACGAAATTTATATTGCCAAGAGATTTTGGGTACTATTAAAAGGAAAATGATGAGATATTTTTCCCAAAGAACTTTAATATCTGGCATCCATTTTGGCTGTCTCACGAATGAAGGATGAGTTGCCTTTAGTGGTTGCAAAGAAAAATTTGTGGAGACCAGGCAAAATGGGAAAATATGTCAGATATGACCCTAGGACAGGACGGCGATTCATCAATTGACATGAGGTACGAATCCGAGGTGACGACCGATGAAATTCGATCTCAGTCAATGGATGGACCTGTCCTGACATCATTGGGGAAAGGGCTTATGCAAGGAGTCATTCAAAATGATTAATTTGATTTATTGATGAATATTGATGAATTAATTGAAATTGAATAATTGATTGAATTGTTAATTGATTGAATCTAATTGATTGAATTTAATTGCATAAATTGAACTGAATAAATTGAATTGAATATATTGATTGTTTGATTGATGAAAATGCGGTCTCAAGAAAGAAGCTTTGATATCTTTGCGAGATATTATCAATGTGGAGACAACCTGGGAAAATTGAGCAAGGTGGTGAGTTTATATACAGATATATATGTGCGGTTACCATTGTGTGATTTCCCCGTCAAACAGAGCGGACACCTGAGGATTCACCCACTTCATACTGACCCTCCGGCTCATCTGCAAATACTGATCTGTGAGATTGGATTGTGCAAAAGCCACAGCTGAGGGAGATTCTCTGGAAATCACCGTGCGAACAGGTGGAGAGATCCTTCCTGGAGGTACGAGTGAAGCTTTAGAGGAACCTGGAACAAGCTACAACACATCCAACGCTACTTTGATAAAAGGCAGAATGGGAAATGGAGCCTGCAAGAACACACAAGGACAACCAGAGATTCCACAAAAAGGTACTTGTACACATCATATGTACGACCGTTATGGTGCCGAAGCTATAAGGCAGGTCGAGAATTGGTATTTGTGGACAAAGGGACATGATGAGGAGTTTCCAAGAGATGGTACATTTGAGCGAAGTCGATTGGAAAGATTGGAACAAAGATTGAAAGCCAGGAAGAGACAGAATCTAACGGTAGACTGGCTTGCATTCCATCTTTGGGATGGTGAATCCAGACAACGGGAACAGCAAGAACGGATAACGGAACTAGAACTTAAAATAAAAAGGATACAGGATACAGTGGAGGAGACAAATGCACAACTGCCCTCGAAATTAGGAATGAAAGTCACAGTTGTCCCATCTGATTTCCAGTTGTCTCCCCCAAAAGGACGGTACAGAGAATTTTTTCGTGTTTCAGGAGATAACGAGAGATTGCAGTGGCAACTCAGGGATGTAGAGATGCAGCCCAGCAATACAAGTGCACAGGCGCACAGATCAGACAACGACAGAAACCGGTGTTTCGAGTGTGGAAAGATGGGACATTGGAGAAGAAGATGTCCGTATGTCAACAGGAAGACAAGGTCATGGGGCAAACCAAGATCAAGGGTACCAGTGCTTACCGGTACCTCAGACAATGATTAGGCCTTCATTGCTGCAAATCCCAAATGATGATTGGCCTCAACAGATTCGATTACTGGACAAACATGAATAACTGTCGATGATTCTTGTGTCTGAAAAGTTTTCAGAGCAAGAATGATTCATTTTTTCTTTTTGCTTGTTAACAAATTAATAATTAATTGATCAAATGCCAAAATTGGATCTTCTATTTTGGGCACAGCAATTTTAAATTTACAAAGTTTGGAACAATTGCGTTGCAATTTTTGGCAAACCAAGTAACAAGAGTCACATGATGATCAGGTGGGAATTTCGGACTATTGTTCCGCACGATTGATAGGTCAATGGTCGACTGACATGCAAATGGGTGTGTAGTCAAAATTTGGATAGATTATTGTGAAGGCAGAAAGGGTAATTTCAATTTGACATCATAAGGGTTTTCTAAGAATGGACTTTTGGTTTATTTGTCTATAAGCATTTTGAATTTGATTGACAAATTTTATGAAATTGAAATACATGAGCTTCATAAAAGGAAATGAGGAAGTACAAAATCATCCAAATTTGGGAGAGGTCTTACACTGACTTCCCAGAATACTCTGCTCATGGATTTTATATATATAAACTTGAATTTTATCAGCATATAAATTGTGCTGTATGTATGGATGTGTTTTAGGCATAGATGATATGGGAAAATAGTAAAGAAAATTTTGCTGGTTTGAACTATTGTGGGTTTTTCAGTTCTGGAGTTCAAACAAAGTCACTGGTTAACAGATGAGAAAGGATAGTAAATAAATTATTCTCTGCTGGGCAAATTAAGTACGATATTACTAAGACTTATGAGAGCTATTGTTCCGCCTTACAGCAGTGGAAAATTATTGGAAAAAATTAGATCCAACATAATGAATCTATAAAAGAATGTGATAGGGATAATATCCTCAATTTGTACTAATTATTTGATTGTGGGTAAAGGAATTAAGTCATCGTAGTGGATTGTTAACAGCAGCCTGAAAATGTCCTGAGAGTGTGCATCCATGTAATCAGAAATCCCAGATTTGTTTTTACAAACAACATTTTGGTAGAGGTCTTGTGTGGAACACTTCCTTGGTAGATAAAAACGGTACTGCATGCTGGCAGCCACTTTTGCGGCCAGTTAGGCCAAACAAATTGAGAGGAAATTGTAGTTAAATACGTAAGTTACACATGGCTATTTGTAAAAAAGGAAATTTGTTGAGATGGGAAACATTTTTCGAAGGTTTATTAAAGTGTTATAATATGACATGTGGCAAGGCAAACTATTGGATGGGAAAATTAGATCTGGCTATAGAATAAATTTATTGACCCCTTGAAGTTAATCCTTCGAATCATTGTTTCACTGGCATTTTTGTTCAAATTGGAAATAGTTTGGTAGAGCTTTGGTTAAAACCTTTGGTTGCGGTATCTTGGAACGAATTGATAAACCATAGGAGATTGATAAGAATAGAAACAAATATGGACCCAAAATAGAAAGTTGGATTCATGCCTCTCATTGCAAGCAAGCACATGGGGCTAAGGTGGACGATCCCACAGAAAATGAGGCTGCACCTAGCAGCCCAGCAGAACATTCAGTGGTAGAAAAATGATAGTCGTGATTTACAGTCATTTGAATTACATTTTAACACCCCTTGCATTGATAAACATTACATTTTCAACATGTGATATTCCTACTTGGAATAGTGACATTTATTTGCCTACATGACATACAATTACCTGCTGATATTAATACAACATGAGTGAAAAAATGTATCACAACTACACTCATGATCAGGGGATTGAGTTCAACCCCGCGAGATAGGGGGATCAGGGTAAGACAAATAATCTGATTATGTTACATATTAAGGGATTTTCTTTATTTACCTTTTAGGAAGCTTGTTAGTTTGGTATATAATGTTAAATGTCATCGACATATAACTATGTCATAGATATGAATATATACAAGGAGTAGCAGACTTGTTTGTTGGTTTAGTAGTTATATTGGCAATTGTTTTAGTGGTGGCTTGCTTGAAAGCCTTAGTGACGGTGTGTTTGAATAAGGTAACCAACAACACGATGATAACACATGAAGTGACAAATGAGGAAAGAAATGTGGAACCAGAAAAGGAAGACTTTTATGGCGACATAAACAGTAGAATTAAGATAAAGGCATAACGACAATGTTATGAGTTGTGTCAATTACAATATCAATGAACTCATATCACCACGAGTGACACACTGTTAGGAAAAAGAGGGAAAAGAAAAAGTGGAGAGGAATTATGGTAATAATACATTATGCTTAATTTGTTGGTTTGGGAAAATTGTTGTTGGGAATTAGGTATTCCCGTTTGTGATTGTAATCATATACAATGCTATTCTTAGTTTAGTAATAAAATACATACCTGATTGAATATTATTTGTGTGACGCATATAAATGAATATAACTTTTTGTGTTAAGGAAAAACAACAAATTGTTGAATGTGAAACTGTCGGAAGATATACATGATTATGCTGATTTCATGGTAAGATGTACCCTATCTGATCCAGTGTGTGCGGAAAGCAGATTCAGATATGACTGAGCATAAGGATAAGACGAGATCACATTTTGGAGGGATTGCTAACGGAATTGGGAAGAAGAAAGAAAGAAAATTTGTGGCTAAAAAATGAAGTTAATCGTGGCATACACCCTCTTTCTCAAAGAATGATGAAGACATTCTCCCGTGTAACTTGGAGATGAATGCTTACCTTCACCAAGGAAATTTATGTGACCATTTGCCTGGATCACACTGCAACATATGAAAGAAAGGCGATCACTTACTCTTGTTCGAAGACTTCGAACATTCACCACATCAGAAGTTGCAGGACAACGACATTTTACCTGCAACCTCGGTGAAATGCGGGGACATATGTTATTACTACACCAACGTCCGGGGAACCAGCATGGAGCTGCAAAAAACGGCTGTGCCCTTGTCACAACAGCTGTGCACGATTCTGCTGGATTGCTCCTGGTAAGGACCATGAATGACCTGAACACCATGGTCCCAACATCATTGTGGATGCATCCGGCATCCCTGTTCCACATCTTGCTGGCCAATCAATGTCACACCAATACTTGCTGCCCACTCACAATAAGGGAGGAGGCAAGTCGACTACAACTGGGTGAAGGCCTTGTTCAGGAATTACTATGGTTTACAGCAAAAAGTGGCAAGAATGCTACAAGGAGAGCAGGGTCAGTCTATGACTCCGAAATGTTACCACAACAGCGAAATCCTACACGAAGTAGTGCAGGAGCTATGAAGACATTAGGAGAAAATGTTTCATACCAGGATTCAAACACAAGTGATCAGCCCTTCCTTTCAAACAAAGTCAACATTTGTGTGGAGGCAAACGTTTTTGCCAGATGGTGCAGATGCTTTATAAAACTTGAAAATGAAGTGAAATTGTTGTATCTTGGTGATGGTGAAGTGTTGTTTTGAAAATATATTTGTGATGCAAATGCAATAGATTGAACAATATGGAAGGAGTCAATGACCAACGAAATGTTTTTTTGATTCTTGCAGGATGACGGTGTATGCCCAAGGGAATTTGATTACCAAAGTTATGATTATTTACTTATACTTGTAATGATGTTTACTTGCAGTGATTGATTATTTACGTATACTTATATTGATGTTTACTTGTAGTGATTGATTGTTTACTTATATTGATGTTTAGATTAATGGTTAATATAAACAAAAACAAAAAAATGAGGGAATTGTGGAAGTACTGTACTGCATTAATGTACTGTATGGCATGGTATTAAATGTACTGTATGGCATTAATCAAAACCAATATGGAAGTAGAGATCTTGACATCATAGTGATCGTTGGAATTGGAAACCGAAGCAGATAGACGATTTCGTAAATGAATGTCAGGAATTTGCACGAACGTGGTAATCTCTTGTTCACCTGGTCACAGCCCCAGGCTAGAACACCCTCCTATTGTGAGGCAAATGCAACTCCCAGCAGGGGGGGGGGGGGCGAACCGGCTCCAGTAAGGCGATCGAGTAACGGATTAGAAGCAGCGGAGAAGGGATTACGATTTCAGCGGACAGAGGATTAACTCAAGCGTGCCGATATAAACCAGAACAGACTTTGATTCAGGAGGACTTGCCACGAGAACATCTGCCGGACGGACGAACGAGTATGCAACGGGAAAGCAGCGCCAGGAGAGCACCGGCCAATGAGGAAGAACCAACGACTTGAATTACTAAATTCGTTATGGTATTGTAGTTCCTTATTATATTGAAACAAGTGAACTAGTAGTTAATAAAGTCTTGATCTTTTGTAAACCTGTTTCCGGTCATTGGAGTCCTGTGAGTCCCCCAGTAAATTCCCTGACACCAGCCATGGCTCCTCAGCAAAGGACTTCTGCGACTCACTGGGACTGACACAATCTGTCAATTTCCCGACCCGGATCTCAGTCAACGGAACATCTTCTCTTCTGGACTTGGTTATGACTAATTTCCCTTAAAATGTCTGCTGCTCTTCTTCTGCTCCGATCGGATCATCTGATCATGTCCTTGTTAAAGTGGACATCTCTCTGACCATCCTCAGGGAGCCTGCTCAGCGTCGACGAGTCTGGCATTTCACTCAGGCCAACTAGCACGGTCTTCAAGCAGCCATCAATCATCTGGACTGGTCTCCCATCTCTACCACCTCTGACATCAACTCATCCTGGGAATTCTTCCAAAGTAAATTGCTCTCTCTCATGCACAGATTTATCCCATCTCGTCTTCAGTTGTCATACCCTTCCTCCCGTCCATGGTACACGGAATCTTGTGGTGAGGCTGTTGCCCAGAAACAACTTGCCTTCGTCTCCTGGAAAGCAAATCCAACGGAAGGAAATCTCATTTCCTTTCACAAAGCCCGAAACAAGTGTGTGTCCACCCTCAGGAGAGCCAGGAAACAATATCTCTCCGTTCTCAAGACCGAACTCTCTTATCTGTCTCCCTCTTCCAAATCCTGGTGGCGTCTGGTCAAATCCGTTTCTGGTGTTTGTTCCCCCTCCATCCCCTCCCTTACCTCAAACGGCTACACAGCTGACTCCGCACGTGAAAAAGCTGAATGCCTCAACTCTGTGTTTGCCTCTAAATCTTGTGTCCCAAACCCATCCCTCTCTGTACCCACCATACCCAGTCGTACCCTGCTGCTCCTGGACTCCGTGTCCTTTCCTCCTGACAAGGTGGAAAAGTTTCTGTCAACCCTCGACTCTGATTCTGCAACTGGACCCGACGGCATCAGCCCACGGGTCCTAAAATCCTGCTCTGCTGCTCTATCTCACCCTCTCTCTGTTCTCTTCACCCTCTCTTTTGCTCAAGGTCAACTGCCATCTGCTTGGAAATCAGCCAACATCACCGCTTTGCACAAAAAAGGTGCAAAAACAGATCCTAGCAACTACAGACCAATCAGCCTTCTCCCAATTATCAGCAAAGTCATGGAATCCATCATTGCTTCGGATATGAAATCTTTCCTCTTCTCCAATGGCTTGATCTCTGATCATCAATTTGGTTTCAGACCAGGTCACTCTACTCTGGACATGCTGCTTCTGCTGTCTCAACAATGGATGGAGGTCCTCAATGCCAAACAGGAAATTAGAGCTGTCTCCCTCGACATATCACGTGCCTTCGACACGGTCTGGCACCCCGCTCTGCTCACCAAACTCTCCTCCTTTGGTATCCATGGAAATCTCCACGCATGGCTGGCGGACTTCCTCTCTAGTCGTCGTCAACGTGTGGCCCTGAATGGGTTTCTCTCATCTCCTCTTCCTGTTCAGGCTGGAGTTCCCCAAGGCAGTGTTCTGGGCCCCGTGCTTTTTCTGGTCTTCATCAATGATCTCTCTGAGTCTCTCGAAAATCCTCTCTATCTCTTTGCTGATGACTCCACTCTCTGCCGCTCCATTCCTCTTCCCTCAGATCGGCAGTCTGCTGCCTCCTCACTCTCTGAAGACCTGGACAAAATCACAGACTGGTCAAACAAGTGGAACATGTCTTTCAATCCTGACAAATCTCACACTCTTACTATGTCTCTCCGAAAAGATCGACTGGACAACCCTCCCATCTACTTTCTCAACAATCCTCTCCAAGAAGTTCTGTCGCTCAAGATTTTGGGTCTCGCTATCTGCCATGATCTTTCTTGGGAAAACCACATTTCCAAGCTGGCCTCCAAAGCCAGTCGCCGACTGGGCATCCTCCGTCGTGCAAAGTCCTTCCTCGGCACACCTGAGCTCCTCACCACATACAAGGCTTTCATCCGCAGCTCAATGGAATACTGTTCTCCCCTATGGGCCGGTGCTCCTGCCTCACACCTAGCTCGGCTTCACGCTGTTGAAACCAAAGCTTTCAGAATTATTGGAATCTCCCGCGATGAAGCTATCTCTGAGGGCCTTTCACTCACTCACCGCAGGCAGGTAGGTGGTCTTTCTGTCTTCTACCGACTCCTCTCCGGCCTTGCACCCCCAGCTCTCTCTGTGCTCTGTCCCCCAAATATTCCTACAGGTCGCACAAGATCTGCCAGCAACCTTCTGATGGTTAAACTGCCAAAATCAAGACTCTCTGCTCACCTTCACTCTTTCATTCCTCTTTTCTCCCGCCTCTGGAACAAACTCCCTCACTCCCTTCAATCCCACTCCTCCCTCCAGGTCTTTAAAACAGCTGTTCACCACCATCTCTTATCTTCCCCCATCCAAAACCTTGATCTTTTCTACCCCCGCTAATTCACCCCAGATCCACCTTGTTTGAAATTCCAACTTCTTTCCTGGAAGTCCTGGCAGTGTCCATATGTTTTATACCTATCCCACCGCCCCCTTCCCACGCCCCCCCCCCCAAAGCCCTCGCCCTCTCTCAGATCTCTCGATGTCTCCATGTCTCTCGGTCCCTGCTCTCAAATGTTGTGTTTGTGTCCTTCCCCCTCTCTCCCCATCTTGTCTACCGCTCCCTATGTTATATGTTTTATGTGTCGGTTTGTCTTTCTGTGTGATTAATGTTCGCTCTCTCACGAGCCTCGATCTTGTATACAAAAAAAAAAAAAAAAAAAATCTCTTTTTCTCCTTTGGAGATTTTCTGCATATAATGGTGGGCGTTTTCTTCGTAGCCTGATGGAGGTTATAAGGATTTACAAGGAACTTCATCCCAGGAAGACGCCATTCTATGCATTCATCACTCTCTGAATGAAACATCCCTACCCACCATTCTAACTCTTCTCTTCTTTACTCTAAAACTGTCTTGTCTCATTTTTCTACACTGTACCCTCTCTATGGAAAATGTCCTTCCTCAGATGTGGTGCCCAAAATGGAACAAAATATTCTCGATGAGGCCTCACTAAATTCTTATACGATGTTAACACAATGTCTTTTGATATATAATTCATCCCCTATACCTAGGGGGCCAAACCAGTTTTTTTTTTGGGAAAACACACATGGCGTGCTGTAAAAGGTTGGCTTCCAAAAATCATATCTATATACATCTAGGAACAAAATGTACATGGACAACCTTGCCAACAAGCTACTGGAAACCTGTAGGAAGCCTCTAAACAACATGACCCTGATACACGAATATGGCACCTTTAGCAGCGATCAGCCATTATGGTTTATCCATGTTCCTTGAGCAATGATGAAGGAAAACCTTCATTCTAACAAACCAAATATATCATAAATAAATTGTTATTACTCCCTGAACCATTTCCATCTGAAAATCAAGGCATATTTTGGGGCAAAACATTAAAGAATTGTTCAAAATGCGTGCTCAATCCTGAATTTAATTGTTTTGTTTGTGAACGTTGCATTAGAAGATGCATTTCTGTGATGCTGTTTGTTATCGCTTTCTGATTCATTGCTGCTGTCAAAGGTGGCAGCATAGTGGGCATGGCTGCACTTATTTTTCGATCCCTGACAGCGGCAGTCTATATAACAGGCAATGTTCTTCTTCCCACATGAGCAGTTTGTGTTGCAGCCCTTGGTGCAGCCACAGGATTTCGTCTGCATCATCTGCTGTGGTCAGGTCGGGTGTGTGCATTGCACTGGTACCAGCTTTCCAATATTCACGGTCCACCCAAAGTCCTCAGATGTTTCGACACTCGGCTTGCAAATGTGAGCACTCTTGTCGATAGCAGTCGCCAACGCTGCACATATTAGGCCATCAGCCAGACCCCCAAAATAGGGTCCATTGGTACCAAAATGAGGGAGTAAGCCTAATATTGATTTTTGGATAGGTCTTTACCCCTAGAATATGAAAATATGTGATAGCAAATTCAACCATGTAGCTAAATGGGTGTTATCACCTCATTTTCAAAATGGCTGCCAAAATGCATGTTTTTCTATTAAAACCACCATGTTTCATATTCTTGTAGGAATTTGTAACAAATAGCATTGCGTTTTGAGATGTTTAAGACTTTACAACTCTCTTAAAGTATGAAATACATCATCTGAACTTTAATCCAAGAAGATAGAATCCAATATGGCGCCAAATTTCACAAAATGGCTGCCATCATAGCAACAACTTTATGCACAAAATATGCACGAAAATAACTGGCATTCAGTAGATTTGCAAGTATACACATGGAAAGAAGTATCGCACCACCACGTATTTGGACGCCATATTGGATTTATAGTTCTCATGAATATCTAATGACATTTAGAAAGTTGTAAAATCATTTCTAACCCCTAACACCAGGTATAAGATACCCAAATTTGGGGTATAGGGTGAATAGTGAAAGAAACACTACATTGACCATTGATATTTTGAGAAATTTGGCGGCCATTTTGAAAATGGGTGATAACACACATTTAGCTACATCGTTGAATTTGCTATCACATATTTTCTTATTCTAGAGGTAAAAACCTTGTCAAAAATCATTATTAGCCTTACTCCCTCAATTTGGTACGGTTGACCCCCCTAGCTGATAGCCTATATGAGATGTTGTTGGAATGCGTTCTCTGTGGGCGGTAGCAGCTTCAGTAGAGTTGACTTGTTGTTTAGGAACTTGTGAACTCGGACCTCTCCAAGGTCTGAGCCCTCGAAGTTATCACCCTTGTTGGTATATACAGCGACCACACGCTCCTTTGCCTGGTTGATTGCATCTGCTGTGATCCGAACAGGACCTTGATCTTCGTCTGGAATGTCTTTCAATGCTGAGATGTCGGTTGTCTTGCTTCTGTTTAGCCACACCTTCTTCCCAGTAAAGTAGGGGTAGCTTATCTCCTCTGCAGTGTTGTCAGATGGGGTTTCCAAACTTCCAACAGCTTTGATGCTGCTGAGTGATCTGGACTTCCGCCTATCACTGGCAGAGATGTGGCAGGCGGGAGTTGCAGCAGCGGGAACATTTGAAAGGGTCTTCCGTCTCTCTGAAGGTGCAGTGGGAAGACTGACACTCTCGATTTGTCTGGCGTGGTCACTGGATTCATCTTGCTCTGCATTTTCAATGATAGCGGTTGTCGCATTGAAACTGCTGCCTTCCAGTGTCTTCTTCTTCCAGTCCAAATTGTCCATCGCAAAGACGTGGAGGACCTCATTGCTGTGAGACATGTTTTCTGGAATATAGACCCCGTCTTCCTCCACCTGTTGCATCATGTTAACGATTTGTGTCGTCAGCAGTTGTTGCAGACGATCATAGCTGATCCCTTGGCCGAGTCTGTTGTTGAGTGTTATCAGGGACTTTCTTCGTGTCTGATTGTACATGTGGTAGGTTGTGGCAATCCCCAGTGGTGTAGGCACCCCAGCCACATGTTGTAGGAGCTGTTGGGACACTATAAGTGCTTTTTCCCTAACCGGCTGATCAACCAACACTCGTCCTGAGCTCAGAGACTCTCCTTGGGTTGGTACTCTTGGTTTGTCACAGAGCAGCATGGCTGTGAATTTGAAGAGGGAATCAGGAATCATCCTCTCGACAGCAGCAAATGAAGCTTCAGTTGACTGCTCTTGTTGTCTCTCCTTCCTGCACGTCTTGATGTCTCCTCTCAGTATTTCGGCTGCACGCAGTATAATCCGCTGTGTTTCATCGATTTGGCTCTCTGCTTCCAGATGCCTCAGCTTCTCAAGGGCATCGCCAAGGGGTATGGAAGATGCGCAGATGAAGGCAGATACACCGGTTTGGTTGATGATAGAAATGCGCTCCCCAAATTTCTGCTGCAGTTTACATAACAGTGATATTGACCTGTATGTGTCTGCAGTCTTTACTCCCAGTTCCTGGAGAATCACCCCATACTTATCCCTCAAGGATTTGATCAGGAAGCCACATTTCTACTGGAACAGGGAAATCTCCAGCTGCTCCAGCAGATGATTCAAAGCCACATCATACAGATTCTTCTGTGCAGATCTACCAGTGGGGACTCATGTTGCCTTGAATGCATTCATGCATGTTATGTGATATGATATGTCATTGACGACCATGTCATGCCCTTGCCCAATTAGTCTCAGCAAAATGTCCTCTCTACTCCGCTTCTTGGCCTTTTCGGCGATCGCCTGTTGGCTGCTTTCTGTCGACACCCTGGCTGTAGGTGCCTTTCCTTTAACCCACCTTTTGTTACATATGATCCATGTACTCTTGGCATCAAATGCTGCTGTGCATTGCTGCTTGGAATGATGGACGCTTTGGTTGAGGTACTGCACTCTGGCTGGGCTACCGTCATGCAATTTGCTCCTAATAGCCTCTTCTCTGCGAATATGTAGCTCTTTTCATTGATGTACAAGTTTCTGCATTTGGCATGCCACTTGGGTGACTTCTCTACCACCCACGTGTCCTTGGTTTCATCATGGTGCATCCTTCTGTCGGTCTCGTCCTGTCGACAGGTCACAGCTACAATAAGATTTGGAGCTGTTGTCAGCTGAATGTTCAACAGTTGTTTGATTGCAGGCAGGGGTGCTGTAAGGGGCGGAAAAGTTAGAATGATTCCAAGGGCCCTGCACTGACAGGGGCCCGAAAAATTATTCCACACCACTGCAAAAATTGTAAAAGAATTTTCTGCTGTTCTGAAAGTTGGGCAGATTAGTGAGGATAAAGTCCCTTCTGTGTGCCAACCACTGATCATTAAGTATTCCAGAGATCTTACACCTGAGTTTCAAAATGAAGTAAGACACCTGAACACAGTATATGCTGCCACTTCCCCCCCCTAACTTGTCCCCTCTTGGTCTCCTGAATGCAATTTGTAAGATGCAGCTGCAAAGCATTTTTGGAGAAGTGTGCATTGCTTTACGTATATTTTGCACACTGCCTGTGACTGTTGCTGGTGGCGAGAGATCTTCCAGTAAGCTAAAACAGATAAATAAATAAAAACAATTTGAGGTCCACTATGTCCCAGGACAGGCTTTGCAGTCTTGCCATGCTGTCCATTGAAAGTCAGTTGGCTAGAAAGCTGGACTTCAAAGACTTGATCAGTGCCTTTGCTAGCAACAAGGCTCGGCGCTGGGCACTTGGTGTGCAAGGCTGAGCAAGGACCAGTGATAACTAAATGGCATGGCTATGGATATTGGATTATGACACTTGGTATGTATACTCTGCTGCTGATTTTATTATTTTGTTTGTTATATCATTCTACAGATGATGATGTTAATTTATTTTAATTGAAGAGGTTAATGTTTGTTGTAATTCTTACCATTAAAATTACATTTAGACTGTAAAAGATGGCATTTAGCACATTTCTTGTGTGGGTATCAGTCTTGCATCAAATAGTGAATTCCATACTGTATGCAGAAATATAAGCATTGTTTCAACCTCCTGGCAAAAATGTCGGGGCAAAAATGTGCGCGTGTGCTTCATAGGGGCCCATTGTGATATCTTTGCATGGGGCCCAAAATCCATGACGGCGCCCCTGATTGCAGGTCCTTGACATATGACACACTTGGTGTAGTCTGTAAGTGTGTCTTCACTCCTTCTCTTTGGCCATTCCAGAGACACGGCTCCCTCCAGAATTCGTTTTCCTGTCTGGCTAGTCATCTTCCGTCAGATACCTTCAACACAAATTCATATAATGTTAGCTTTCACAATAAACATCTATAAATTATATATTTTTTAGAAATTCCATATTACCAGGGGGCCCAATGGGTTTAACAGACACAGTGTGCTGCAAAAGGTTAAACAATTTTAACATAAATATATGGTTTTCTGAACACTATTTAATGACTGGCCCAATATTATGGCTTGCAAGGAAACTGCAGTTGGTACAGGCTGTCATCATTACTTAGTTATGGTCTATTTGGGTTGCTAGAACGAACTTTTCCATTCGTGGGACATAGATAAACCATAATGGCTGATCGCCGCGAAAGGCGCCGTATTCGCGTATAGGGTCATGTTGTTTCGAGGCTTCCTACAGATTTCCAGTAGCTTGTTGCAAGGTTGTCCATATACATTTTGTTCCTAGATATATATATATATATATATATATATATTTATTTATATATATATATATATATATATATATATATATATATATATATATATATATATATATATAAACCACCTTTAGAGGCCATTTTTCCCCGCAGGCGGGGGTTGGCCTTTTTCAGGAACTGTGGTTGTTGTTGGTTTTCGGTCCCCTTTTTGAAGCAATGTTTTACATATATATATATACATATATATATATATATACATATATATATATATATATATATATATATATATATATATATATATATATATACATATATATATATATATTTGTGCAGCGTCTGTCCTGTCCTGTGTTGTCACTGAACTACTTTCTCAAACTTTTGTGAAATCGTACCAAACTTCTGGAATGCACATATCTCTCCCGTCGGTATGTCCTAAGGGTATTTATTTTGAAAAATTTTCCAATATTTTTTTATTTTATTTTGAAATTTTTTTGGGGAATTTTTTTTTTCAACTTCAAATAAGCCCGTTCCTCAGTATCGACGCTTGGTGCGGCGAGCGCAGTGAGCCGGGTCAAGCTAGTATATATATATATCTATATATATATATATATATATGATTTTTGGCAGCCAACATTTTACAGCACGCCATGTCTGTCAAACCTATTTGTTCCCCTGGGTACAAGCCTACAAATACAACCTAAAACCATATTAGCTCTATCTATGGCTACCTGGTACTATGCTGTCTGCTTACCCTCCGTATCTATTACCACCCCAAGATCCTTCTGTGTCACATGCTCCAAGATTGCCCCCTTAATATATATGATATAATCCCAATTTTCATTATTCTTACCCTACCCCAGCATCTTACATTTACTTTTGTTAAACTCCCTCTGCAAATCTTTTGCCCAATCTATGAAAGTATCCAGTCTTTCCTGAAACTGATCACCCCCCTCTCTGCTATCTACCTTACCCCTAAGCTTAGTGTTGTTGTGATTGGTACTACGTACTGCGTAGTGACGTCTGGGGACGTGGCTTCGGTGGTTGATGGCTGCTCGTCATGATGGCCGTGTGCTCTGTGAGAGCTTGGTATCGTCTTTAATTAACCACTTGAATTGAAGGAGATTCCTGAACTTACTACATGGTGGCAGCGGTGGGATCGTGAATATCAACAAGCAGTTTGACGTTTGGTCTTGTTTTTCTTTGCGGATTACCACGGCGGCACGTTCCGTGTTTTTTTTCAACATGGCGAAGTTCCCGACAATGGACTGGTCCAGCTCGGAGCTGGTGGAGACCTTCAAGTTATCCAAGCAGTGAATGAACTTGGTGCTGTCGGACGATGGCATCGATACTAAAGCCAGACAGGCCATCAAGATTCAGATTGCTGTGGATTGAGCCGAAGAAGTTGATACGGTCAGTCTTATACTCCAGATCAAAATCGTAGCCTTGGATTTTCACAAGAAGGCGCTGAAACCGTGGAGGGGCGCTTGTAAGCGGTTTGCTGATGATCATGACCAATGGTCTGTGGTCTGTGTATACCTTGAAGCATTTCCCAAACACGTAAGTATGGAACTAGAATGCTAGGATTACAGAGCTGCCTGTGGACCTATGTCCGTACTGGCCATACCGTGATGAAATTGGTATTTGTGACGGTGTTATCTTCAAAGGTCGACAGGTACTAATTCCAGAGCAGCTACGTAAGGATATCCTCGACCAGCTCCATGAGGCGCACATGGGGATCGAAAAGACAAAACGTCTAGCACGTGAATGTGTTTACTGGCCAAGTATATATCTGGACATTGAGAGAGTTGTCAGAACATGTGAGGCATGTCAAGAGAACCAACCAGAACAAAGGCGTGAGGCTATGATAGCTCATGAGATACCAGCGGTACTATGGACAAAGGTAGCCAGTGATATGTGTGAGCTACACGGGCAGACATACCTCTTGGTGACGGATTATTACACCAAGTACCCAGTTGTGAAGAGAATGGAATACACGACGAGCAGTGCAGTAGCCAAGGTCACATCTGAATGTTTCAGTATGTTCGGCCCACCTCTGGAGGTCATATCGGACAATGGACCTCAATATGTGGGTAAGCCGTACCGTGATATGTGTACCAAATGGAATGTAAAACACATGACAACATCGCCAAGGTATCCACGCAGTAATGGATTGGTTGAGAGACAAGTTCAAACAGTGAAGAACATGATCAAAAAGTGTATTAGATCAGGGAGTGACATAGATATTGCACTACAACACCTGAGGTGCACACCTGGAGATTCCCACCTCCCAAGTCCAAGCGAAATGATGTTCAACCGGCCCATACGCACCAACCTACCAAGTCGTCTTTTGGTTCCTGCACAACAAAGGCATCAGGAAATTCAGGAACGATTGAAGGAACGTGGAGACCGGATGGCGAAGCAATACAACAGAACGGCTGGGCTGCAATTACCTGAATTGGCAATTGGACATCAGGTTCGGATTCTGAACAAGGACACGCACCAATGGTACCCCGGGAAAGTTATGGCTCGCTGTAATGAACCCCGCTCGTATATAGTACAGGCGCCTAACGGGACGAGTCTTCATAGAACCAGGACACACTTGCGTGAACTTCATCCACCCGATTGTGGCGCCAAGTGGAAGGACGAACCGACCCAACCAACACATCAAAGTCTACCAACTGCTCGACACATACATTTCAACAATGACGACTCGGCAATGGAAACTAACGGCTGCTCCAGCTCCAAGGATGACGAGAATGCTGAGACAACAAGGCCGGACAACTCTCCGTACTCGACCAGATCAGGCCGTGTGGTTCGAAAACCGTTGAGATATCGTGATAGTGAATAACGACCACCAGAAATCAGCCCTTGTAATATTGGTGCAGAGACAATCCGTTGATTGGAATGATTCTGTGTTTTCTCTGTTTTAGCGAATCATACTGAGCAGTAATTACATTTTGGTTAAGAGTTATAACAGTAACCCCAGATCCCATCTATGTGTGGTTCAAGTTGTGTCTGATTGTGTTTATTATTTTGATTTAGTTTAGTAGTGTTTTGTTGCATACAAACATAATAATTTCAATGAAAGGAAGATGTTGTGATTGGTACTACGTACTGCGTAGTGACGTCTGGGGGCGTGGCTTCGGTGGTTGATGGCTGCTCGTCATGATGGCCGTGTGCTCTGTGAGAGCTTGGTATCGTCTTTATAGTCCTTGAGCCAGACCAAAAGTAATGCTCCGGCGGGGGGAGTAATTCTCATTATGATTTTCCATTAGACCAATGTCTCAAGTGTCAGAAAAGGTGTGATGGACATCTGAGAACGGTAGCTTAGTGCCCGGATGGACGCCATCTTTGAAACCACCCAGCTCGAAAATGCCCATTTGGTGGGGTACATTGTTGCACGTGTATCTGGACTTCTATACTAGCTATCGATGTGCGGTTGACGACTAAATATACGTCCGATGTGTACCGTCTAAATAAAAAATAATATGAAGCATTTTGTTTTAGATTAATTATTATAAAAATCAATTATCGAAAAAAAAATCATATATTTTTCAATATTTTATTATTAGACTTGTACTTTTTTTAGTGAAACAACACTGGTATGATTTTCCAAATTATGCATTGTGCTACACCGTTTATCTGTCTATAAAAATAACTCAAAAACTAAAACATATCATCCACCACGAGTTTACAACAAATAAATGTAAAGAGGCATAAAATGACTTAGGCCGCCGCTGGCATTATCTATTCTGACGATAACGCAAGTTAGGAATGTCGTACGGAGAGGATTTTAACACCATACGATATGTAATAAGCAGGCGGAAATTGTTACATAGGAAATCTGCACTTTGGTGGCCATCTTGGATTTCAAAATGGCCGCCAATTATATTAATTATTCATTACGAGAGTTTGGAAAGACGTATGGAGCTGATTTTAACACCATACGATGTATATTCCTAATAAGCAAGCGGAGGTATCATTGAACATGTCATGTTTTAGTCAAATAACACCGGTATGATCTTCCAAATTATACATTTTGCTAAACCGTTTATCTGTCTATAAAGATTTTCAGGCAATTTGGCCTGCATTATAATAGAGAACAACATATGCTATACAATATACAGTGCACACAAAGTTAATCATCAGAGTCGCCATCAGAGTCATTGGCATCCTGAGCCACGATAGCATCATCCTGCACCATGTTGGAGCATCCCTGCAGCTTACACACAACAGTGCACTTCAACCCATTCAGTATGCAGGAGCAATCTGATGGTCGACACGTCCTTCTGCATGTGCATGAGATGAGATTCAAGACGACATCTGGAGCTGGTAGACCCGCCATCCATCGGATTGTGAGCGAACCGCCATCATCGAGTTCCCAACCATGTCCTGCTGATGGTGTTGGGACGTCTGGTAGGTTTTCAAGGCTGCGTCGCCAGATAGCCGCCTGATAGTTGGCCCTAAGCGTATGCTGCATCAAGGAGTCTTCACAAGGCGGCAATTGTCCAGATTCGATCTGGCCCTTCTTTGCACAGAACATGTGATAACGGAGCGAATTAACACCGACGATCTTCGTGTTCTTGGCGTACAGCTGACACGTGAAGGCCTGAATGCTATTGAAGACGTCTGTTGGTACATTCCACGAAGATCCCAGATCTGTGAATGCTTGAAGATACAGCTCATTCGCTTGCACAAGCTTCAAAGCCTTTATCTTTCCTTGGCTAGCCAGAGCACTCACAGTGTCACACCCGCTCCATGCATGAAGCCCTGGCAATGCACTGCAAACTCCAGACCCCAATACCGCAGCCAACTTTCCAACGTCGATCATTCTGACTCGAACCTTTGTTCCTCGTCTGATGAAGAGCTGACTATCGATGGTTCTGCTGAGATGAAGACTGATGATCAGAACGTCGGTGTCATCTGCCACTAAGATGATCGTCTTGTAGTGGGTAGCGGCGTGCTTTGCGTGGAGAAACATACGCGTGTCTGCTTCCTCGTGGCTACATTCGAGTGCTTGCACCAACTTCCACCTATCGCGGGTCAGTACCAGACATTTTTCACCACAGGTGACATACAGTGTTCTGTTGCCTAGCTTTTCGCGATTTGTTTCATGTTTCCACGACTCCGCCAGAAACACAACCAGTTTCTCCTTTGTCTGGCTGCAAGCAAGGAGACGCCGCCAGTTCATGATTTTGTGTGCGGGTCTGATCTCGCTGAAACTGATGCCTTCATTTGAACCGCGGTTCACACGCTCAGCTGCTTTGATGGATTCTTCTGTGTATGTGTCAAAGACAACATCGATGCGCTCACTGCCTTGACCAGCGTGAAGCGCTGCAGCAACGATGCGGTCAGATAGTTCTTCGAACGTGTCGTTCTCGCCATGCATCTTTTGTATGAGAGCCATCGCATCAATTATTGTTGCACTTCGCTTGTCAACGTTCTCGGCTGGTTCCACAAGACCTTCCATGTGTTTCGCAAGTGCAGCTTTGTTCGTTTTTTTCATTGCCCCATCAACGTTTGCCAAAGACCATGGTAACGGCCCTAGTAGGTGACAAAGGACAAGTTGCATGTCGAGGTTCCTTGTCTTGGCGATGAGTATCATGGTGGCAAACAGTTGTCTGTCAGCTCTCAGGACGATCTCCTTGTTTGTGCCCTTCACAACTTTCTGCTTGATCTTACCAAAGGTCTTCAAGTTTAGCTTGTTCAATGTGTCATGAAAGCCTATTCCCTCTTCAAGACGTTTCTGGAAGCTTTGATACGCCGCTTCCCCCTTTTGCAGGGTGTTGAGTAGGTCATTAGAAACGTCCTCCCTCGCAGCCGCTCCGGTAGATATACTGAGAAGACATGATGGATCATCGGCGAATGGATTGGTCCAGTCATTTTCCAGTAGATCACAGATAGCTGTGACGCCAGACTCATCACGTTTGATGCGAGAAGTAGACAAGTCAGGGTGCTTGGCGTGAGATGTGTCGCTGCCATTCACAAGGATAGTTTCTCGTAGTTGCCTCAGTGCAGTAGCCCGATTTTCTGCAGTTAGATAGTATCGTGACACAGCCCCTTGTCGAAGACTAAAACCTCGTGTTCCTCCAGCTGTTTGCGTATCTTTGTTTACTGTTTCTTCTGTTGTCTGATCAACAGCGATTCTGGCAAATGGATTCCCTGGTCTAAGCTGTACGGAGAAGTAGCCTTGATTGAAATGCCTGTACAACTCGGGGCATGTTTCGTGGAGTTGCGTCATCTGTGCATAGTACACTGGTAGATATCTAGCATAGTTCACCTTGTTCATTGCGAAACACCAAGGGATCACTCTTCTGACACAAGCCAAGTGAAGCATCCAGTCGCCTTCTCTATCCGCACGAATCAACCCCAGCAGGGTCTCTACCATATCAATATACATCATCCAGAAGCGAGCCAGGTCTCCATGTTTGGTTCGCAGAAAATGTAGGTATTTCGCGAACATGTCAAAGCTCTGTACACATGAATCATCATCGAGAGCAGCAGCGAGAGTCTCGTGGCAAACATCCTCCTTGATGCTGCGAATTTTGAGGTCAGGGCTTCGAATCTGGGGTTCCTTGTCAGGATGATTACTTTCTATCCACACCTGGAAGCCCTTCCAAATGATGCGCATTAGTGCCTCGTACATCAACTTGTGGAGTCGCACAGCACGGTTGTATTGCTTGCCTTCCAGAACCCTGTTGATGGAACCTTCAGCGATTACTCCTGACTCAACAGCTACATCCCGAAGGCCTGCATCTCCAAACATTTTCCCAATGCTCGACATGAAGTTACAGATGGTATGGAAGTTCCCCATCATGAGCACGATTCTTCCATATCGATCGACATCTTTCCATGCTATTTCGGTCGCCTTAGCAAATAGTGCCTGGTCTAGCACCACCGGTATACGCTCAAGCTGAAGTGATGACATGATGTACAGAGCTTCTCTGAGGATTTCTTGCACTGTTGCCATATCTGTGGCAGGCACGTTTATAGTCGGCAGGTAGCCAACTACATCTTCCGTCACCTGAACACGATCTCTAGTCATGATGTTGAAACCAGTCCATGAACTGATTGTCTGGTCGCATGGTTCCAGCATGCGAGTCATAATCCATACGTGATTTCGGCGCTGCGCAAGGGATGTTGCGCCTGCAAGAGTGTCAGAAAGATCTGCAGGCTTGATTGCAGGTGGGCCCTCTCGTTTCCCACCGCTGTATATTGGAACTAAATCGCTGGATGACGGGATAGATCGCTTCTTATCTGCTTTGGATACTGCCGATGGAGGTTGGGGCGGCAAACACGACTGCGACTTCGGTTGGACGATGATACCGTTGACGCGATGCGATGTTCCGCCACCACTCAGCGATTCCTCTAGCCTGTCGATGTTATCGAATGCTAATACAGTCGGGACCGAAGGGTGCACATGTGACGGAAGTGGTACTGTATCTTTCTCCACACTTGCTAATTTGTCTATGCATAGCGCTGTCTCGATTTCTTCCAGAACTGTGTACGAACATCCGTGCCCGAGTCGATTCAATATTCTGATGACCTCTGTATTACCGGTGAGCGTTTTCATGACCCACGGAAGTAGGACATGCTTCGATGTTCTGATGGTACCCCGGTGTACAGCATTGATGATATCTTGAGCCATCGACCATACCAGTGTGTCGGCACGCGCAGAGCTACCCCCACTCCCGCAAATCAAAGTATGCAGAAATACACGAAGAGAATCTGGTATCTTCACGTAATCTGAAGTGAGTTCTGCTGGCTGAGGCGGCCAACGTTCATTGTAATGAGCATCTTTGATCTGGTGTCGCAGTGAAGTAGCTGCACGCACAATGTTACTTTCACCGTCCGTTCGTTCAAATGCTTTCACTTCTGCTTTCAGGTTTACGCACTCTGCAGCAATCTCTCGCTTTGTCAGATTATCGGGCATCAAGTATACACGGTGTTTCACATTGAAGAAGATGAGCGATTCTCCAAACTCTCTTTGTAATGTGCGCTGCAGATTCTTCTTGATGGAGTCACGAACATCAACTGAAAATGTATCTGAAGACAGGATATCTGTTGCAACATCAACTATTGGAACAATCCTCGGGTTCAAGAACAAGTCAGTGCGAATGAAATTGAATATACATCGTATCATTTCTTTTTTCTCGATATTATCTTCAATGTCAGTTTCTACTTGAGGTTTTTGGGGCCGTGTGTAGTTTCTATAGCAGGAGAAGTGGTAGTGAGCCTCAGCTGCAACCATATCTCGTGTAGTCAATGCCAAAACTCTCTCATCATTGCGAGCTGTCGCAGCATCTCTTATTGTCTTATCTGCTCGAAGTTCAACAGCCAAGACAACTGTTTCACGGGTACGACTGCCTTTTATGAATTTTGAAGCACGCTGGCAAAAAATGCATTTATCATCGTAGACCGTTGAAGTTGATCCTGTCTCTTCCCGTGATGATCGCCGTCGCACCGCATCGCCAGTATCAACTGAAGAACTTCTAGCTGCATTGGTCAAAGTAGCTAGGTGGTTTTTGTGAGTGAAGTCTGATCTACAAGCCCTATGGTATAATATTGGAATATTAGGAAGTTCAACTGCGCCTTCTTGGACTAGCTTTAGAATTGGATAAAAGTTTCTAACTGCGGCTGCGTCACACAATGTCTTCCAAGAACTGTTGCCCGCTGCCTTGCTTAGTTCAGAGAGTGGCGACTTCTTGCTGCACAGGATGCACGTTCCGGACTCAGGTTCAATCTTCGCCCGTTTCGCCTCGACACCGGCCATCTCAGCTGAAAGAACAAAAAGACTGACGTTAGATTACTCCGATATCCGAAAAGCTCGCCAGCTTACATAGACATACTCATCCAAGTCAGTGAACATGTTAGATGGCGCCACAATACAACTCTATAATAGAGTTGTATGTGGCGCCATCGAACATGTTCACTTTTAGTTCTTAAGCCACCCACCCCCCCCCCCCCCTCAGAAATTAATCAGGTCACCGCAACAAATCTCAGACTGAGATATAGAATATAGAATATAGATATAGAATAGACTGACGTCACTTTCGGCACTGGGTTCTGTGGGTTGATTATCGGCGGGAAATTCCAACTGACATAGTTTCGGTTTGTGGAAAGTGCATGCCTTTTCATATATTTTTTGTGTACACTCGTGGTGGATGATATGTTTTAGTTTTTGAGTTATTTTTATAGACAGATAAACGGTGTAGCACAATGCATAATTTGGAAAATCATACCAGTGTTGTTTCACTAAAAAAAGTACACGTCTAATAATAAAATATTGAAAAATATATGATTTTTTTTCGATAATTGATTTTTATAATAATTAATCTAAAACAAAATGCTTCATATTATTTTTTATTTAGACGGTACACATCGGACGTATATTTAGTCGTCAACCGCACATCGATAGCTAGTATAGAAGTCCAGATACACGTGCAACAATGTACCCCACCAAATGGGCATTTTCGAGCTGGGTGGTTTCAAAGATGGCGTCCATCCGGGCACTAAGCTACCGTTCTCAGATGTCCATCACACCTTTTCTGACACTTGAGACATTGGTCTAATGGAAAATCATAATGAGAATTACTCCCCCCGCCGGAGCATTCACTTCAAAATATGGCCGGTTGGCTCAAGGACTATTAATAAACCACTTGAATTGAAGGAGATTCCTGAACTTACTACAAGTGTCATCTGCCAATTTGGAAAGCCTACTCAACCCCTCTTTTCAAATCATTGTTGTAAATTATGAATAATAACGACTATAAAACTGATCCCTGTGGTACCCTTGTACTTACTTCCCCCCAGCCGGACTGTATCCTTCCACTCGCAGCCACTTCCATCAATAAGCCAATTTCCAATCCAGTTAGCTACACAATCAGCCAATCCACAAGTCCTTGGCTAACTACCTCCTTGGTCGTGTCTTAGTAAAAGCATTGAAAAGTTGCTAATATTTTGTACTCTAAACCCCCCAAAAAGTATTAGTAAATGTAAGAAAGGGTTGGAGGTGGGGGGGGGGGGGGGGGGATAGCGGGGAGGGGGGTTGGGTTAAGTGGTTATTAAAGTAGGTTGACCAGACATAACAGTATGATAATAAATTTTGGACCAAAGTTTAAGTGTGAACCACCAATGTCCTTGTTATCTCGTTTATTTTTAATATATGGAGTATTGTGCATCATTTTTAGGCGAGTGCAAATTTTAAGCAAAATAAATCAAATTCCCCCAATTTCCTTTGCGGACCACTATAATATGGATTTGTTTTTCCTCGCAGACCGCAGATTGAAAGGCATTGGTTTCATATTGGACTTGAGCTGGCAGTAATTTCCCAAATTAATAGTGTGAACAATGCGATTGTATTGAGAAGTACCTCCATAGGTGGGGAAAACATTGCGACCCAGCCAGGCTCATGAATCACGTTGGCTAAGACAATTTACTAATAATGATTTTAATAAAAATATTAAATTCAAAAAAAACTATCATAATATACTTAGATATATTAATATAATTTCTATTTATTATCATAATATATAAAAAATATTATGATATAAAGGTACCAAGTCGTCGGAAGCTCGATGCAAGACAGACATATAAACAGAAACACCCAATAACTTAGCTCTTCCATTATTCCCACCGGTCTTAATACAATCAGTGGGATAAAGTCGCAGAAATGAAAGCGAAACAAGGAATCAACATCGTAGGGAGAGGAGGGTAAATAAATAAATAAACAATAAAATGTCTTGTGTAGCACAATACTTACAGAATCCAAATAAACAAGTGTTGCCAGGGAAACAACAATTTCGACAATTTCACCTATTAAGTGATTTACATGATTGGTTGTTATTCATAACAAATTTGGTTGATACATTTTCTAATGGCGGCCTAGTAGGTGTTTTGAATGTTTTGGACAACCTTGACCTTTGCCAAATTTGGACCAAGGTTTACTCACATATACCACACATGTGTACAAATAAGCTGCGAAAGTTTCAATTTTATATCTTGAAAAATTATTGAGGCATGGGGAAGTGTTGTCTTGGAAACCGTTGGCAAGGCCCAATGGCTAAATCGATCCTTCTGATTATTGGCGAACCAATTATGTAACCAAATAAGCAAATCCTGTTGAAATTTCAAGTTAATACGAAGATACTGAATGATTTTATGTAACTTTGAGCTTTGAGTTTATGAGCTCAAACAATAGGCTTCAGTGACGCGGCCCAGGCAAAAATGGTATAGTTGGAACTATGATACGGTATATTAGAGTTGTACTCTCATATACAGTACCATAATTGGTTAGAAGTCTAACTACAGTACAGTAGTCTGCAGAAAATAATGACAGTAAATGGGATGCAAATATGCAAAACCTGTTCAACTTTCAAGTCGGATAAAAATTAATGATTTTATGTGACCTCGACTTTTGACCCTTTGAGTGTTTGACATTTAAAAAAACAATATGCTTCCAGGGTTTGATTGGTGACCTAAATCAGTGACCTGATATGCAAAAACTATCAGAGTATCCACCCCCTGGGTGGTTGGAGATTGTGCATTACTTGCTGAAAAAAGTATCTCTATATATAAAACACAGTTGTGTGTGTGTGTGTGTGTGTGTGTGTGTGTGTGTGTGTGTGTGTGTGTGTGTGTGTGTGTGTGTGTGTGTAATGTTACCGATAGACTCCTAAACGGAGAGGCTCACATACTTGATATTTGGCACAGACATGGCCATTGAGCCTGGAAAGAACATGGCCTACCTAAAAATATTTGACGAGATCCATATTTTTTATTCATATTTACCTCAGCGCATTTCAGCGAGGAACATTATTCTCCAAACTCCGACGACCCAGGTACATTCACCGTGGCTCCGGTCGTAAGTTTGTTTATTTGCAATCAGGTCACTCCATCCCCGTCCTCTGGTCGGCTCAGCGCACTCTCACTCTTCGTCCCAGCGCACCTGGTCACAGCAACGCACACGATCGCACCTCCTGCCTACGAACCCTGGCTAAATCACCTGAATTCATCCCTGCTGTTCAAAACAACATCAAGCTCACCCTGTTCAACACCCGTCCCTCAACAACAAATGCCTCATCCTGAACGAATACATCCTGGATAACAAACTGGACTTTCTCTGTCTCACCGAAACCTGGCAACAACCTCTGGACTACTACACACTTAACCTCACCACACCCAATGGATATTCCTACGTCAATAAACCACGCTCGGAGGGCCGAGGTGGTGGAATTGCCGTTATCCACCGTCAAGACATCAAGACCAACCTCATCTCCATCTCATCTGCTCCATCATTTGAACACCTGGCTTTAAAACTCTCTGGTCGCACGCAGTCAGTCATGGCTGTCGTCTACCGCCCTCCCAAACCACACCCATCATTCCTGTCTGACTTCTCCTACTTTCTGACCCAGCTATGTTCCCTCTCCCCCTCAATCCTCCTCCTTGGTGATTTCAATATCCACATGGACTCCACTGACTCCACAATAACCACTGACTTCACTGATTTACTCACCTGCTTTAACCTCACTCAACATGTCGACTTTCCTACCCATATCCGTGGTCACATTTTGGACCTTGTCTGCTCCGCTGGATTAAATTTGCACCATCTCTATGGCTCCGACCTCACCCTCTCTGACCACTTAGCCATCACTCTGACCATCAACATCCCCGCCCCAACACCAAGGCATTATCGCACAATCAACATCCGTAAGCTAAACGCTCTTTCACCTACCTCATTCTCATCCACCCTCTCTGAAAAAATGTCCACTTCTCCCTTCATTGACCTCCACACCCCTTCCGACCTCACTGACTACTACAACCACACTCTCTCCTCCTGCCTTGATCAGCTTGCGCCTGTAAAAACCAAAACAGTTTCTTTCACCCATTCTGCTCCCTGGTTTACCCCTGAACTCCACCTGATGAAAACTCGTGCTCGCCAACTTGAAAGACTCCGCAATAAAACGGGTCTCACAGTTCACTCCCAAGCCTACAAGGACCACCTACAACACTACAAAGATGCCCTCTCCCACGCCCGCTCTGCCTACTACTCTCAAATTATCCACTCTGGCTCCGGAAATCCAAAAGCACTCTTCTCGACAATAAACAAACTCCTCCGCCCCCTGAACACCACCACCCAGTCATTCACAGTAGACAACTGCATCTCCTTCCTCTCTTTCTTCCAACGCAAAATTGACAACATCTACAACAGCTTGACCACCGCCGCACCCGCTCCCCCTCCAACCACCTGCCCCCCCTTGTCCTGCCATCCCCTGTCTCGGTTCTCCCCAATCTCCCCTACTGACCTCTCTGAACTCCTCATAGGAATGAAAACTGCCACCTGCACTCTTGACCCCATCCCCTCCAGCTTTGTCAAAGCCTCCCTCCCTGCTCTCTCTCCACTTATCATTGCAACAATAAACTCCTCCCTGTCTACAGGCATCGTCCCACCTTCCCTCAAAATTGCTGCTGTTACCCCCATTCTAAAAAAACCTGGTCTAAACCCTGACACCCTAAACAACTTCAGACCCATCTCCAACCTACCCTTTCTGTCAAAAGTCTTGGAACGCGCTGTAGCCACTCAACTCAAACATCATCTCTCTGCCAATAACCTGTATGAAACATTCCAATCCGGATTCCGGTCCAACCACAGTACTGAAACTGCTCTCCTCAAAATCACCAACGACCTTCTCCTCTCCTCTGACGCTGGCAACCTCAACATTCTCGTCCTCCTCGACCTCAGCGCTGCCTTTGACACCATCGATCACACTATCCTCCTCACCCGACTTGAATCCACCTTTAACGTTACCGGCACTGCCCTCTCTTGGATTAAATCATACCTCTCTGACAGATGCCAGTTCATCTCCATCAATAACTGCAAATCCCCCACTGCTCCCCTCCCCCAAGGTGTCCCCCAAGGTTCAGTTCTTGGCCCCCTCCTCTTCATCCTTTACCTGTCCCCGCTCGGTCACTTAATCCGCTGTCATGGTCTCCAATTCCACTGCTTCGCCGATGACATCCAGCTTTTCATCTCCACCAAGTCCGTCTCCACCGACACCCACTCTATCCTGACAAACTGCATCACTGAAATAAAATCCTGGCTTCAAATCAACTTCCTCAAGCTTAACTGTGATAAATCTGAAATAATCATCATTGGCCCAAAAACGCTCACAAAATCCACCCATAACTTTGCCCTCAACATCGACGGTATCCCAGTATCCACCTCCCCTCACATCCGGAATCTTGGCGTCATCTTTGACCAAACCCTTTCCTTCGACAAATACACTAAACAGATCACAAAGTCAGCCTTCTTTCACCTGAAAAACATTGCCCGTCTCCGCTCATCCCTCTCCTCCACGGCTGCAGAAACCCTCATCCACGCCTTCATCACCTCCCGTCTGGACTACTGCAATAGCCTCCTCTATGGTTCACCCTAAAAAATCACCAATAAACTCCAATACATTCAGAACTCCGCTGCCCGTCTACTCACCCATTCCCGGACCCGTGACCACATCACCCCCGTCCTTTACAAGCTTCACTGGCTCCCCATCCCCCAGAGAATCCAGTACAAAATCCTCCTCTTGACATACAAAGCCCTCCATAACCTGGCCCCATCCTACCTGGCTGACCTCCTCTCCAAACACACTCCCACCCGCAACCTCCGCTCTGCTAGTACCAACCTCCTGACCCCCTCCATCCGGACCAAATTCAGATCCTGGGGGGACAGGGCCTTCTCCATCGCTGCTCCCACCCTCTGGAACTCACTACCTCACACCATCAGAGACTCCTCCTCACTCACCACATTCAAAACATCACTAAAGACCCACCTGTTCAACACTGCATTCAACATTCAACCCACAGCATTTAACCCCTGACTATCTCTTCTCCTTCTCCCTCCTTTTGCTTTAAATATTTCCCTATTGATTCTTGTCTTTTTTGCAATTGTTGTTTTCATGTATTGTTATGCATTATGTTTGCCACTCTGTCAAAGCGCCTTTGGGCTTCTGGAAAAGCGCTATACAAAATAAATGAATTATTATTATTATTATTAACATTATACACGGAATCTCAGCCGGTGGCAGAGCAGCACGCTGATTCTCTCAGAGCGATCACGTGATGTCCCAACTTTGCCGCCATAATCTCACAGTTATGCGTTCGCACGTAATTCAGTTTTTTCACATTTCAGTGAGGAACATTGCCATTCACACCACATAGGTTTTTTTTTCTTTCATCCTTAGATCCATATTTTTAGCCATAATGTCGCGAACGTAGCGTAACATAGCGTAGCTAACGTAGCGTTAGCATAACGTAGCGTAGCGTAGCGATCCTCGCTCAGGATCGTCGTCAGGTTCGCGAGCGAGTTAGCCAAAACGTAAAAGTGAAAATATATCGAATTTTTTGTTCATATTTACCTCAGCGCATTTCAGCGAGGAACACTATACACGGAATCTCAGCCGGTGGCAGAGCAGCGCGCTGATTCGCTCAGAGCGATCACGTGATGTCCCAACCTTGCCGCCATAATCTCACAGTTCTGCGTTCGCACGTAATTCAGTTTTTTCACATTTCAGTGAGGAACATTGCCATTCACACCACATAGGTTTTTTTTTCACTTTCATCTGATATTTGTGATTTATTTCAAACAAACTGTATTTCCCATCTACATGGCCATGTATTCCTATTAACGTTATGTAAAGTACATAAATTGTGTGGATTACATCATTTGTGGATATGATCAATTGCCAGTAACCATCTATATACCTCCCCTCCCCTTCCCTCCTCCCCCTCCCTCCTGCTCCCTCTCCCTTTCCCCCCTCCCCCTCCCCCTCCCCCTACCCTTCCCCCTCCCCCCTCCCCCTCCCCTCCCCCCCCTCCCCCTCCCCACTCCCCTCACCCCTCCCCCTACCCTCCCCCCTCCCCTTCCCCCTCCCTTCCCCCTCCCTTCCCCCTCCACCCCTACCCTCTCCCCTTCCCCCCCTCCCGTCCCCTCTCCCCTCCCCTCCCCCTCCCTTCCTCCTCCCTCCCCTCCCCCTCTTCCCTCCTCCCCTCCCCCTCTCCCCTCCCCCCTCCCCCTCTCCCCTCCCCCCCTCCCTTCCCCCCTCCCCCTCCCCTTCCCCTTCCCTCCCCCCCTGTCCCTCCCCCCTCTCCTCCCCTCCCCCCTCTCCTCCCCTCCCCCCCATTCCCCTCCCCTCCCCTTCCCCTCTCCCCCTCCCCCTCCCCTCCCCTTCCCCCTCCCCGTCCCCCTCCCCTCCCCCACCCGGCAATGCCGGGTACTTCTGCTAGTAGTCTATATTAAAGAGTATATTATTGCTATATAAAAGTGTAGTCTAAAAAGTATATATAAGAGTGTAAAAACATCCTAAGGAGTCTACAGGTCGCAACGGTCAAAATGTCTAAGTGGACTAAAAAGTCCTAAAATGTCTAAAAGGGTCTTAAGGGGTATACCAGAGTCTAAAGGGGCAAAAAGACATGTTGCAACAATACACAATTATTAGACGTGATCATGGTCCAACAGTACGTAATTTTTTGATGTATGCACGTGCGTCGACGAAGCCTTCACCGTCCAGCCGTGTTAATACATACCATACTATATATATATATACATATACAGACTTGGCAATTTAATATGGAATATTTTTTTTGTGGGGTGAACTTACTTCAAGATGTCTTAGAACCAAAAGTTCATTGGAATTACTAGGCATGCCCGTACTATATATATATCTAAAATTATATCCCCCCCCTCTATTTACATGAAATGGTTTGGTCCAAAGCGAACGGCTTGCGAGTACGGTGACAATCCCCCCCCTCTATTTACATGAAATGGTTTGGTCCAAAGCGAACGGCTTGCGAGTACGGTGACAATCCCCCCCCTCTATTTACATGAAATGGTTTGGTCCAAAGCGAACGGCTTGCGGAGTTTGGTAAAGAAATCGCCATAACGTGCACAAACGCGCAGGAAAGCGAAAGAATCGCAAATTAGTTTTAATTAGTTTTAAAACATCGTTTAACGCCAACATAGCGGCAACATAGTTTGCCAACGTGAAATAAATGAATACGCTCTCAAATGTGCCGTCCGAGGCAGAGTCTGTTCGGCACGTTCGGCACACGTGATAGCTCGCTGCTCTCTGATTGTTGAATCGTTTTTTGGACATAGCTCGGTAACTACTTGTCCGATTAATATGAAACCTTGAAAAGGCACATCCTCGGGTCCCCAGCAATATACCTGGCAAGTTTCAAGTATATCGAACCCGTGGTTGTCGAGAAACAGCGGTCACAGACATACAGACATACATACAGAGATTACTGGAATTATAGATAGATGTTGAAATTATTCTAGATTTTGTTAATGTGACCTTTAAAAGAAACAAAAACCACATTTGACATTTCGAAACAAATAAATTGATCCTTGAAAGTGATGTAAACTGATATCGAACTCAATTCATGTACAGTACTGTGTTAAACTTCTGTACGTTTTCCAGAAGTATCTCTTTATTTTGCACATTAGCCAAAATTTTTTTTAACAAAAACAAAAGTTAAATTACGACTGGGATTACGGACAGTAAAATTACAGTTCAGTACTTCGTGTAACCCCCACGAGCATTCAGGAGAGCACGTACACGTTGAGGCATGCTGTTCACGAGATTTGCCAAGGTTTGGACAGGAATCGCTTGCCATGCAGTGACAATAGCCTGCTGCAATTCACGCACAGAGGTCGGCTGCTGGTCCAAGTGGTCGATTTGACGTGTTAATTCTGCCCACAAGTTCTCGATGGGATTCATATCCGGGGACATGGCAGGCCACTCCATATGCTCTACACCACGGTCAGCAAGAAAGTGTTGGATGATGCGAACACGATGAGGCCGTGCATTGTCATCTTGGAAGACAAAGTTTCCTCGAAAAGCTGCACGAGCAAATGGAAGCAATGTTTCTTCCAGAATGGCCCTGTACTTGAACTGGTTCAGGTTTCCATTCAGAACAACCCAGGTCAGTTTTTCCCCCTGCATGAAAAGCAGCCCAAACGGTCACCCCACCACCTCCAGCTTGGACTCTTGGCACTACACAATCTTTGTGTAGGCTTCATACACTTGTCTGCACACTCGGACGCAGCCATCTTGACGATAGACCAGAAATCGAGACTCGTCACTGAAGATCATGTGATTCCAGTGTCCTGGCTGCCATTGACGGTGCCTCTCTGGCCCACTGCAATCGGCGCTGGCGGTGTTGTCTGGTCAGGCGTGGCTTTCTCAGGGGATGCTGGCACGATAGCCTGCCTGAACCAGTCGTTGGTTGACTAGCCTTCTGGATACAGGCACATTTGTCAGTTGCTGCCACTCATCCTTAAGCCGATTAGCTGACTTGGTACGGCCATTGCGGACTAACCGGTGCAGCTGGCGATCATCCCTCCTTGTGGTTCTGCGGGGACGTCCTGGCCTCAGTATTGGAGTAGGGACATCCCTCTGAGCATTTCGTTTCAGGATCTTTGACACCTGACCTTGAATGATGCCATACTGCCGAGCAATAGCACGCTGTTTCATGCCGTAATTTCGTAAAGCCACCACTCCATGACAAACAGCATTGTCGAGTTGACGGACCATCTCCAGAGGAAGCGGCAATAACTTTTGGAGACATGCAGCAGTTGTTTTCCACTAATACAGAACGCAACAACCCTTGTATACCCGACTGTGAAGCCAATCATCAAATGCACCTGTCCGTACATTTTGCCACGCCACCTGTGATATCATCCTGTTGTTGGCTTCTTCTGCTGCGACAGACAATCAGCGACATGGTTCTTTCAACAATAAATCACCAAAGTGTAAAAGAAACTCACCAGATTGATATACTGAGTTAAGAAAGTAAACCCAAGTCAAGAAAAAAAAAAAAATTCCATATTAAATGCCAAGTCTGTATATATATATATATATATATATATATATAAACATACATATTGATGGTCGTCATCCATGGATAACTCCAGACAGCACAGTGAGTGTTCAACATTTTTTTTTTTTTTTTTGAATACTGAATCGAGGCTCGTGAAGGAGCTAACATTTATTTCACAAACAAATCAACCAGACAAGCAAAATATATAAAAAGAGGGAGCGGAAGACAAGATGGGGAGAGAAGGGGAAGCACACAAACACAACATTTGAGAGCAGGGAGATGTGTGGGAGGGAGAGGGCTTGGGAGGAGGTGGCGTGGAAAGGGGGTGGGGGGTGGGAGAGGTAAAAAAAACATGGACACAGCGAGGACTTCCAGGAAAGAAGTCGCTATTTCCAAAAAGTGGATCAGAGGTGAATTAACGGGGGTAGAAAAGATAGAGGTTTTGGATGGGGGAAGATAAGAGATGGTGGTGAACAGCTGTTTTAAAGACCTGGACGGTGGAGTGGGATTGAAGAGAGTGAGGGAGTTTGTTCCAGAGGTGGGAGAAAAGAGAAATGAAAGAGTGAAGGTGAGCAGAGAGTCTTGATTTTGGCAGTTTAACCATAAGAGGGTTGCAGGCAGATCTTGTGCGACCTGTAGGAATATTTGGGGGACAGAGCCCAGAGAGAGCTGGGGGGGGGGGGGCAAGGCCAGAGAGGAGTCGGTAGAAGGCCAGTCTGTGATTTTGTCCAGGTCTGCAGAGAGTGAAGAGGCTGCAGACTGCCGATCTGAGGGATGAGGAATGGAGCGACAGAGAGTAGAGTCATCAGCAAAGAGATAGAGAGGATTTCAAGAGAGTCAGAGAGATCATTGATGAAGACCAGAAAAATCACAGGGCCCAGAACACTGCCTTGGGGTACTCCAGCCTGAACAGGAAGAGGAGATGAGAGAAAACCATTCAGGGCCACACATTGACTACGACTAGAGAGGAAGTCCGCCAGGCATGCGTGGAGATTTCCATGGATACCAAATGAGGAGAGTTTGGTGAGCAGAGCGGGGTGCCAGAACGTATCGAAGGCACGTGATATGTCAAGGGAGACCGCTCTACTTTCTTGTTTGGCATTGAGGACCTCCATCCATTGTTGAGAAAGCAGAAGCAGCATGTCCAGAGTAGAGTGACCAGGTCTGAAACCAAATTGATGATCAGAGATCAAGCCATTGGAGAAGAGGAAAGATTTAATATCTGAAGCAATGATGGATTCCATGACTTTGCTAATAATTGGGAGAAGGCTGATTGGTCTGTAGTTGCTAGGATCTGTTTTTGCACCTTTTTTGTGCAAAGCGGTGATGTTGGCTGATTTCCAAGCAGATGGCAGATGACCTTGAGCAAAAGAGAGGGTGAAGAGAACAGAAAGAGGGAGTGAAAGAGCGGAAGAACATGATTTTAGGACCCGTGGGCTGATGCCGTCAGGACCAGTTGCAGTATCAGAGTCGAGGGTTGACAGAGACTTTTCCACCTTGTCAGGAGGAAAGGACACAGAGTCCAGGAGCAGCTGGGTACGACTGGGTATGGTGGGTACAGAGAGGGATGGATTTGGGACACAAGATTTAGGGGCAAACACAGAGTTGAGGCATTCAGCTTTTTCACGTGCGGAGTCAGCCGTTAAGCCGTTTGAGATGAAGGTGGGGATGGAGGGGGAACAAACACCAGAAACAGATTTGACCAGACGCCACCAGGATTTGGAAGAGGGAGACAGATAAGAGAGTTCGGTCTTGAGAACGGTGAGATATTGTTTCCTGGCTCTCCTGAGGGAGGACACACACTTGTTTCGGGCTTTGTGAAAGGAAATGAGATTTCCTTCCGTTGGATTTGCTTTCCAGGAGACAAAAGCAAGTTGTTTCAGGGCAACAGCCTCACCACAAGATTCCGTGTACCATGGACGGGAGGAAGGGTATGACAACTGAAGACGAGATGGGATAAATCTGTGCATGAGAGAGAGCAATTTACTTTGAAAGAATTCCCAGGATGAGTTGATGTCAGAGGCGGTAGAGATGGGAGACCAGTCCAGATGATTGATGGCTGCTTGAAGACCGTGCCATTTGGCCTGAGTGAAATGCCAGACTCGTCGACGCTGAGGAGGCTCTCTGAGAATGGTCAGAGAGATGTCCACTTTGACAAGCACATGATCAGATGAGCCGATTGGAGCAGAAGAAGAGCAGCAGACATTTTCAGGGAAGTTAGTCATAACCAAATCCAGAAGAGAAGATGCTCCGTTGACTGAGATCCGGGTCGGGAAATTGACAGATTGTGTCAGTCCCAGTGAGTCGCAGAAGTCCTTTGCTGAAGAGCCATGGCTGGTGAGAGAGGTACCCACACCCAGCGAACTGGCATGGTGACAATTGAAATCACCACATATGAGGAAGAGAGAGTTGGGATGGGTAGCTAGAAGTTGGTCCATATTATCAGACAGCGAGATGTAGATGGAGTCATCACTGTTTGGTGGACGGTACAACACACATATGAACAAAAGGTGGGAGCGAAGGGGAAGCCGTAGCCAAAGGTATTCCTGGGGGAGAGGTGGAGAGAGGGCAGTGGAGGGCGAGTGAGGAAGAGAGTTTTTTATAAAGATAGCAACCCCACCTCCAGGACGAGGCTCAGGTCTATCATACCGGAGGAGGGAGTAACCTGGGAGAGATACCAAGGCATCAGAGACATCATGAAGGAGGAAAGTTTCTGTTAAGCAGATCACATCTGGTTTGTCAGAAGCAACCTGTATGGAGAGATCAGTCAAGTTTGAGCGAAGGCCCCGGATGTTTGAGGTCCATATACCGTTAATGAAGAGGAAGGGGGAGCATCGGGTACAGAACAGGGGGGGGGGAGGGGTAGGGTAAGATGTGGAAGAGGAGGAAGAGGTAGGGAGAGCTGTTGAAGGTGTGTCAGAGATTTCAGAGATTTCAGAATAGCTTTGAGAAATGGAAGAATGGGGCAGACAAAAGGTTTGATGGAGATTGGGTGAGGCACAGTGAGGTGTTATTTGAGGAGGGGGAAGAGCGAGGCAGAAGGTTGGGGGAGATGAAGGTGAAAGTTGGAAGGGGGAAGAAGCAGGGAGGATGCTTTGAGGAGGTGGGGTGGGAGGGGAGTCTAGGAGGGGAGGAGCGAGGGAGAGTCTCGGAGGGGAGGGGTGTGGGTGGAGTTTAGGAGGGAGGGGAGGGAAGGGGCAGGGGGAGAGATTTGAAAGGGATGGGTGATGGGGAAGTTTTGGAGGGAAGGGGGGATGGGGAAGATTTGGAGGGGAGGGGTGAAATTGGATTTTGAAAAGTGTACGATTCATGGGAAACGAACATTTTTTGCAAAATGAGTTTGAGACCTTCGAGTCAAAAATACGTTTGAGGACGCTGAAGGAGGGGTGGAGTTCTGGAAAGTTTAGGGAATGTAGAAAAGAGGAACTGTAAGGGATGGTATTATTATTATTTTTTGGAATGAATAGATTTGGTGAGCAAGACGAAAGCATCCTTTTGTAGGAGAAGAAGAAAAAGGTGTTATAATATATGAGTGAAAATAGTTGTTCAGGGGAGAGATTATACATTTCTAACCACGTGATCGCGTACAACGTGAACGAAGAACGAACGAACAGGTAAGAACAACAAATAAACGAATAAGACCTGAGAAGGAAATATTTTTTGGGGTTTTTTTTTTTTTTTTTTGAGTAGAGATATTAAACAGGGAGGTATGGGGTGAACGACTGGGACGAAACAGAAAACGAAAATAAATGCAGCGCATTCGACGAACCGCTGAGAGAAAAACAAAACCACAAGGTCGGAGACGGTACGGTAGCCTAAGCCTACTAGTACTAGTACTAGGCCTCAGAATACTCGATATGCATTAACCGACGATTGTGTATACATGTACGAAAAATTAGCACCGAAAATTTTCCAAAAGATACGCTATAGGTACATACACCGAAAGATAGATACAGTCTCGACAAAAACACAATTGTGAAAGATCACTTAGCTTCGAAAGCGTGAGCGCATGGAACAGCTTCAAAAAGACGTGACCTCGCCGTGATCTCGCGAGATCTCTTGGTGGTCTTTCCGTCTTCTACCGACTCCTCTCTGGCCTTGCCCCCCCAGCTCTCTCTGGGCTGTGTCCCCCAAATATGCCTACAGGTCGCACAAGATCTGCCTGCAACCCTCTTATGGTTAAACTGCCAAAATCAAGACTTTCTGCTCACCTTCACTCATTCATTCCTCTTTTCTCCCGCCTCTGGAACAAACTCCCTCACTCTCTTCAATTCCGCTCCACGCTCCAGGTCTTTAAAACAGCTGTCCACCACCATCTCTTATTTTCCCCCATCCAAAACCTTGATCTTTTCTACCCCCGTTAATTTCACCCCAAATCCTACACTTTTTTGAAATACCAACTTCTGTCCTGGAAGTCCTTGGTCTCCTTGTGTTTTATACCTCTTCCCCCCCCCCCCTTCCCACGCCTCCTCCCCCCAAGCTCTCTCCCGCCCACACTTCTCCCTGCTCTCAAATGTTGTGTTTGTGTGCTTCCCCTTCTCTCCCCATCTTGTCTTCCGCTCCCTCTTTTTATATATTTTGTTTGTCTGGTTGATTTGTTTGTGAAATAAATGTTAGCTCTTTCACGAGCCTCGATTCAGTATACAATAAAAAAAAAACAAAAAAAAACGCCACTCAGTAGAGCGCATACTCCCGCCGTGGGTGTCCGCTGCTGAGCCCTATCTTCCAATGGTAAAAAATCCTTCAAAAAATTCCTGGATCCGGAATAATATCCTGAGCTTCACCAAAAACTAATCGATTCTTCCTTATCCCAAGGGCAATCATCCCACCAACTTTCATCCAAATCCGTTCAGAACTTTTCCAGATATCTTGTTCACAAACACACGAACACACGAACACACACACGGTCGGACACGATCGAATGCATTACTCCCTGGCGGGAGTAATAACTAACTACTGCAGGCTATATGTTGTCGTACAATTAACTATAGGGGGTTTGCCTTTATTGTAAAACCGCAACAATATTATTGGTTGGAGTGACATTTATATCCTTTGGTATAGACATGTTGCGGCGCTTTGCAAAGTACTTGACGAGCCTTGCTCATGAGACTCGACAGCGGCGGGGTGACAGTTATTACACGGTCATGTGAGAGTTATTACACGGTCATGGTGTGTGAAGTTTTTTGGTATTTCCAAGATGGCGGCCGAACCACGTGACCTATGACGTCATCATTTTTTCTCCACTAATTCATCCCTAGATGACGCTGAAGAAATTTCATCTTGAGTGGATGAAGTTTTGTACTTGTCGAATTATGACGTCATAATGGAGGCACCTATGACATCATCATTAACATATTTTATTCCCCATGGAGAGTTCTTTACAATGATCCATGTCTCAATTTTTTTCTATGCGGTGCTTTTGGAGATATAGAGGTGCAAAGTTTTTCGGTTTTTCCAAGATTGCGCCCATACCAAGTGACCTATGACGTCATAATTATTAAAAAATTATACAGTTGGAGTTGCACCTATGGTGGAAATTTCCTGTCAATTGGACCAACGGTTGCCGAGAAAATCAATATTTATTCTGTACGGACAAACAGACAAACGGACCCTAATGCAATACCCTCTCCTCCTGCGAGCGTAACTAGAACGGCATTCAGTAGAGAGCATACCTCCACCTGGTTGGCCCTATCACTCAATGGTGAAGAATCACTTAAAAATTCTACTAACTGTATCCGGATCTGGATCTTCACCAAAATTGAATCGATTCTTCCTTGTCACAAAGACAACCTGTCCAACAAGTTTCGTCCAAATCCGTCCATAACTTTTTGAGATATCCTGCTATGTCTCGTTTTTGGTCCTATCTCCCAATGGTGAAGAATCACTTAAAAAATTATAGTAGCCGGATCCGAATGCGGATCTTCACCAAAATGTAATCATTTCGTCGTTGTCACATCCGCTACATCTTTGCGAAATTTCGTCCGAATCCGTCCACAACTTTTTGAGATATTTTGTTCACAAACAGACAGACAGGGGTGAAAACATAACCTCCATTTCACCTTTGGTGGTGGAGGTAATAAAAATGAAAACAAACTTTTCATGGTTGCTCTATTGGGAACTAATTCCCTTACACCTGCTTGTTGTACATATGACAAAAAGAACGTTCTGTTTCATAAATTTAATATAACAACACTGCAAGGATATCAAAGACAAGAAAAAGGAAAGTTGTATCTCGTTCCGAGAACTTTTTGAACGCATGCGCACATTGTTAATTATTTCTTTGGAATTCTGCATAGAACACAAAAGTTTCCATGAGTATGGACGCAGCACGGTTACATCGACCACTGGAGTTTATCTGCCGCGGGATGTCAAGAATGTGAAGTTGCTCGAACTGATCAATCGATGCCAGGCAATGTCAAGCGAGTCCGAACCGAAGCAATATGAGCGGGGTTTGAGTGGATCCCGCGGGGAATGAGACGCAAACGATTCATTCGGTGTGACGGAACGATCAACCTGAAGAATGAACGATTGAATATGCGATTTGGTCGCGCGGAATATATTACAGCGAACGGGTCGGGGTCTTCGCGGTGGGTGCACCTCGTGCCGTCCGTGCACCTCGTGCAGCCAGAGGGCGTTGCCGGCAGTGCGAACGGACGAAGCGGTGAAGCAGAGTCGTGGTGGGAGAGTCCGAGTCGGAGGGTGGAGAGGAGGGGATAACTCTGCGAGGGGGTCTCGGCTTTCCACCCGAATCGGCCGCCTCGCGCGGGGACTGCGAGCTCGTGCCGCGCGCACCATGGAGTGATCGCCGCACCGGATCCGTCGCGGGACGCGCGTCGCGCCATCATGGGCAAGTTGGCACGGCGCTCCGGGGGTCCGGCTCCAGGTCCCCGCTCCGACCTGCTCATCATCTGCTGTACCTTGATTCTGCTCGGAGACGCGCTGCCGGGTGAGTAGCGTCCCGACACGTTGACCCTTCCCGTGGAACGTGAGCGGATTTGTCCCTGCGGCGCTTCCACTGCTGACCCGTTACGTGTAGCGTGCGCGCGATACCCGCACGGTACCTCCGCGTACCTACCCGTGATCCGTCCCGTACGTGTGTGACGGTGTCCTTGGGCTTGTCGTGCTGGGACCCGTGTCTCGATGCGTCCGTCGTCTACGGCACGGTCGCATATCGTACTGAGCACGTGCCGGCACGTCCGCAGCGACGGTGGATGCGAACTGAAATTCCCGCTGTACTTGTCCCGTACTTGTGCCGAGCACTGCCTCTGATGGACGTGCGTGCGTATACGTATCGCTAATTACATCAGCAATGAGTGCGTTCATCACATTTGAAGGATGTACAATGTACATCTAGCCTATCCGTCGCTATCTGTATAACGTGTAGCTACTTGTCGCACCCTCGTGCGACTCTCCGCAATGATTGAATTCGTGTCTCCGCGTCGTTGCTCGTGCGCCGAACTCCCGCGAGCGCGCCTTTTGAATACCGATCTCTGTACGGACGTGCGCCGTTTGTCGTACACGTACACGTTCGTCTGTGCTCGCGACCACGTCGCGTCTGGTTGCGCGAACTCGCTCGAGGCTAAAGATCGCGCGCGAAACATCTGCGTAATGTAGAAGCGAACTCGAGATGAAAGAGCGCGGGGGGTTCGATCCGGATCACGGGTTCAGGATCGTACATCTCGGGATTGATGTGGAAACGTGATCCTTGTGGGTCTAGGTAGTTGCACGTGACACCTGCACGCGTTCGATCTGCAAATAGATGAAAACCGAACGGTACCAGGTACAGGTAGCGCAGGTATCTTTTTACGGTTGGGTGCACGCGCGCGTTTACTCATTCCCAATGGAGGAAATTATTCCCATATATCCGTTTGGTTTTTCCTTCATGTCCGTGCGAATGGAGTTCGAGACGCGTGAGCCAACAGGTAGCCCAGTTGGCGTAGTTGCGTTGCGGGTTCTCTGCACACGTGCTCGAAATACGCGATGAGCGATTCAGGTTGAAAGCTGCATGGCCCCTCCTCCTCCTGAGGATCGCACGAGAGCTGCAGGTTTACTCGGACGGCGCATGATTTAGTGTTGGCCCATCTAAATCCTTCAGAGTTCTACCTGCAGAGAATCGGTTGAACGCTCGACCCAGAGCACTCACTTCTTCGTTCTGCTTCTGAAGACCTGAATCTATTTCGGGTCTACTAAAGGGACCCCCCATGGATCCACCCACTCACATGGATCCACACCTAACATCTGTGCATCCCGCGCTTACACCACACCCATTCATACCGTGCCAACCCCATACCGGTGCATCCTACTCCTAACCCACACCCGGGCATCCCACTCCCCATCCCACACCCGGGCATCTCCCCGCACCCCGCACCAAGGCATCCACCCCACCCCACATCTGGGCATACACCCCCCAGGTGCAACACACGGGCAACTCCCCCCACCCCACACCCGGGCATCTCCCCCCATCCCACACCCAGGCAACCACCCTACATCCCATACCCAGGAATCTCCGCACATCCCACATCCAAGCATATACCCCCATCCCACACCTGAGCATTCTCCCCCATCCCACACCCAGGCATCTTCCCCCATCCCACACCCAGGCATCTCCCCCATCCCACACCCAGGCATCTTCCCCCATCCCACACCCGGGCATCTACCCCATCCCACACCCGGGCATCTCGCCCATCCCACACCCGGGCATCTCGCCCATCCCACACCCGGGCATCTGCCCCCATCCCACACCCGGGCATCTACCCCATCCCACACCCGGGCATCTCGCCCATCCCACACCCGGGCATCTACCCCATCCCACACCCGGGCATCTCGCCCATCCCACACCCGGGCATCTCGCCCATCCCACACCCGGGCATCTCCCCCCATCCCACACGCGGGCATCTCCCCCCATCCCACAAGCGGGCATCTCTCCCCATCCCACACCCGGGCATCTCCCCCCATTCCACACCCGGGCATCTCCCCCCATCGCACACCCGGGCATCTCCCCCCATTCCACACCCGGGCATCTCCCCCCATTCCACACCCGGGCATCTCCCCCCATTCCACACCCGGGCATCTCCCCCCATTCCACACCCGGGCATCTCCCCCCATTCCACACCTGGGCATCTTCCCCATCCCACACTCGGGCATCTCCCCTCCATTCCACACCCGGGCATCTCCCCCCATTCCACACCCGGGCATCTCCCCCATCCCACACTCGGGCATCCAACTCCAATCTGACACCCGTGCATCTCTCCCCCTCCCCCCCACACCTGGGCACCCCACCACCCTAGATCCTCTCCTCCCTTGGCCCTACCGCTGACCATCCTTGTGGAACACTCCCCCTCCCCCTTTGCGCTCTGTGGATCCCGTCTTAAATCTCCCCCATCCATCGTTCCGTAGACCTATTCCCACATAGCCGGATATTAGAGCTTGCTCAGTTTTGAGGTGTCTCCATCAATCAAATCGACTAAACCACCATTCCTGTGCTGTGCCTGCAGGGGGCGATGCATACTGGAACACACCATCCTGTAAAGGACACGTTAAGCCGTCTGTCGAGTCTGTAAACTTGTGTGCGCAAAATATTTCATGGTACCTTTTATTAACATTAGGACTTTGAGTGAGTCCAGGAACCAAAGGAGACTTGCGTTATTACTTTAATGGGATACGGATGTTAAATCCAATGGGATATGTAAGCTTCAAGAAATCTGACATAGATATTATGTTAAGGTAAGTACAGTAAGTAAACAAAAAGAATGAAATTTGTAATATGAAGCAGGTTTGATGGACCAATGATCTCTCCATTTGCGATTCCGTTATTTTTTTGGTTCAAACATAGAGTTAGGTTGCATTTTCCAACACGTCTGGCTGATTCCTTGCCATAATAGTCAGGTTCACTATGTTTTTTCGTTCAAAATTTTGGTAGATTAGCAAAACTATACATTTTTGGATTATTCAGAGCATGAGGAATCCAAAAATTAATGTTTACATTTGCGAAAATGACACTCAGGACAGTGATGAAGATCTGTAAAAGCAAATTCCTGAACGGTATAGACCTCGTAGATCCTGTGTATAGGACTTATAGTTCAATCTGATACTACCTATAACTTCCTATAACAACCTATAACTTCAAAGGACTTGCAATATCATGTATTATGTAATACAGTTATATCACAAATATAAAGACAATGGTTTTTTCAATTACCTTTGTTTGTTGCTTTTCTATAACCCTGAGCACTATTTTGAGGCCTTTATTGGATTCCTTGACCCAGAAAACATAGGATTAGCATATTTAATTAAGTCTCTAGGTTGACTAGAAGCCGAGATCGCGCAAAATATGTATTTTATGGCGGCCATTTTCAAAATCCAAAATGGCGGCCATGCAGGTGTCTGTGCAAATGCCAACATTAATTTTTGGATTCCTCATGCTCTGAATATTCCAAAAATGTACAGGTTTGCTAATCCCAAAATTTTGAACGAAATTATATTTGTTAACATAGTGAACCTGACTATCTTCATCACTGTCCTGAGTGTCATTTTCGCAAAGGTGTCTACGCAAATGTAAACATTAATTTTTGGATTCCTCATGCTCTGAATATTCCAAAAATGTATAGTTTTGCTAATCTACCAAAATTTTGAACGAAATTTTATTTGTTAACATAGTGAACCTGACTATAAATACACAAAGGTCTGGTTTGATTTTTCCACCTTGACACACACGAAATCATTTCATTTTCACCCTATTGTTGATGGAGGGTGTGCCTTCATTCCCCCAGTATTGCACATACAGGTTTGCTTTGATTTCCTACTATCACACACCCCTAGACCCTCGTCAATGTTGAGAAGCCCACTTCGGTTATGATCTTCCGTGGTCCAAGTGGCCGTTATTGCCGCTGTGCACCACAGCAACAGTTAACCAATCACTCGGTAGTTGTAATTGTTGTTACTTTTGTTATTCATTGTATATATTGTGTAAAATCGGTCCACCAGGATATTACGGTCCACTGCAGGACTGAGACCTCTCTCAAATCGTCTTGACGGATGTTTGGCGCCCTCGCCACGCTTGCCAAGTGCAGCTAGGCGAGAGTCAGCAGCCAGGGAGTCGAACCCACGCAAGCCAGTGGAGGTTGAAGCAAATCTTTAAACCGCTCGACCAGCCACCTCTTACATTATGTACATTGTAATTTTTTCTTCTTCTTCTATTTTGTGTCTCATGGAGGAGTTTGTACACAAATATGTCATAGAAAGACACGAGGAGAGTGTACTTTTGATATGAATGCCAATGACAGAGACCATCATGACGTTCTGCTGGATTTACGGTGTCGGCAATGGTGAATGTGATGTCGTGCTCGATGCATTGCGGACAATTGTGCTTTAGATCTACACTCATGGCCTTTCGGCCTGTCACGCACTTTGTAGAAATGCCACCTTGCTTGAAGATCTTGAAGGGGATGTTTTTAGCTTCGGTAACCTAACCCTAACCCTAACAACCCGAACCCAAACGCTAACCCTAAGAGACTCTGCTGTGTCTTGAATGCACTCGCCCATCATGGACACCAACTAGCCCACAGCTGCTGTTACTATGAACCATTGATAATCCAAAAGCCCACTTCATTTCCGCATTACACCATGTTGTGTTTGCATCGGTGTATCCTTGCGGCAACAATTCCTTTTCTACATTAAACTTCCATGGCACTTCAATGCTTGAGGAGTACATTAGGCCATCAAAGCCTCCACGAAAATTGCCAACATATGGTTGTTTGTCCCTATTCTATCCTTCTTTTTTTTGTAATGCTGAGGCATGCAAGGAAGCAGCGGGTACTTGCATGCAAGGAAGCAGCGGGTACTTGCATGCAAGGAAGCAGCGGGTACTTGCATGCAAGGAAGCAGCGGGTACTTGCATGCAAGGAAGCAGCGGGTACTTGCATGCAAGGAAGCAGCGGGTACTTGCATGCAAGGTACATGGTACATACCAGTATGAGTACTCACCAAGCACCTTTGTGTTTCCTGCTGTACTTCCCATGTCCTACCCTTCTTGTTACTTCTCGAGGACCTTGACACCAAATGAATGACCTTTTTTGAAACGAAGTTCATTACAAACAAATTTGGAATCAGTAGCTGAGAGTTTATTTTTTCTGACTAAAGGTGGGTTTTCACGGGACACGCGAACGGTTCGCGAAGGATGTGAATGTCGAAAAAATGGCAAAGTCCAACATTCGTATTTTAGGCTCCAAAAGTTTTCCAAACATGCGCGGGGGTTCGGAAGCGTCGTCAATTGTTCGCAGGAGTCGTTTTTTGTTCGGCGGGTATTTCAAAAATGTTTGAAATCTGTAAAAGCATATTTTTAAAATGTTTGAAATACCCGCCGAACAAAAAACGACTCCTGCGAACAATTGACGACGCTTCCGAACCCCCGCGCATGTTTGGCGAACTTTTGGAGCATAAAATACGAATGTTGGACTTTGCCATTTTTTCGACATTCACATCCTTCGCGAACCGTTCGCGTGTCCCGTGAAAACCCACCTTAAGAACGAGACTGAAAATAAATTATTTAAATTTTTACCCTTTTCCATGTTTGGAAGGGAATACTTACAATGGTGGATTAAGTCTGCACAGTGGTGTTTCTCTTGAAAACAATTTACCCTTTTTTTCCATTGGATTCAAAAAATTGTATCCTGTTGTGAGGGCTTCTTCACTCCAGTTAAAATGGGTCTTGTAGAAAGTATAGCAATAGGAGGTTTTCAGGGCTGTCTTATCCTGTCGCGTGAACATTATTGCCTCTGCGCGAATGCAATTTGGTGTGCCGCTAAACTATGGCACTGGGATGCCCTCTGGAACGTGGTGCGCTGCTTCTCTCTGGACTTTTGTTTGCTTTCTATCACAGTGAAAATACCACATTTCCGTGCTGGGAAAGCGTTTGTGCCGAATTGCCTATCTTGTCTGAAAATGAAGGGAAGTGTTGCCATCAGGGGTTGCAAACGCCTTTGATTGAACATGCATTTAAATTAAGCCATTTATTGTACAATTCTGTGTGAGCGTGTTTGCGTATGTATGTGTAATGTCACATTAAGTTAAGGTGAAAGGGATTATCAATGTTTGAAAAATGGCATGGTAACCAACAACCTGTAAGGACTATGACACCAAATATTAAATCAAATAGACAAAAAAACAGACTTGACTTAAGGTGACATGTCCTTTGTGACCTACAAACCTCCTCAAAATGATATTCCAGCTTCAGCATGAAATGGCCTTTTTATTTCCAATTTGCAACTAATTTCCGGCTACGTACTAGAGCACATGATTTTTTGGAGTGTCAATATAAAGGTACATCATCATTATTGAAGGTATGCTCATTGCTAGATCACAAAGTATTACTTCTGCCACCAAAGGTGGCTGGAGGTTATGTTTTCACCCCTGTTTGTCTGTTTGTTTATTTGTTTGTCTCTTTGTGAACAGGATATCTCACAGTTGTGGTTGGATTCGGACATAAGGTTGGGTGTGTGGCATTGATGGATCGATTTGATTTGGGTGAAAACCCAGAAACGAGAGTTTTAAAAACTTTAAGTGATTCTTCACCATTGAGTGATAGGGCAAAAAACGATATGTAGCATGGTATTCCAAAACGTTGTGGATGACACGATTTCCAAACAGCTGGTGAAGCAAGTCATTGGTTTCACCTGCAGTGTGTGGTGAGGAACCATCCTGTCGTTGAGCAAGAGCAGTGTGGACCATCAGCGTAAGACCTCGCGGTACCGCTCGCTGTTGACCGTCAGCGTCTTACCATTGGCGTCCTCGAACCAATACGGTCCCAGCATACCCCATCTGGCATTCAATGCACGGAATCAAGTGGACTTGGGGCCTTTGAGAGACATCGTTGACAACTCCGCAGAAGGCTCAGCACCGCAGAAGATGATGTTGTGATTGTTGATAGCCCCATTCAAAGTAAGTGTGCTTCATCATTGAACGACAAAGAGTTCATCCAATTTGGGTACCTTTCCATTCGGTCACCTATCAAACATTGTTACTCCTCTTACATGTCATTCAGAGTTAGTTTATGGCTTTCAGATATGATGTAGGGGTAGAGCTTGTGACTAGAAGTGAGAATACGCCACACAGATGAGGCTGAGATTGCCAGTTCTCGGAAACGCTGACAGTGGGATTTAATGGGACTTTCGATAGCAGATTCTCACAAGAACAATGTTCCCTTGGTCCTTGGTAGTACTTGGTGGACGACCACTGTTTCCTTCATTTTGATTTTTCACACTTCCATGTGCTTGAAAATGCTTCTCAAACAGCTGAATGCTCCCATTGTAAGGTCCATTACGGGTGTGAATATTGTAATATGGTACTGACAGTATCCTCGGCGCACCTGCATGTAGGATTTTCTCAAACCTAAAAGTCACGATTTTCACTTTTTGTTCCACTGTGAACACCATAGTTGACATAAGGTCCTACTGACTACTTGCTAGAAATGGCATACCACCACCACCACCACCACCATCACCTACAAGAGAGAAGGGTATAGCATTAGAAACGATAGAATATCAGGCAGCTCAAATAGTTCACTTTTTTTGAAACGCCCTGTATATTTATATACACTGAACATCAAAAGAAACTTATCACTTTCATTTTTTGAAATGTGCAGCTTTACAAACACGTTTCTTCAATTGTAATGGCTGATTATGTAATGAGAACTTCACTTCAATCACCTGGTTGATCAACAATGGCATGCTTGAGTGGTTCTATATCGGGATCTTTCCCTTTAAATAATGGCCCTCATAATGAAATCCTTCAGTTCTCGTGGTTAGATATCCATTCACTGCTGTCGATCATCACTCTAGAGGCCTCTGACAGGGAAAACAACAAGAAAATCCAGATGCCACGCCTGACATATGAACAACGTTTAAGGTCAATTGGGATGCTTGAGGCTGGTGTAACCCAGCACACAATTGCCCAACGTCTTGCTTGCTCACAGCCTGCAATTTCCAACCTGGCCAGGCATCACAGTTAAACTGCAACTGTGAATGATGGTCCACGAAGAGGAAGACCACGGGTAACCACCCCAAACCAAGACCACTGGATTGTGCTGCAGCATCTTCTTGATAGTTTCCGCCCTGCGACGCAAACGGATGCAATGACAAAAGGTCGCTACAACAACCGCATCAGTGTCTCTACTGTGCGGAGGCGCTTGAGAAGTCGGGGCCTGGTGGCAAGACGTCCTTGCAGAGGTCCAGTGTTGAATGCAGTGCATCGGCAGAACAGACTAAGATGGTGTCTGCAGCATCGCCGCTGGACACAGCAACAGTGGAGTGCAGTCTTGTTCAGTGATGAGTCCAGATTTTGCATCCATGCTGCTGATGGGCATCAACGGGTATGGCACAGAGGTGGGGAAAGGTATGCATCATGCTGTATTCGCCAGATCAATCGTTGGGGAGGACCCACTGTGATGGTATGGGCCGGCATTTCCACCCGTTTCAGGAAACCTTTGGTCATCATCGAAGGCAATCTCACTAGTCAGCATTATGTCAATGAAGTTTTGAGACCTCATCTGTTGACATTTCTCCAGGCTCATCCTGACATCGCAGTTTTCCAGCAGGACAACGCTCGACCCCATGCTGCTCACCTGACCACCAACGTCCTCCAGGAACAGGGTGTTGAAGTGATGCCTTATTCCCCTGACCTCAATCCCATTGAGCATTTATGGGATGACCTTGGTCGACGTCTTGCATCGAGGAGATCAACGGCTGTCAATCAGCAAATGCTCATTCAAGGCTTGCAGGAAGAGTGGAACAGACTTCCTCAGGATCGCATCAGATGCCTGGTATGGACAGACTTCCCCAGGACCGCATCAGACACCTGGTACAGAGCATGCGTCAGAGGTGTATAGCCTGCATCACAGCTCAGGGAGGACACACACGATATTGAGGACTGCTGTCATTCTGTCCTTGACTGTTATGAGTGTTGTGTCCATTCCTGTGTCATTTTGTTTTGACTGTATTCATGTGCATGCCTTTGTGTTGCAGTGCTGTGACTTTTGTTGCACCACCCCTTGTGATGTTCATGGTTTTTGCTTTTTTGTGATTGAGGAAACGTCTTGTTTATTGACGTGTTTAGCAATGATAGCTGAACTTTACCTGTGTTCAAATATTTTTAATTTTTGCGTGGTGGATTTCAATGAGTGTCCTTCGAAAGATTTGATAAGTTTATTTTGATGTTGAGTTTATATACAGTCAAACACCAACATTTGCGGGGGACGCTCCTAGAAAATGCTGCGAATGGGGGGAGGAGAGGGGTGGATTTTTTTTTTACTACATGGTCTAGGCTCATGGAATAGCTAGGGCACAGGCCGAATCAGGAGACAACATAAACTAGAACAACACTCTTCGACGTCATGACGTCAACCAATATGCCTCCGCCAACATTATTACATCATTATAATACTTGTACCAAGTTTGCTTTAATCCATGCAGCTATTTTTTCACAGTTCATAACATGTGACCCAAAGTTGTAGACCTATTTTTGACCTTTGACCTTCGACCTTTGATCTCAAAGTCTAATGAGGTAATCTTTACGCCATTATACATACCTGTACCAAGTTTGAATTACATCATTTCAACCGTTCTCAAGTTATCGACCTATTACTGACTTTGACCTTTGACCTTTGCACCCAAAATCTAATCAGTTAATCATTACATCATTATACATACCTGTACCAAGTTTGAATTGGATAACTTCAGCCGTTTTCAAGTTATAGACATATTACAGACTTTGACCTTTGACCTCCTGACCCCAAAATCTAAGCAGTTAATCTCTACATCATTCTAAATAATTGTACCAAATTTGATCAGAATCCCATCACTGGTTTACAAGTTATTGCAGTAACAAGATTTTTACCTAACATGACCTCTGACCTTTGATCTGGTGACCCCAAAATCTAATCAGTTCATCTTTACCTCATTATACATACCTGCACCAAGATTGACTTCGATCCCTTCAGCTGTTCTCAAGTTATTGCGATAACGAAAACCTATCGACGGACGGCCAGACAGACAACGTGAAAACATAATGCCTCTGGAAACTTTGTCGGCGGAGGCATAAAAAGGGAACAGAAGGAGAAAGGGGAAACGCCAATACCAGGGCGGACTGAGAAAATAGATGGAGATGGGCAAACAAGCGATGCAGGTAACAATGAGGTTTAAGGAAGAACGCAAAGGGTGTACCAGGTGGATACATAAACAAAATGTTTGGGAGGGGTGGGAGTGTTTAACAGGTGTAGAAAAGATCATGATTTTGGATGGGGAATGACCTGAGATGGTGGTGAACAGCTGTCGTGTAGACCTGGATGAAATAATGACATTGAAGAGAGTATGGAACGTGGTTCCACAGGTGTGGGGAAAAAAAGAGGAATAAATGAGTGGTGAGCAGTAGTTCTGGATTTTGGCAGTTTCACGATGAGGGGGTTGCTGCAGGACCGCGTACATCCATCAGATACCTGATTGGGACAAAGCACATATTGGGCAGAGGGTGTAAGTCTTGACATGGCGCAACCTTAGGCTAGCATCACACCAAAGTAGTTCGATCCCGTTCTACCCCGTTCTAAAAAAAATACTAGAACGGGCTGTGATCACGGTAGAATGCGTAGTTTGGCGTAAAATACGATGCTAGTTCGTTCATAAGCAGTCCTCAATACGTCTATCTCGTTCTTATCTCGTTCTTAGGCAGTCTGCAGTCCGTTTGTATCGAGTTCAGATCGTGTAAAAGTGCCCGTTCACCTCATGCCGACAACGTTTCGAAGCAGCTCGAGCCCGTCCGTAGCCGTTCTCAACCCGTTCTTAACCAGTTCAACCTCGTTCTACCTCATTCTACCTCGTTCACAATACGTCCAAGCCAGTTCTAACGAATTCTTAACCCGACCAACTCGTTCGCACTACGTCCTCATCTCGTCCCTAGTGCGTGTGTACTATGAATACCGAGCGCGTTGTAGCCAGTCCTCATTCAAGTTCAGGGCTCCGAGCTGTACACATCTACAATACAATCTCCGATCATCATGCCTCCAAAGAGAAGTCGATTCAGAAAGACAGGGCGAGCGAAATCAAGCACAAATAGCCCTGCTGAAGGCCATGCAGATCCCCCTGAAGTTGCTGAGTCTTACTTGTCTCCTTTTCTTCCTCTACCATCTCATTGTACTCTTCCTCTGCTTCCAACATAAATTGGATGAAACCAACATTCAACATGTTAATGTATGCAAAGTTATCCATGGTTCTGGGCACAAATCTTGCAAATCTTCACGGCAGGAAACGATGTGCACTGCCCGAAATCTCAAGCCCAACTGATGAACCTGAAACAGCCGTATTTATACCCTAGCTTGTCCTATCGTACCGCAGACGGGGTGGTTGTAGTAAGAACTGCGTGAGAACTACATAAACGTACTCAAATCTAGGAGAACTTAATGAGAACCTACTGGGAACTTTTAGAACCATGTAGAAGCGTGTTGCCAACTGCTTCAGAACTTTATATTTGGTTTGAAACGTATTTGCGCGGAATAAGGATTGACTAAGGACGTAATGCGGTCAAATTGGGTCTGTCGCCGAACGGGATGAACGAGCAACAAACGGACCCGGTCGGTGTGCACACGTACTGAAATTTATGTCCGACCGCACCACGTCGTAACACGTCCCTAGTAGGTTCGAAGTACGGCAATTCCGTTCGTAGTACGTCTATCTCGTTTTAAGTACGTTGTCAATCCGTCTAATTGGAGAACGGGATGGACGGGATAACATTTTGAGCAGGCTCAAAGTTCTAGAGCACCCTCCCCGTCCGAGCCCGTCCATTCCGTTCGTAAAAAGACTGTAAATAGTTGCTACTACGTCCACTACGTTCATACACAGTTGGAGCCCGTTCGACAACATTTTCACGAACGTATTGAGAACTAGTTTGGTGTGATGGGGGTATTCATTAACAAGGCGCCGTCACGTTTTAAAGGAGGGAGACAAGTTTGAAAACTCATTCTTGAGATTTGATAGATGTTGTTTTCTGGCTCTCCAGAGAGTAGACACATTTGTTGCGAGCTTTGTAGAATGATCTGAGATTGTCTTCAATTGGATTTGCCTTCTAGGAGGACAGAATGCAGGTTGTTTTAAAGCAACTGCCTCACCACAGGATTCAGAGTACCAAGAGCGGGAAAATATGTAAGATAATTGGAGAGATGGGATGAATCTGGGCATAAGAGACAGTAGGTTTCTGTGGAAGAAATCCCAGGCTGAATTAATATCAGCGGTGGTGGATATAAGAGACCAGTCCTGAGGTGTAAAAAAAAAAAAAATATATATTTTTTAATGAAAATATTTTTAAACCTCAAATCCCCGAAGGGCGAATGTTGAAGCAGGTCACATGTTATGAACTGTGAAGAAGCCGGATCCGTGAATGCTGGTGTGTGTGTGTGTGTGTGTATATATATATATATATATATATATATTATAAACAGGAATCAAATTCCAGCGAGGGCTAAGTGTGAAAAAATTCTGACTCAATGCGGGGCTCGAACCACGGACCTCCGTTGATTACGCGTCAACAGCCCACTGTGTGATGATGAATGTTGAAGCAGGTCACTTAATATGAACTGTGAAGAAGCCGGATCCGTGAATGTTGGTACCACAAATGCTGATGTGTGTGTGTGTGTGTGTGTGTGTGTGTATATATGTGTGTGTGTATATATATATATATATATATATATATATATATATATATATATATATATATGTATATATATATATATATATATATATATATATATATATATATATATATATATATATATATATATATATATATATATATATATATATATAATATATATAGCAAGTAGCATACACTATCCAATGCATCGATGCTGCCAAAGTTATCTCATGGCAAGGAATACACCGGGTGGTTTGCATTTGCCTTCCCAGCAGTGGTCAGATTTAGAATTTTGTGGCAGCAGTAACTGGTATTCCTTTCATCAAAAGACACTGTGGGAATTTTTTTGCCCCAAATCTTGCCAGACTGGTCCACAGCTTAACATGTGCAGCATCTGAGGGATGGTGCACTCAAGAAAGCAACACCCTGTTTGCAAAACACCCGGGTGACAGTTTATAGTCAGCCTGAGAATCAAACCCAGACTAGACAGCTCGGAGGGACGTGCAATACCTCTGAGCCATTGGATGGATACGTTCGACTAAATTCTTGTCTCTGGTGGTGTCAGCAGAGGAAACTGTCGCATTAAATATCATTGACGCTTGTCATTGATGTTCGGCCCACTGCCTTTTTGGTTATGGACATGAAGCTATCCACTGGCATCCTTTGCTAAGAGTAGAAGAACATTGGGCGAGTTGTTTTTCTTTTGGGGGGGGGGGGGGGGGGGGTTCAATCATTTTTCAAGTCTGGTATGACTCGGGCCGGGTTCGAACCAGCAACATCCCACACTCAGAGCGCTGTTGAACCATTATGCCACCAAGCCTGGTTGCATTAATTTACCTATTTCTCATTATAACTTTTCTACAGCAATCATGTAAATATCCATGCACATGTAGATGCATCACATTGCTGTGGGTGTAATATCTGGGGGCACAATTCTGCTGCTGATGTCAGTGCCACAATGCCACATGTCGATTTGGGCAGGTGTTTGCAATATCGCTTGAGTACCAGTACACAATTTGCTTTTATTCGCCTTGCCCCAATGAGGATATGAGACTCTTGCAATACCCCTGTCTGTTTCTGTCTATGTGTGTCTGCGTCCAAATATTTTCTCTTTTAATATGATTTTCTCTGCAACCGCTTATCTGATCGATGCAAAACTTTTAACAAAGGAGGGACTCCCAATGGAGAATATTTTATTGCTAACTCCGTTGTCATATGTCACATGGTATGGCAGCCATATTGGATTAACGGCAAAAAAATTGGACATAATTTTCTCCGACACTGCTTAACTAAAAAAGTTTAAACTTGGCATATGTCGTCAACTCCCCATGGGATATATACGATGATAACAATGATGCCATCAGTGAAGTATTATTCCAGCCATAATTGGTTGAATTGAAATGACTTTTGGAAAAATCTGAAACTTCCTATATCTGATCTATGACCTGATGTGAGGGAAGAATTAAATTTATGACGTACATAACCATGCCAAAAAATAATGTGACATAATAGGGTGCTGGATGATAGGGTATATGGTCCATAATAATAGTAGCGTGTTGAGTTAACAATGTTGCTCTATTTTTGTTTAGAATGAACGCGTGAGGTGAGACTATGCGCTTTAAGAGTAGTTTTAGATTTTAGTAAGGTAGTGGGTACACATGAAACTGAATAATGAGTGTCCAACAAAGCATATCGATTATAATGCAAGGTTCAACTCAACTAATGTACTAATAATCTAGGAATACAACTTGGTACATAATTATTTTAAACCACACATTAGGGACATGGCACACAATGTCATATATTTACCTCTGCCACCAAAGGTGAATGGAGGTTATGTTTTCACCCCTGTCTGTCTGTCTGTTTGTTTGTCTGTCTGTCTGTCTGTCTGTCTGTTTGTGAACAAGATATCTCAAGAAGTTGTGGATGGTTTCGGACGAAATTTGGCAGAGAGGTAGTGTATGTGACAAGGACGAAATGATTAGATTTTGGTGAAGATCTGAATATGGATTCGGATCTGGCAAGTATAATTTTTAACGTGATTCTTCACCATTGGGAGATAGGGGCAACACACAACACATAGCAGGATATCTCAAAAAATTGTGGACGGATTTTGTTGAAACTTGGTGGACCGGTTGGGTGTCTGACAAGGACGATTCGATTTTGGTGAAGATCTGAATATGGATTCAGATATGAGAATTATTTAATCTTTAAAGTGATTCTTCACCATTGGGAAATGGGGCCAAAAACGATGCAGAGGATATCTCAAAAAATTAAGGATGGATTTGGACGAAACTTGTTGGACAGGTTGGGTGTGTGCCAAGGAAGAATTGTGTGACAAGGAACAAAAGAAGACAAAGAAGAATCCATTCAATTTTGGTGAAGATCCGGATCCGGATCCAGCTAGTAGAATTTTAAAAGTGATTCTTCACTATTCAGTGATATGACCAACCAGGTGGAGGTACGCTCTCTACAGATTGCCGTTCTCGTTGTTCATTTGATGATAATTCTTGTTATCAAAATTTCAGTAAAGTATCTTGTCAATTTCACTGCTCATCTTGGGTGACATTCCAAAATCTCTTGTCTTTACTCAGGAACCTGCTGTTTCATCGGTGCATGTTAGCTTTTCACTTTATATCTCAATTGTTGCTATAAAATGGGATTTGAGTTTATCAGACCTCTGTATACAAATAAAAAACATTGCAACATGTGCTTGGGTCCTATTGCTGACTCAAATGCAGGACTTCTGCACAATGCTTCAAATTTATTATCCCCAAGCTTTTCAAAAAAAAACCGGAGGGATATTTGTAATCTGTTCTGTCCGTCACGTTACGCCATCCTAAACTGTTGTGCAGAAATTCATCAAACCTGGTAGTTTTGAGCACTACATGGCAAGAAGGTGTGAGAGCAGTATCATTTTTGGCCTCGCCTCCTGGGGCCCGAGGGAGTGGCAAATGGTCAAATTCCCCAAAAATGCAATTACAGGCACCATATATTTTCTTTGTATCTGCAATCAACATTGGAGGATTCTTGAAATAAGCTACGTGACGGATATTTTGGATCTGACCCTCGGTTCATGCCCCAGGGGTGTGTACTTGTGATCACAGTGGTCAAAATGAGGAAAACAAAATTAAACTCAAAATCTGATATTGGGTCATTCCTGGTGGAACATTTTGCCATCTTTCAACTTTGCTCTAGGTGGGAATAGTTGGGTTTTGCGATGGTGCACCATCGACTTCTCTTTAGTTTGGCTTTCAAAGAGATCTTTCCTCATACTTCCCCCACTGCCCAGATACTTGAATGATAGCAGGATATAACACAGAAGCAGGATATATCAAAACAAATGTCACAGATATGCATAGCTCCTCATCTCGTCACAATTTGGTGTCTATAGGAGTCTGATGTTGATCTTGTTTGTTGAAATATTCATGTTATTATTTTCCATTTCAATTTGCCCATAGACAGGTGTTACAAACGAATGGTTGTGGAATTCCAATGCATTCGTTTGATAGCAGGGACATCTGGCGAGCCATAATTAGCAGATTAATTTGCGATGGTACCTGCTCGTGAAAAGGAGCCAGGCCGAACAATTAAAACCGAAGGATTTGGTGTCATTTAAACATTCCACAGGAGAATTGCTTCCATTTTGTCATCATAAGATTGTTTGTCCATGAAACGTGCTGGTAGTTGTGATTTCTGAATGGATGTTTTTGTGGAACAACTCATGACCTTCTGCACTCGATCTTTAATCTCAGAAATTTATTGAGCACTGTACTACTACTACTACTACAACTACTACTACTACTACTACTACTACTACTACTACTACAACTACTACTACTACTACTACTACTACTGGATGAACCTTTTGTGGGTCTAGTGACAAGACAAACAAATTTGGGGAACTGTAGTACACAAATCACATGTAAACTACGACATGTTTATGTGGCACTTAAAATATATACGTATATACACATTTCAAATAGTTTATTTTTTAAAAGGAGTATTAAAAAAACAAAAACATTTATATATATATATAATTATATATATATATATATATATATATATATATATATATATATATATATATATTAGTGTTTATAGAGTCCCTATCTAGCCTGGTGTTGGCTTAGCGGTTCGGCTGCCGGCTTGGGATCCGAGAATCCTGGGTTAGAATCCCGGTCGATCGCTGAATTAACGCCAGGGGGGTTGATTCAGCCTGTCATCCTTCTGAGGTCGGCAAATTGAGTACCAGTTCACTGGTAATTCCGTGTGTGTCACAAGAGGCGACTAACAGGGTTGGCGGCAGGAAGGGCATCCGGCCATAAAACATTGCTTCTAAAAGGGGACCACGGTGCCCGAAAAAGGCCAACCCCTGCTCTGCGGGGAAAAATGGCCTCTAAAGGTGGTTCTTATAAAGTTCCTGTCTATTTAGTTACCCGTCGTTTCTCTGAAATAGATAGAGACTTTATAAACATCATATATACACAAAGAATTAAGTTAAGCACCCCCCCCCGTTTTTTTACAACCTCGCACATTACAAGTTTGTTGTCGTCAAAACAGTGTAATATACCCATGATATTGCTATATTTTCTGGAGAAGTGATATTATGGTCACATAAAAACATAACAATCATGCCGTTTTCAATATTTTATTCTGAATAATTTAAGGTGAAATTTTTTGGGAATTTTAGGCATATTTTCACCTCAATTTAAGTATGGAGCTATAGGTCCATCACGGACAGTGTGGATGACGTTTATGTTTTCTAACGTACAGTCATTGTTCTGAGAAGACCTCTAGCGATCTTTGCGTCAATAACGTGTGTAGGACCCACGTGATCGGATCACTGACTCAACCAATCACTTTTTTTCACTTTGATCACTCAATTTCATCAATGGATAATTGCTAATGTCATACCAATCATTATTTGATCTCACATACCTTAGAATATATGCCAATGTATACATATACACAAAGAATATATATTAGGGGGTGCTTACCTTAATTCGTTGTGTAGGGGTGCTTAACTTAATTCTTTGTGTATATATATATATATACAGACTTGGCATTTAATATGGAATATTTTTTTTGTGGGGGTGAACTTACTTTTCAAGATGTCTTAGAACCAAAAGTTCATTGGAATTATGTTGAAATTATTCTAGATTTTGTTAATGTGACCTTTAAAAGAAACAAAAACCACATTTGACATTTCAAAACAAATAAATTGATCCTTGAAAGTGATGTAAACTGATATCGAACTCAATTCATGGACAGTACTGTGTTAAACTTCTGTACGTTTTCCAGAAGTATCTCTTTATTTTGCACATTAGCCCAATTTTTTTTTAAGAAAAACAAAAGTTAAATTACGACTGGGATTACGGACATTAAAATTACAGTTCAGTACTGCGTGTAACCCCCACGAGCATTCAGGAGAGCACGTATACGTTGAGGCATCCTGTTCACGAGATTTGCCAAGGTTTGGACAGGAATCGCTTGCCATGCAGTGACAATAGCCTGCTGCAATTCACGCACAGAGGTCGGCTGCTGGTCCAAGTGGTCGATTTGATGCGTTAATTCTGCCCACAAGTTCTCTATCGGATTCATATCCGGGGACATGGCAGGCCACTCCATATGCTCTATACCACGGTCAGCAAGAAAGTGTTGGATCATGCGAGCACGATGAGGCCGTGCATTGTCATCTTGGAAGACAAAGTTTCCTTGAAAGGCTGCACGAGCAAATGGAAGCAATGTTTCTTCCAGAATGGCCCTGTACCTGAACTGGTTCAGGTTTCCATTCAGAACAACCAAGTCAGTTTTGCCCCCTGCATGAAAAGCAGCCCAAACGGTCACCCCACCACCTCCAGCTTGGACTCTTGGCACTATACAATCTTTGTTGTAGGCTTCATGCACTTGTCTGCACACTCGGATGCTGCCATCTTGACGATAGACCAGAAATCTAGACTTGTCACTGAAGATCACGTGATTCCAGTGTCCTGGCTGCCATTGACGGTGCTCTCTGGCCCACTGCAATCGGCGCTGGCGTTGTTGCCTGGTCACGCGTGGCTTTCTCAGGGGACGCCTGGCACGATAGCCTGCTTGAACCAGTCGTTGGTTGACTAGCCTTCTGGATACAGGCACATTTGTCAGTTGCTGCCACTCAGCCATAAGCCGATTAGCTGACTTGGTATGGCCATTGCAGACTAACCGGTGCAGCTGGCGATCATCCCACCTTGTCGTTCTGCGGGGACGTCCTGGCCTCGGTATTGGAGTAGGGACACCCCTCTGAGCATTTCGTTTCAGGATCTTTGACACCTGACCTTGAGTGATGCCATACTGCCGAGCAATAGCACACTGTTTCATGCCGTAATTTCGTAAAGCCACCACTCCATGACAAACAGCATTGTCGAGTTGACGGACCATCTCCAGAGGATGCGGCAATAACTTTTGGAGACGTGCAGCAGTTGTTTTCCACTAATACAGAACGCAACAACCCTTGTATACCCGACTGTGAAGCCAATCATCAAATGCACCTGTCCGTACATTTTGCCACGCCACCTGTGATATAATCCTGTTGTTGACTTCTTGCTGCGACAGACAATCAGTGACATGGTTCTTTTGACAAATAAATCACCAAAGTGTAAAAGAAACTCACCAGATTGATATACTGAGTTAAGAAAGTAACCCCAAGTGAAGAAAAAAAATATATTCCATATTAAATGCCAAGTCTGTATATAAATTTGATTAATGAACAGGATTAAATAATTAAATTGATGTATGTGGGAAAAGTACATGCCCAGACCAGGAATTAAACCCAAATCCTCTGGAAAACCGTACCAGTGCTCTGCCATCTGAGCTATTTGGGTGTGCCATCTGAGTTTAAAGGTAAATGCGAGACTTCTGCATGATCCTGTTGGACTAACTTGAGGATTGGAACCCTGAATGAAATAGAAAATGCTGCTCTGTGAGGATTTTCTTCCTCTTGATTCTGTATTCGAGCCTTGTTTATTACCTCCACCAGCAAAGGTGGATGTAGGTTATGTTTTCACCCCTGACTGTGAACAGGATATCTCAATGAGTTAGAGACGGATTTGATGGACAGGTTGGTTGTTTGATAAGGCCGATACACACGTACACACAAACAGACACATACACACACGAACATACTGACGAGACAAACACTCAACACAACCACTGAACTTGGGGGGAGTGCTGTCACTAACGTCACTGTTGTGATTTGTTGTTGAGGGCTGTCAGTTTAGTTGCCGCTAACCCGACCATGCGGCAGGTAGCACTGGGTTACATGTTACCTGTAGCAGTCCCAAAAGACCTACCTGACAAAAAATTGATTTGATTTTGGGGAACATATGGACCCAGATCCAAATCCAGATACGTTAATTTTTTTAAATGTACAACTGATTCTTCACCATTGACGATGGGACCAAAACCGATATATAGTATGATATCTCAAAAAGTTGTGGACAGATTATGACAAAACTAGGTGGTTTAGTTGGTTAGGTGACAAGAACAAGTCAATTAGATTTTGGTGTGCGACAAGGGCGAATGGTCCGGATGCAGATCCGGCCTATCAGTGGGGTACAAAATGTAAACTGTTCAGCCTGGTGGAGGTATGCGTTCTACCGAGTGCTGTTCCAGTTACCAGAGCCAGAGGAGAGAGTATTGCACTTGGGTCCGTGTGTTTGTTACTTGGCAATTTTTATTTTTTTTTGGAAGTATGTTGATCACTCCGGTTTGTGTGTCTGTAAGCTCACTTATACTTGCCTACACGTCACAATTTTAAACCGATCTTCACGAAACTTCACCAAATGGTAGAGGTCGTGGTCCAACAAAATCCTATAAATTTTTGAGGTCAAAAGGTCAACATAGGCCAAAGGTCAACCACTTTCTATCAAATTTTTAAAATCCTCAATTTTCATCCGATTGACTTGAAATTTGAATCGGAATTACATATCCGCGAACTGAATTCAACCACCAACTATTTTTGAGATCGGCATAGGTCAAAGGGTCAACATAGGCCAAAGGTCAACAACAGTGTCAAATTTCTAAAATCCTCAATTTTCATCTGATTCACTTGAAATTTGAATGGGATTTACATATCGGCAAACTGAATTCAACCACCAACTATTTTTGAGATCGGCATAGGTCAAAGGGTCAACATAGGCCAAAGGTCAACAACAGTGTCAAATTTCTAAAAGCCTCAACTTTCATCCGCTTGACTTGAAATTTGAATTGGATTTCCATATTGGCTAACTGAATTCAACCACCAATTATTTGTGAGGTCAAAAAGATGCCCTACTGAGTACCATTCTACTTTGTTCTGTTTGGCCAAGTGTTGCTCTATGAGTGATTTTTCATTTGTTTGTCTGTTTGTTTGTCTTTATGTCTGTTTGTCTGCACATAATTTACTAACACAGACTACAATTTTTACGCGCTATCTTTTTTCAACCGAGTACCTCTATAAAGTTTGTACAATTAGAATGCGAGTGCGTCTTTAAAGTATGTACGGTGCAATTAGAATGCGAGCATGTCTATAAAACCACACAAAACAAGTCCGGGCGAGGGTATGTAATCTTTGATTGCTCGTTCTGGTTTGAACTTGTATCAGTTGGACTCTTAAAAGGGGTTTCTCCCTCTTCTTCATTGTTCAAAGAAAAAGCTACAACCCTGCTCATGATGCATAAAAGAGCAATTGATGCACACCCATAGCACTTGTAAAACACTTTTCTATCCTTTAATATTTTGGATACGTGAGGTTATTTACGCCATAGTTTGGACAGTGGACAATCTGATTTGTATACATCAGGAACAGTAACGTTCTTGGCCTATGCATTGACAAGTGTTAAAACCAAAGGGAAATGGAATTTAAATCTTCAGACTTCTCTGGTCCCCCTGCATAAAAGACGTTTGCCAATTCATTTAAAACCTGCAAGTATTTCCTAACTGCATAAATTGATTTCATTGTCGAAGTGTTTCTTTTCATAGCGGGAGAGGCACTCTGCATATCGTTAGCGAATGCATGGACGTTGTTTCGGCTTGATGTTCGATGCTGGTGTTTGTTGTGTTCAACATGAGCACTGGGGATTGCGTGATCTGTTTTGTGTCATTTCCTGCTGTGCAACAAACCTGTAATAGTTCGAGCAAAATAACCAGAGAGGAGGAGGAGGAGCGCCACTTTGATTTCAGTAACTTAGGGTTCCAGACTAAGATCACGCCTTTAAATTTCTCCTTCAGATTGAATTTTGGTTAATGAGTAAATGGATTTTAAACTGGATGAATAGTGTTTGAAATCTTTGTCAGTGATTCACCAACAGCTTTGTTCACCTTTTTACCTCCACCACCGAAGGTGTGTTTTCACCCTTGTCTGTTTGTTTGTCTGTCAAAAGGATATCTCAAAAAGTTGTGGACAGATTAGATTTGGTGGACATGTTTGGTGTGTGACAAGGATGAAGTCATTATATTTTGGTGAAGATCCGAATCCAGATCTGGATAATAGAATTTTTAAAATTTTAAAGTGATTCTTTACCATTGAGAGGTGGGGCCAAAGCGATACAAAGCGATGTACTGTATAGCAAGATACTTAAAAATGTGGGCGAGTTATGACAAAACTAGGTGGATGAGGTGGTTAGGTGACGAGAACCAGCCGATTTAGATGTTGGTTCAGGTCCTGATCCAGATCCGGCCTATCAGTGGGATACAAACGTAAACTGTCCAGTCTGGCAGAGGTTTGTGCTCTTGACTTAGCCTGGTGTTGGCTTAGCGGTTAGGGTGCCGGCTTGGGATCAGAGGATCCTGGGTTTGAATCCCGGTCGATCGCTGAATTAACACCAGGGGGGTGGACTCAGCCTGTCATCCTTCTGAGGTCGGCAAATTGAGTACCAGTTCACTGGTAATTCCCTGTGTGTCGCAAGAGGGGACTAACAGGGTTTGTGGCAGGAAGGGCATCTGGCCATAAAACTTTGTTTCAAAAAGGGGGACCAGGGTGCCTGAAAAAGGCCAACCCCTGCTTTTCCCCTTGACTGGGCCCATAACTGGCCTAAATTCTAAAAAGAAAATTGAACTTTTGTTTATTTTTCTTGAGGCGCCACTTCAATCAAAATGCTTTTCTATCTCGGTCAGAAATTACGCTCATAGGGATGAAATATTTTTCCCCATGGAATCCGTTATGCATCCTGTGGTTTGTACAATAAATTATATCCAATAAAGGTGCAGTTAACTGCAGTCTGCCTTTGACTGCATTATCCATTTCCATGTGTCTAAGGAGCTTTAAATGTATATCTTCGAGTCTCTCCCGGATTCACTTGGGTGTCATACACCTCTTGCAGCCCAAGGCTAAGAGACAACGATAGATACCCAACCAAGGATTGCAGCCCATGCCACGCATGCAGATGGCACCATCATAGATGAAGCGAGGAGGAAGAACTTCCAAACAATCTTAACGTGATTTGTCTTCCCTCAGCATCTGCAGGGCCAGGAAAATCCCATTATGCTCGTAATGCAGATCCACGTATGCTCGGCAGTCTGATTTACCGGAAGCTCCTGAACACGATGGAGCTACGTGTCCCTTTGCTTAAATGTTTCGCACCATTTCTGACAGTCATCCACCAAACTGTCTCCATCGCCGTCTCAAAATTTTCGACATATCTGAGCTAGATTTTGGGAATATATTGGCAACACTGTGTGTGTTGCATTTTATCTTGTTGCTGAGAAAAAGGCTTTTTCTTATTTTCAATTGAGTTCTGACACGTTCAGTAATCCATGATCCAGTAATCCATGATCGTGAGGCAGTGCCCAAAATAATCCATTCATTTTGTGCTTTCTGCAAATTCCCCTGTGGATTGAAAAGTTTGATAGCCATCTTTCAGGCTGTCGTATATCATTTGGCTGATGTGACAGCAGCAGGAAATTCTTGCTTTCATTTCTCATTCCTAAGGCACTGAAGATTGCCTTTTGTAGAGCACACAACACCATTCTGGATTTTCTAAATGGCTTCGCAAGTCTGCTGTCATTAAGGATATTTATAAATGTCACAGTGATAGGGTTGTGTACCCATCCCGAATGATGGAAAAAGTTTAAGTTAATCTATCAATCTATATTATTTAATGGACTTTAACCTTAACTGAACTGGTTGATTTTGAGCTTTCTCTGACTAGAGTGGAGGGAGGGGGGTGAGGGGGGGGGGATGGAGGAGGGTTCCAGCCCCCCCCCCACCCGAGATCTTGGCATCGATGGTCCAATGAAATTGAAAATTTGCAGATACATAGATCATCATGTAATGAACGCGGTGGTAAAATTATTTTTTTCATATGTTAATTTGTCTAATTATTGTTCTAATTAGTTATGCAATATGCTAATTTTATGCATTTGCGCACAAGACCCACGAGAAAAAAGTAATGAGAGGAGAATTCGAAATCCCCAGTGGTTGTGAAACAATTGCAAAAAAATGTCGAGGGTTGTGGGCTCCCAGCCCCTCCCTCCCCTCAAGTGCATTTATTTAGAGTTAAAAAGGTTAATTGTCTTTCACTCCTGGTTTCACTCCGAGCCAAAGCTCTAGCTGAGCTACTTGTACTACCCACCGCAAAATGGTGGTGCAACATCGGGTGGAGGAGGTTTGATTTGTCTTTGTGAAATTAAATTTGACATCAACATTATTCATGCCTGTTCTGTCATTCCAAAAGTGAATGTCGAGCTTTGCTGCGTGCACAGTTTTTCAAATGCACTGCGGAAAGTGGCCACCGTAAACAGGAGACAGACGATCACACGGACAGACACCCCAGTTCGCAGTGTATACAAGATATTGTACTCGCTAAATAGATGAGGTAGCAAGGCACAGGTGAAGTCCATTATAACAACAAATGCTGCATGGCCTGTTAGCACCAAGCATAGTCTGCCACACAAACACATTGTCCCTGCCATACTAATCACCATGTAGGAGGGGAGGTTGCCGAACCGAGAAGAGAGAGAGAGACGTCTCCATCTCCAATTGTTATGGATCTCGGTTTTGGCACTCCCTTTACCGAGGGGGGTTTAATCCCCTCGCCTTTTAAGCTGGCCGTCCGAGTCCTGGAAATATCTCGCCACTTCCGGTCAGCGCTGAATAGGGTAGTAGGCCAATTATTCCTATGACCTAATTACCAGCGCCTTCCGGTAAGCGAGGAAATGAGCCCCGCCCGAGCCGCGACTGTAATGGACACGCCGAGCGAAGCGAGCCACGACGCAGGCCGTTAACAAAAGACTAACCCGATTATAAAGCGTTTGGTCAAAATCGTGCCACAGGTACTCAATTGAAAGAAGGGACTAAAGCGATCGGATGAGAGGAAGCCAAAGAACCAACAAGGGTAAAGGAAGAACACAGGTTTATTTACTATCTACAAGAAATGAAGAAGAAACGAAAGGTGAGACTGTACAGGAAGAGGAAGAAGCAGATACACAGGGCAAACCTTAAAACGATCTTATATTATACCCCAGACAACAAGCAGGACAGACAACAGACTTACACGATAAGGGAATTGCAATGGTAGGGATGCGCCAGGGAGCGAATGGTCCAGGCCGATGGTAAGGATGCGCCAGGGAGAGAAGGGTCCAGGCAGCGGTAAGTGTTGAGGTTCACTCCAGGTTCACGCTCCGGGCTCGAGGCGAACAGCGGCCGGCAGCTTCGCGTCTCAACAACTGGCGACAATAGGGCCCTAGAGGGTCTCGAAGTATTGCCGCAAAGCGAGCACCCCCACGTCTCTCTCTCTCTTCTCGGTTCGGCTGGATCACTACATTGGAAGGCTACATTGAACAAATAGACCAACTCTGACCCTGAATGCGACATGACGCTGACGTCATGATGAAGTCACCATCATGCCACATTCAGTCAGTCGCTCCTTTTGTTACACACACACACACACACACACACACACACACACACACACACACACACACACACACACACACACACTTTACAAGCAGCAGCAGGTTCTACATCCACCTATACTCTACTCAGAAGCATAACTCACCTATTGGAGCATTCACTATATGTTTGTGTGTTTGGACAGAATGCAAGTTTTTCATGAGCACAATAGTTTTCATTGTTTAGCGATAAACAAGATTGCATTAAATGTAAATTTTGTGGAAGTTGGAGGACTATATACATTCATTTGATATATATATATATATATATATATATATATATATATATATATAATTTCTTATTATCTATCTATAATTCCAGTAATCTCTGTATGTCTGTGTGTATGTCTGTGTGTCGTTTGTCTGTGACCGCTGTTTCTCGACAACCACGGGTCCGATATACTTGAAACTTGCCAGGTATATTGCTGGGGACCCGAGGATGTGCCTTTTAAAGGTTTCATATTAATCGGAGAAGTAGTTACCGAGCTATGGCGATTTAGCCGTTCGCCGTTCGCTTTGGCTTTGCGAATGGACCAAACCATTCATGTAAATAGAGGGGGGGGGGGGGGGTTCTGTGGTCGTTCGCTTTGGCTTTGCGAATGGACCAAACCATTTCATGTAAATAGAGGGGGGGGTTCTGTGGTCGTTACTGCCACGCGGTTTGGAATGTTTTTCCGAACGGGCACCCACGTACGGGCACGTCCTAGTCTATCTATAATTCCAGTAATCTCTGTGTGTGTGTTTGTCTGTGTGTATGTCTGTGTGTCTGTGACCGCTGTTTCTCGACAACCACGGGTCCGATATACTTTAAACTTGCCAGGTATATTGCTGGGGACCTGAGGATGTGCCTTTTCAAGGTTTCATATTAATCGGAGAAGTAGTTACCGAGCTATGTCAAAAAAACGATTCAACCAATCAGAGAGCAGCGAGCTATCACGTGTGCCGAACGTGCCGAACAGACTCTGCCTCGGACGGCACATTTGAGAGCGTATTCATTTATTTCACGTTGGCAAACTATGTTGGCGTTAAACTATGTTTTAAAACTAATTAAAACTAATTTGCGATTCATCGTAACTGCGATATGCGACCTTCCGGACAGTCAAATGAGGACGTCACTTCCGGACTTACGGATAGTCATAGTGACGACGTACTGATGCTGAACGTGGCGAGCAGACGCTGTAAGGTACGATCGATTGTAGTACACGTTTATAATAACTCTGCCGATACAGGCCCGATTAACTGCAGCGCCATCCGAGCTGCGGTGTCGGGACGATACATTCATTGTACGGTCAATCACGCACTTACGGGCACGGCCATGGGCCCATGGGCACACCCATGCATGCATGGGCGAAGACATATATATATTTTTTTTTGGCAAGGAACGGGCACCCACGTACGGGCACGTCCTAGGCGAATGGACCAAACCATTTCATGTAAATAGAGGGGGGGGATATAATTTTAGATATATATATAGTACGGGCATGCCCTAGTCTATCTATAATTCCAGTAATCTCTGTGTGTGTGTGTGTTTGTCTGTGTGTTTGTCTGTGTGTCTGTGACCGCTGTTTCTCGACAACCACGGGTCCGATATACTTTAAACTTGCCAGGTATATTGCTGGGGACCCAAGGATGTGCCTTTTCAAGGTTTCATATTAATCGGAGAAGTAGTTACCGAGCTATGGCGATTTCTTTACCAAACTCCGCAAGCCGTTCGCTTTGGACCAAACCATTTCATGTAAATAGAGGTGGGGGATTGTCACCCTACTCGCAAGCCGTTCGCTTTGGACCAAACCATTTCATGTAAATAGAGGGGGGGGGATTGTCACCGTACTCGCAAGCCGTTCGCTTTGGCTTTGCGAATGGACCAAACCATTTCATGTAAATAGAAGGGGGGGATTGCCACCGTACTCGCAAGCCATTCGCTTTGGCTTTGCGAATGGACCAAACCATTTCATGTAAATAGAGGGGGGGGGGGATATAATTTTAGATATATATATATCCTAGGCTAGGGCTAGGGCTAGGGCTAGGCTAGGGCTAGGGCTAGGGCTAGGGCTAGGCTAGGGCTAGGGCATGCCCGTACTATATATATATCTAAAATTATATCCCCCCCCTCTATTTACATGAAATGGTTTGGTCCATTCGCCTAGGACGTGCCCGTACGTGGGTGCCCGTTCCTTGCCAAAAAAAAAAAAAAAAATGTCTTCGCCCATGCATGCATGGGCGTGCCCATGGGCCCATGGGCATGCCCGTAAGTGCGTGATGTGACCGTACAATGAATGTATCGTCCCGACGCCGCAGCTCGGATGGCGCTGCAGTTAATCGGGCCTGTATCGGCAGAGTCATTATAAACGTGTACTACAATCGATCGTACCTTACAGCGTCTGCTAGCCACGTTCAGCATCAGTACGTCGTCACTATGACTATCCGTAAGTCCGGAAGTGACGTCCTCATTTGACTGTCCGGAAGGTCGCATATCGCAGTTACGATGAATCGCAAATTAGTTTTAATTAGTTTTAAAACATAGTTTAACGCCAACATAGTTTGCCAACGTGAAATAAATGAATACGCTCTCAAATGTGCCGTCCGAGGCAGAGTCTGTTCGGCACGTTCGGCACACGTGATAGCTCGCTGCTCTCTGATTGGTTGAATCGTTTTTTTGACATAGCTCGGTAACTACTTCTCCGATTAATATGAAACCTTGAAAAGGCACATCCTCAGGTCCCCAGCAATATACCTGGCAAGTTTAAAGTATATCGGACCCGTGGTTGTCGAGAAACAGCGGTCACAGACACACAGACATACACACAGACAAACACACACACAGAGATTACTGGAATTATAGATATATATGTATATATATATATATATATATATATACGAATTGCAGATTTTAAGTTGATATACACCAACCCAAACTGACATTGGGTGAATCACATTGAACCTTGCGTTATATACAGTAATCAAAATTAAGGTTTTTCTCTGCCTTGACTGAAGTTATATTATCAACCTGAATTGCCCATATCAACCTGAATGTTGGGAGACTATCAACCTGAATTGAAAAAAAAAAAATCTGAAGTCGACCATGTCCTCAACCATTTCTTGGATATGCATTTACCGATCCTGTTCAAACTTTTGTTACGTGGTCCTCCCTGTGACTACCTGGTCTCGGTGACCCCCGGACCATGAGAGGAACTCCGCCAGAAAGATCTATTATTTATACGCTTTCGTAACGCAATCCATATGAATTCCAGTCAATAAGAAACCCCCACACCAAGGATCCAGAGTAATCAATAATATATTCCCCCAAGGAATCAACCATCAACAACCATCAACAATCCACAATCAACAATCAATTACCCATGTGATTACGATGGCCATCTTATATATGTGTGTGTCCCCTTTCCCCACTCCCGACCCCTTGGGTACTCACGACCCCTTTTGTCTCTGTCCCTCACAATGTCTCTGGGCCCCTCCTGACCAAGATGATGGTCGGCTTCTCCGCACACGGGCGGTTGAACGGACCCTTCCTGACGTGCTTTCACCGGGCACGTCCCGTACCGGGAACAACGGCTGCAGCGCGCACCTCCTGGCCAAGCAAAGCGGGTAATGTAAAGCAGGCAAAGCAACACGCGGCTTGCCCAGCGCGCGCGGCCCAAGGTGCGACCCGTACGCGGCCTTGTAGACGGCGAGGCGAACTGTGCCAGCTGCCTGGTTCTGTGCACGAACCCACAGTGACTTGACGTGTCAAAGGGTAGTTACACGTCCCGGTAACTCCTCTCGCCAGACGGGCTTTGAAACGCCGATTCTCTTACGTTGCTCAATCGATACCGCTCGTGTCCGAGCTCGGCCAGGAAGAAGAAGAATCGTCGCGTCTCCAGGACCTCGTGTCTTTTTTTCTTCCGTTTCCGGTCTCCTTTTTCTCAGAAGGGCTCCTGACCCTTTAATCACAACAACCTTTAATCGACTACACATTGATAAGCAAAGCCCGGAATAGTAATTCACATAAATATGTAACACTCCCCCCCTTCAAGAAAGAAAGTTTGAACCCAGCGAAAACTTTCTTTGCCGGCCAACTTGGATAAACAAACCAGATAACTCACCCCCCCCCCCCCCAACTCATCAGTTCCCCCCAGGCACAGTCATCACTTAAAAATAAAGCAACAACATTTCACACGATCCCCTAGATGAATTCCCTCTGGACCAAGCGTCAACCACTTCTAGTTTCTCTTGAATGACGGTTAAGAGGTGGTGACCAAAGCCCCCAAATTTAAACCTCTCTATAGCACTTTTTCGGGAGGCCCAGCGGAATATTCCCTACATGGACGCCTTAAGGAATGTGGAGTTCACGGTTAGTCCGGGGAGGAAAGTTCATTACATGGACGCCTTTAGGAACGTGGAGTTCACGGTTAGTCCGTGCAGGAAAGTTCACTACCTGGACGCCTTTAAGAACGTGGCGTTCACGGTTAGTCCGTGTAGGAGCCCCGGCTCGGCGGCTCCCCCGTATATAGTGCTTCAACTTCTCCAGACTCCTAACCATTACGGTGGGACCCCTTGTCCCAGCCGTTACCTGACTGGCGGTCTCTTTCTCGGCCAGTGCTCTGACATTCATTCTTTCGGGAGGTGCCGTAACTCTGGGAGCCTCCATAGTAATATCGGCTGCTGCCAACCCCAAAACTACTGCCAAGTTGTCCTCTTCTGTAGACCATCTCGACGCCTACGAAAGGCCTTCCCTACTGTTATGGTCCGACCCTCCAAATCCTTACCATTCCAATTCTTCTCTGCCTCCCTGGCGTCTCTTGTGCTTGCAAACGTGACAAAGCCGAACCCTCTTGACCATTGCGTTTCCCTGTCTTTTACCACCCGCACTTCCACCAGCGGCCCATATCTGTTGAAGACAGAGGTCAGAACTTCTTCCTCTGTGTTGAAGTTCAGTCCCCCTACAAATAACTTGGAACTTTTGTCGCCATCCCGAGCTGGTGGGGTGTTATTTTCCCTGCTGTGCTCTTTACCAACCCTCGGGTTACCATAAATTTGCCCCCCGGCCAAATCATTCCCGATAATCACAGATACTCCCTCTACAGGAAGCGTGGCTTGTAAACCGACGGTGACCGGTCCTGACACCAAATCGGATTCCAAATGGATGACATGAAGTGGGGCACTAACACAGCCACCGATCCCTTGTAACCGAACACTATCACCAGTTGCGGTACTCTTTGACAATGGCAAAATGCCTTCAAGCATTAAGGATTGATGGGCTCCTGTGTCCCTCAAAACCCTAACCGGTCTTGGGTTAGTCAAGTCTCCCTTGAGTGAGACCAACCCCTCATAAATAAATGGTTGGTAACTCTTCTGTGGGCGATTTCTTACGTTTGCCATCGCATTCGGAGTTGTACTAGTCGGACTCCGCTCTGGGTCTTCCCTTTTCCTGAGGTAACAACTGGACATCAAGTGTCCAGGTTTCTTGCAAAAAGCGCTAGTAGGCCCGGAGGAAAAACTCGTGGTCTGCCTCGGGCCCCCCGAAAAATAAGTTTGTCTTGGGCCCGCAGCCCTCTGATTTCGAACAGGTGGGGTATCCGCGTTGTCCCCATAATCCTCTCGAGGCCGCCGCCATGTATTGTAGTTCTCCGCACCTGCTGTTCCCCACCTCCCCTGCGGAGATCTAGGCGAGGAGTTAGGTTCGTGGACCCCTATCCGGTGTGTTAAGGCATAATCATCTGCCAGGGTGGCTGCGTCCCACAACTTCGGTACTTTCTTTTCCTGCAGGTACACTTTGATGTCCTCGTGGACACACTGTTGAAATTCCTCCACCAGGATCAAGTCACGCAATGTTTCGAAGTCTTTCCCGACTCCTTTTGACTCACACCACCGATCAAACATGTTTTCTTTCACTCTGGCAAACTCCACATGGGTCTCACTCTCCCTCTTCCTCGCATTCCTGAATTTTTGCCGGTAAGCTTCCGGAACCAACTCATAGGCTTTGAGGATGTGCTTCTTCAATATCTCATAATCTGCACATTGGTCCATTGGTAGCGCCGAATAAATCTCTTGAGCTTTTCCCACCAGCACACTTTGCACTAGTATGGTCCAGGCCTCCTCCGGCCAGTTTAACTGTCGAGCCACTTTCTCAAAGTGTGGAAAAAATTTAGCGACTTCCTTTTCACTGAAGGGTGGAACCAGCCTCACATGTCTGCCCACATCCCAGGTGTTCTGGCTAGGTGTTGACCCCGTCAGCAAGGGTGGTACCTCTCCCCGTTCTCTCATTAACTCCAGCTCCTTGAATTTAATTTCTTGCTGAAGCTCCATGTCATGTTCCTTTAATTCCCTTTCCGCTTTTCTCTCCTCTGCTTCGAGGTCCCTTGCAGCTCTCCTCTCCTCTGCTTTTCTCCCTTCTAACCTTTCCTGTAGTTCTCGTTCCACTCTCCTTTCCTCTGCTTGTTTCTCTCCTCTCCTCTCTTCTGCTTTCCTTTCTTCTTCTGCTCTTTCCTTTTCTGCTTTGCTTTCTTCTTCTGCTCTTTCCTTTTCTGCTTTCCTTTCTTCTTCTGCTAACCTTTCCTGGAGTTCTCGTTCCACTCTCCTTTCCTCTGCTTGTTTCTCTTCTCTCCTCTCTTCTGCTTTCCTTTCTTCTTCTTTAATCCGTTCCTGGCTCCGTAATTGCAACTCCAGTTTCCGGAGCTCAACGTCTTCTGGTTCTTCGGGTAGCCACTGCCAGGCTAACTCGTCCCATGTTCCTACTCCCACCATAGACTGTATCACCGTGGTCTGCAACTCTGCCTTCCTCAAATTAGTTCGGACCTCCAAGTTAAAATGTTTGGCCAATTTAAAGAGGTCCGCTTTTAGTAACGCTCGGAACTGTGCCTCACTAGGTGTTACCGCAAAGTTCTGTGCAACAAACACCATGGTGACTATCGTTAACACCTGTTAACCTTCACCCAAGACTTTACCACAATTTCTCAAAAATTTACCAATTAATAATTAATTAATAAATTTTAATTAATAAAAACTATTATTTTATTATGTTATACAATTTTAAATCCCGGACGTAGACCCAATTGCGAATCCGCAAATCGTAATTTGGACGAGCCCCCAATTCTGTTACATGGTCCTCCCGGTGACTACCTGGTCTCGGTGACCCCCGGACCGTGAGAGGAACTCCGCCAGAAAGATCTATTATTTATACGCTTTCGTAACGCAATCCATATGAATTCCAGTCAATAAGAAACCCCCACACCAAGGATCCAGAGTAATCAATAATATATTCCCCCAAGGAATCAACCATCAACAACCATCAACAATCCACAATCAACAATCAATTACCCATGTGATTACGATGGCCATCTTATATATGTGTGTGTCCCCTTTCCCCACTCCCGACCCCTTGGGTACTCACGACCCCTTTTGTCTCTGTCCCTCACAATGTCTCTGGGCCCCTCCTGACCAAGATGATGGTCCGCTTCTCCGCACACGGGCGGTTGAACGGACCCTTCCTGACGTGCTTTCACCGGGCACGTCCCGTACCGGGAACAACGGCTGCAGCGCGCACCTCCTGGCCAAGCAAAGCGGGTAATGTAAAGCAGGCAAAGCAACACGCGGGTTGCCCAGCGTGCGCGGCCCAAGGTGCGACCCGTATGCGGCCTTGTAGACGGCGAGGCGAACTGTGCCAGCTGCCTGGTTCCGTGCACGAACCCACAGTGACTTGACGTGTCAAAGGGTAGTTACACGTCCCGGTAACTCCTCTCGCCAGACGGGCTTTGAAACGCCGATTCTCTTACGTTGCTCAATCGATACCGCTCGCGTCCGAGCTCGGCCAGGAAGAAGAAGAATCGTCGCGTCTCCAGGACCTCGTGTCTTTTTTTCTTCCGTTTCCGGTCTCCTTTTTCTCAGAAGGGCTCCTGACCCTTTAATCACAACAACCTTTAATCGACTACACATTGATAAGCAAAGCCCAGAATAGTAATTCACATACATTCACATAAATATGTAACACTTTGCAAAGATATAATGAATGATGGCTTACATATGAACATCATTTATTTATGAGATCAGATCCAAGATGGCCGATTGGCGGCCATTTTGTTACTTAAACGTGTTCCCAACCATTTCATGAACATGCATGGTCAGATTTTGTTCAACCTTGGCACAAAGACAATACATGAGAATATACATATGCAGAAGATTTTGTTTTGTAATCCGACCAAAGATGGCCGACTGACGGCCTTTCACTCTGTACAGCAAAATTACTAAAACCACTTGGGCTATGACATTTTATGTGTTTGTCTTGTTGTTGTTGATTATTGATTGATTGATTGTTAGGATGGATATTTAACCACTTTTGTGCACATTGAGACTAAATTGCGTCAATGAAGATGGATATGAAAAAGATTTCTAAGCATGTTTTCCAAGGTGAGTTGATACATGTATGAAGTTTCGCATCAATCTGTTAAGCGGTTCTGGAGAAGTTTTTTTTTTTTTTTATGTTTTTCTTTTCAAGCCAATATGGCCACCAGACCATGTCACTGATGAAATCATAAATGTAATCGTTTGCTTACATTGGGTCGTAGATCAGATTATATGAAGTTTCAGATTTTTTGGAAAAGGATTTTGATTCAACCAATAATTATGGCTGGATGACCACTTCACCGATGCCATCATCATTATCACCATATATACCCCATATATCCCATGTGGAGTTGATGACATATGCCAATTGTTTCAATTTTTTATTGAGCTGATTCTGAGATTTTTATTGAGTCTATTTTTTCTCCTTTAATCTAATATGGCTGCCATACTGTGACATGTGAGTTATGAATAAAATATTCTCCATGGGGAGTGCCTCTTATGTTTAAAGTATCACATCGATCGGACAAGTGGTCGCAGACAAAGAATAAAATTAAAAGCAAAATATATAGACATGGACACACATAGACAAACAGACAGGGGTGTTACAATATTCTCACAACCCCTTCGGGGTGAGACTAATTAAACCAACCTTTTATTTGATTTCTTCAATTAAAAAAATTAAAATATCAGTTTGATAGATCTGCAGACAAGATAAAATGAGTGTGCATGGGAATTTTAAATTGAAACTTAGAACGGACTATTTACTGTCTACTTTTGTTTGTAAGTCACCTCACTGTGGTAATGCAGCAAACCAACCTGTGGTATTTTATATCGGTGGGAATTTAATTGCACTGTCGAAGCCTCAAGGAGGAGCTAGTACATACAAGCAGACTAGGAGACATCAGTAGACAGTATTATTATTTTTTTATTTTTTTTTAGCAGCAATGTTAGGAGACTATGGACAAATCGACACAGTATGTCCTGTGCTATGATCTCAGATGGAAATGTCAAAAAGGTCAACGCATCTATTCTGGAACACTTTATTAAAATGCCACTTGTCATATAGAAAGATGTCTTGTAATTGACATATTTGGAGAGAGATTATCATTTTAAATGGGAGCCAAAGATGTAATGACATTTCCATTCCAAACCGAATGCATGATTTCAGTGCAGAATAAAAAGGTCAATGTTTCTTCATAAATGGATGGGAATCATTGTGTATATTTTGGTGTTATATTGACATTAACAACAGTGATATTTCTATCTATCTATAATTCCAGTAATCTCTGTGTGTGTGTGTGTGTGTGTGTGTTTGTCTGTGTGTATGTCTGTGTGTCTGTGACCGCTGTTTCTCGACAACCACGGGTCCGATATACTTTAAACTTGCCAGGTATATTGCTGGGGACCTGAGGATGTGCCTTTTCAAGGTTTCATATTAATCGGAGAAGTAGTTACCGAGCTATGTCCAAAAAACGATTCAACCAATCAGAGAGCAGCGAGCTATCACGTGTGCCGAACGTGCCGAACAGACTCTGCCTCGGACGGCACATTTTAGAGCGTATTCATTTATTTCACGTTGGCAAACTATGTTGGCGTTAAACTATGTTTTAAAACTAATTAAAACTAATTTGCGATTCATCGTAACTGCGATATGCGACCTTCCGGACAGTCAAATGAGGACGTCACTTCCGGACTTACAGATAGTCATAGTGACGACGTACTGATGATGAACGTGGCGAGCAGACGCCTCGGACGGCACATTTGAGAGCGTATTCATTTATTTGACGTTGCAATCTGTGTTGATTGTAGTAAGGTACGATCGATTGTAGTACACGTTTATAATAACTCTGCCGATACAGGCCCGATTAACTGCAGCGCCATCCGAGCTGCGGCGTCGGGACGATACATTCATTGTACGGTCACATCACGCACTTACGGGCACGCCAATGGGCCCATGGGCACGCCCATGCATGCATGGGCGAAGACATTTTTTTTTTTTTTTTTGGCAAGGAACGGGCACCCACGTACGGGCACGTCCTAGTATTTTAAATATGGACATAATTATGGTCAACCCCATATATTTACATATAGTAAAAGATTGGGGTGGTTGGGGTTAAACATTAAAAATAAAGAAGGTGCTTCCAACCAGAAAGTAAAAAAAATAAAAAATAGATATACTCCGCAAATTTGAGCAAATAAGCAAGAGCAGACCCGGTCTCAGGTGACGTTGCACCTGCTTCACAGCAGGCTTTCTCAGACCAATGGACCACGAGCCTCAACATGTACTGGTGTTTATTCGCTATGGGTCCGCTTCCGGTCACGTGTCGGTGCTCCAGGTCAGATGGAGTTTTTTTTCATTTTTGCAAACCTTAAGCAAAATAAACGTCAAGGCACATCATTGATTCGTTGGTCTGCTCTTTTTTTGTTATTACTCGCATGTGATCTGGTGTTGTGCGAGTGTGCGAGCGCATGTATGTGTGTGCATGTTGTTGTTGTTGTTGTTGTTGTTTTTTTGTTGCATTTCTGGGGCATGATCATGGGTGCTTTTGTCTCTGGGTTGGTTTTGTGTCTTCTTCACATCCAAACTTCAAAGTCACTAGGTGGATGACGCAGCACAGTCAACAGTTGCCCTGACGAGCCCCAATAAGGGCAAAGCTTGTCGGTAGCTTTGCTTTTAACTGCTTGATGGCAGCATTTGACCTTTGTAGTTTTGCACTGCAAGAGCCCCTCCTGGATACATTCATGGTGGTATGATCACAGCGTTCATTCAGGTCAGAGAACTTAATTAATCATCTCTGAGGAACTCCCACCTACTAAAAACATTGGTGATGCCTCCTGGTTGTGATTGGATCGGGGTGGGGCTTTTCACAGCCAAGCCCACAAAAAGGTGCAAATAATAGCAACCATTGAATAAGTTGTTTGTATGGGTTTGGTATATATACTGCCGAAGGCAAGTCCCAATTTGTTTTATTCAAACAACAGATTCACATGTATGTGTATAGAAAGTTATAACTATTTCAAAAAGCATTTGTGTTGTCAAAAGGCCGTACTCGGTCTTGGTGTTAGGATGTTGAGAAGCATGTTGCTGCAGCGCTGGTTCCTGTGTAAGGATTGTTCACATTTTAGGTTTCTGCTGTCACTTGTAAATATAAGATGAATACTTCATCAAACACATTTAGTTACCTTTGTTATGTTTAACCCTTCACCAAAATAGAAACAAACAAAAGAAAAACAGCAATGTTGTTGCTGTCAATTCCTAACAGGCCGAAGCATGATTCAATTAGCACTCTGGTGCAATCAAACACATGCTGCATGCCAGCACAGCGGCACATTCTGGCATGACCTTGTGGTGACACGACGAGTTCCCATGGGTTGTAATGCACTCACTGATTCTGTACCAGGGTTAAAGGCGATCGCAGCCTCGGAGTGAAGCAGCGGTCGGTGAATGGGTTGTGGTTTAGGTTGGAATTTGTTTCAGTTCAGGTCCCGCTTGACTTGCCTTACGCTGGCTATGGGCACTCACTGCATTGAAGTCCTGACCCCAGCTCCAGCTTGCTCTGGCTTCTGCCCTCGAATGGCTAAATAGCACTTGTGCCCAAGCACAGACATAGACACGGGCAGACACACTGCTGCTTTGACTGTGCGAGGTAAAGGTACAAAGCTTTCCCCCCTCAAACCTGTTATGTGTCTTACAAGACCAAGCCACGACTACCTATTGGAAACCATCATTTGCATTAAACAAACATTGGACACATCTCTGTTAATTGTTCTCTTAACCCTTGCTTCAGTTTACATTTAATTTGGATACCTGCCAATTTGATAGGTGGAGATGCTTCGCTCGCATTAACAACTCTATCGACTTTCAAACCAACTGATTTTCTGCAGCACTTGTCATTTATTGCACCTACTTTTCTGCAGGTGAGATCAATATGTTTGTACTGTTGAGTCAGCCATGAAATTAGGTGAAATTAAATCAAACGATGAAGCTTAATTGGTAGGTTCAGAAGCCGTGACTGCAGTTAAAATTGGGTGTTTGTGTTTGTGTGTGTAGTAACATCCTTTTTGATCCTCTGCTGTACGGAAAGCCCGCAGGATTCCCATATACACTAATAAATGTGCCCTCAATGGTGTTTTTTTAAAATGCAGTTATGACGGAATATTTGCAGACCCTCGGTCCAAGAGAAAGACAAGAATGTAAAGGTAAAGCACTTTGTTTTACATTCTTGCCTATGGGGGCACGCAGTCGATAGGGTGGTGCACAGGGAGCACATTTACCTTTGAGCTAATCTGGCCTTCATTCTCAGCTCCACTATGTACTGTCAGATTGTTGTTTTGTGATGCTAAGCCGGGTGGCCTATCTGCAGGCATTGGTTTGTGGATGTTAAAGATCACGTGACATATTTTGACGAAGACCTTGCAGGGTCCATGTGTTTTATACTTCTCCCCCCCCCCCCCCCCCCTTTCTCCTTCCCACGCCTCCTCCCCCCAAGCCCTCTCCCTCCCACAGATCTCCCGATGTCCCTGCCCTCAAATGTTGTGATTGTGTGCTTCCCCCTCTCTCCCCATCTTGTCTACCGCTCCCCTTTTTATATGTTTTATGTGTCCGTTTGTTTCTTTTTGTGATTAATGTTAGCTCTTTCACGAGCCTCGATCTTGTACACAAAAAAAAGAAAAAAAAAGTAGGCAAGTTATTGGCGGAACCCTGAACACTTTCCAAATTCCTGCCTAAACTTTGGCTCTAAAGTGTCCTGTTATTGTTGGGTATTCCTTGACAACAAGTTACACTGTTTGCCATCTCAGAATGTGGTTGCTGCGCAAACAGCAGTTCGTACACGGTATATGAATTTGATGCATCACACAAGGCACACACGAATGGCCTTCTTCGGCATGATGTTATTTAGTAGCGGGGTCAGGGTATGGGGTGGGGAGTTTACATTTTCTATCACTCTTTTCTTTCCCTCTTCTATCCTCTTCTATCACCCAAATGAATTGAGGTGGCTGCCATAGTGGACTAGTTTTCTTGCATGTGCCACGTATCGATGTTTGATTTGTGCACAGGAATTTTTTCCACCATACAGCCAACAAAACACCAGAAACATTTTGAGGACACATTACCAGACTTTTAAACAATTTGGAAAGATGTTATCTGAAACAATGTGACCCTTTGGTGAATAAATGACTGATTTGGTTCGTATCACTGACGGTGGTCTCCAAATCAAACAACTTGTGATGGATTTTCAAACAGAAAACCCTGTCTCCATGAGACGGTATGTGAAGACATAGATGCAGGGAAGCTCCACGTACGTCCTCACTTTCTGTGAGGTAGACGTTATTATTACCTCCGCCATCGAAGGTGGACAGAGGCTATGTATTCACCCACGTGCATTTGTCTTTGTCTGTTTGCCCGTTTTCCTGTCTGTCTGTTTGTCTGTCTGTCTCTTTGCCTCTATCTGTCTGTCTGTGAGCAAGGTATCTCAAAAAAATTTGGACGAAATTTCGTGGACAGGTTGGGTGTGTGGCAAGGACAAATTTATTAGACTTTGGTTCAGGTCTGGATGCAGAACAGGCTTATCAGCAAGATACAAAACGTAAAATGTTCGGCCTGGCGGATGTATGTTCCATTCTAGTATTTTTATGTATGTAGTGTCATAATTTACAGATGTTGGTATCGGTGTTTGTGTGATGCATTATCAATGAATGACGTCATTAAGGTTGACGTCTAATGGGAGTAGCTTAAAGTTTGTTTAACTGGTGTCTGTTTTGAGTCATCATTTCTTAGCCTCAGTCCGGGCATTCGGATGACGACTGTCCAGTCGCAGGGACAATGTAGGAGTGCAAAGGGCAGTAAAAAACAAACAAAAAACTAGGCAGTGGATGAGAAGCAACAGGTGGACAAATCACATGCTGGAGGTTTCAATGTTTATACTGTTATCAGGGCCATGGAAAGTTGTATAAAATGGACACTATGTTCCTGAGGATAAAATAAATTGCAAGTTTCCTTACCAAGGTACTTCAACACAGGAAGCCATTTGGCCCATCAAAGCCCATGCTGTGGCTGTCAACCTATGGTTGTCTGTTGCGCCCTTTATATTTTAAATGCTGAGCATCAAGCAAAGTATTAGCACGCACCATTTAAAAAGTCTTTGGTATTACTCGGCTTCGAATGGAGTCGGGTTCGAACTGCTGACCTCCCAGACTCAGAACGGATGCTTTAACCATTACGCCACCAGGTCTGGTTAACCGAGGTTGCTGCAGATGCAAAACAGGATGTCAACTGATCTTCAGCATTCAGCTTTGTTGGAGCATGCATGTGCAAAGATGTTTGCCAGACATTCGTCTCCCCTTTTCTACCCCCACTGACATGGATGGCCATGCATGGACCCATAGAACAATGGCCGCATTCGATAGTCTTGCTGCCTCATTCACACTTATGTGAGACATATCTATATGTTTCACCTATGTCAGTGATGCCATGTCTACTGTACATTATGGCACTCGTTTCGAATTTTCTTTCGGGTACTGGCACACAATGGCCAACTATTTTCGAAATACACTTTGGGATCTATAACCTCCACCAGTGAATAATGCTGTATTTGACCTCCACCAGTATTTGATGCAATAATACCAAGCAAGGCCCTTGTGCTTACCAGTATGACTGCACCTTACCATATTGCTCCATTTGTTTGGAGTTAGTTGATGCCAAGATTGAAAATATCCAGTGACCAGGCCAGAGTGAACATAATACGTTCCACTACTTAAACCCTCACACGCTCTGAAGGAGGACCTGATAACTAAAGGAGGAGGTGTAATATCCTGATAACTGATAATGGACCTGATAACTAAAGGAGGAGGTGTAATATCCTGATAACTGATAATGGACCTGATAACTAAAGGAGGAGGTGCTCTGAAGGAGGTGTAATATCACACCTGATAACTTCCAACATTTGATGCAAAGTATTGACAGTGACATCCTATTGAAAATCAACTAAAGGATTGTCAGTTGATAATCCTCCATATTCACACTGTCCCAATACTTTTGGTATCGCAATGTTGAATGAAGGTCACGTTTGTGAATTGAAGGATATTTATTGGTGTTTGATGAATTTGATTGGGAAATGCAAATTTCTTTCATTTATAACAACGTAATGTTTCCAGTAAAGTATGCTGTTGTTGGTATTTATAAATGTCGTTTTTTCAGTTGAGATATCTCCAACCATAGAGGTGAACTAGTGTTGGGTTGTTGCTTGGTGTTTGTGTATACAGTTATGTAATTGCAGGCCCTAATGGTCCTCTCTTAAGTCGGCATTGTGCATCCTAATGAACTTGATCAGTGTTAAGTACACGTTTTGGGAAAACAAAATCAAGTACAGTAGTCTATATTAAGGGACAGTTTATAGGACAATTATTTAATGTGTTAAGCATGTGATGGTGATTTCCATAAATTACATTGTATGACTACCTTATTGATTACAGGCTACATGAGCAATGCACCGTTGTTTATTACAACTTTCTTTCTCTTTTTGGAAGCCACAACATGATTGTAATGCATTTGATGACCACTTACCGATGTAGGTTTGTTCACTGAATATGGCATTTGTAAAGTACAATCATTACATTACAGTCAACACATATTTCTTATGAAAAATTCTATTTTTTAGGATGTCTAATTTCGTTTTCACCTGTCTCTAATTCTATAACATCTTCTCGTGTTATTGTTACGCATGTCGCACTTTTCTAGAAGATCTGCAGTAGTTTGCCAACCTTCGGACGGATCACAGGATGGCACAAAACATTTTCTGTGGTTTTTTGGAGGAATATTTAATATATAATTATAAATAATATTTATATTTAATATTTATTAATAATATTTATTTAATTTTATAATATTTAATAAATTTAATAAATAATATTTTATTTAATAAATATTATATTTAATATATAATATTTAATATTTATTTAATAAATATTTATTTTATAAATAATATATATTTAATAAATAATATATAATATTTAATATTCCACTTTTTTTCAAAAATTTGTTCACAATACTCTTGATAAATAAAAGTCAAATGGTAAATATCACTCGTGTCGTGATGCAAACTGCACTTGCATTTTGGTTGGATTCTTTATTTTTCTCTCTATTCATGATAATTGTATTTTTTTTTTCTTATTTACAATGATAGTTTGCACATTTTATAACTGCGATCAACTTTATGGGGCCATCGATGTGATTTTTGTGGGTAGGAGAGAGTGAAGGTGATAACGGTACACCTGATAGGAGAATGTTCAATGGAAAGGAAGGCCATTCTCTACACAATGTGTCACAGTTTGATGCCATAACTACCATTGGGAACGTACCTTAAAAATGGCGTCGACAATTTCGTAAACATACGACACAAAATACAGGGAAATAACTTGCAATTTAATTTTCCAACTAAAAAATGGATTTATTGCAAAATAATTGTTACAACTTACGCCATGCAGAACTCTTACAGATATAATGGATCCCAAACAATCTGCTGTGGTCCTTTGGATTGTTGACAAAGATGATTTCAAATCGACAGAAAATCTTGTTATTTCATGCCTGACGAAACGGCGAAACTCAGTCGTCAATAAAAGTGACGACGTGCTCTTGGGGGAAAATGTTGTGTGTGTTTCTATAATTACTCAACGTGCCATAAAATGAATTGCTTCAGGTGTATCAACACTTTCATGGAAGGTAACTATTGGAAATTAGAAGAGCATACCCGTTGCTTCACTCATGGACCAATTAGTCGTTATGTCCCTTGCTGATAGAAAGGGGAGGGGGAGGCAAGGGGAGAGGAGGGGGAAGGTTAGGTGAGGAAGGCAGGGGGAGGGGAGAGGGAGTGAGGGTAGAGGGTGGAGAGTGGGAGGAGAGGTGGGGATAGGGAGGGGAAGAGAAGGGGGAGGGGGTCAGGATGGGGAGGATAGGGAGATGGGAAAGGTAAGGTAGGGGAGGGAAGGTGAGGGTGAGGCAGGGGGAGGGAGGAAAAGGAAGGGGAGAGAAAGAGGGAAGTGAGCGGGAATGGAAGGGAGGGTAAGGGAGGAGGACAGGGAGAGATATACTGCATATACATCTTTTGGGGGGGGTGGTGGGGGCTTTGACAGGCACCTCCATTTGGGGGGGTTGGAGGGGGGGGCAGGGAAAGAGGATGTGTGTTATGGTGTTATGTGTGTGTATGTGTGTTATGGCCACTGCTAGCTAATTGTATTGTCAGGAAATTATATGAAATGAAGTCCTATCAAACACGGACATGCCTCGTATTTTCTATATAGTCAGGTTCACTATGTTAACAAATATAATTTCGTTCAAAATTTTGGGATTAGCAAACCTGTACATTTTTGGAATCATCAGAGCATGGAGAATCCGAAAATCAATGTTGGCATTTGCACAGACACCTCCATGGGCGCCATTTTGGATTTTGAAAATGGCCGCCATAAAATACATATTTTGCGCGATCTCGGCTTCTAGTCAACCTAAAGACTTAATTAAATATGCTAATCCTATGTTTTCTGGGTCAAGGAATCCAATAAAGGCCTCAAAATAGTGCTCAGGATTATAGAAAAGCAACAAACAAAGGTAATTGAAAACCATTGTCTTTATATTTGTGATATAACTGTATTACATAATACATGATATTGCAAGTCCTTTGAAGTTATAGGTTGTTATAGGAAGTTATAGGTAGTATCAGATTGAACTATAAGTCCTATACACAGGATCTACGAGGTCTATACCGTTCAGGAATATGCTTTTACAGATCTTCATCACTGTCCTGAGTGTCATTTTCGCAAAGGTTTCTACGCAAATGTAAACATTAATTTTTGGATTCCTCATGCTCTGAATATTCCAAAAATGTATAGTTTTGCTAATCTACCAAAATTTTGAACGAAAAAACATAGTGAACCTGACTAATGTTTCCGTGAGTCCGATTTGCATTCAGGAACAGAACAATTATGGTTAACCATTTTGAAATTGACAGTTTTCATTTAAATGCTGAAATTATGTTTAAAATAAGATTTCAATTCGAGATTTCATGCAAGCAACGGCAGGTTAAAAGTTCTCGGCCAGCCAAACCAAATCGGTGTAAACACACAAACAGCTAATGCACAAAAGGCCTCATCTAGCATTCATATGTTATTTCGAAGGACATGTACTGCCGGATTTTAGTATAATGTTTTTTTTTGTTTTTTGTTTCTTTCAAAATGGTTCAACCTAAAAAATTAGAAGATGACATTTTTTCAGGCACCATGAGTACTACAAATGTACCATAATCAGGGTTGTCAAAATTAATTTGATTTGGTTTACATATTTGTTTCCTCTAGTTGATTTGTAAACTGAATCACAATACTTAATTCAACACTGGGATGAAGTTATTTACCTACAAACCAAAACAAAGAAACTTGACCAAGACAAGTCTGCTCTGTTCTAACCACACCATAGCCAGTTTACCAAATAGTACGAGTCCATTTTGTGATTAGAACTTGTCTGGGGAAGATATTTATACCAGTAATTTTACCAATAATAATATTAATAATAGCATTTAAAAGTTAAGGGACCATATATTTTGTCTCCTGCCACAATGACATGTGACTTGAGACTTGTGTCTTCTGTTCCAAGATCGATGCCTGTACTCCTATCTGTAAATCTCTCGATAGTCAGGGCCCTTAGGGATATTTTGGGGCCGTTTTGTTCAAATTCTTCCAAAAGCACCAAATTTGGCCCAGATGTTGCCCATGCCATACTCTTTCGATTTTTGACGGGCGCCAAGACGGGCGCCCCCCCCCCCCCCCCACCGGGGGCCCCATATTGGCGAAATACTAAATGGCCGCCACCCGGATTAGAGGAAAATCAGTTAAATAACCAAAAGGGTTGGACTCATGTATGATACCACTTTTCAGGGGTTTTCGAGGTCGAGGAATCCAATTATGATGTTATTTTGATGATTCGAGGTCAAGGTCAACCCTCAAGGTCATCTTAAAGGTCATTTTTGAGTCAAACATGTCGGTTTTTGAGTTTTTTGTCAAGATTTACGCGAGGTTCACCATTTTATGTTTCTGGGTTGGGTAATCGAACTCTGACCTTATTTTTGACAATTAGAGGAAATATTTACATGTCTATTTCCTAATTTTCAGGCATATGCAGTTCATCAGTCTAATTACAAAGGTACGGATTTTGATGTATTATGAACTGTATGCCATATCCTTGTGTTTAATTTTTGTGCGATCATGATCCGGGTTCATGTATACATGATTTTATACATGTCATAAATATGACGTCATAGGTCATGTGACCTGGCGGCCATATTGGATTTTATGAAAACCTTAAAAATGGATCCCTGCCTTCATTTTTCTATCGATTCATTTTGAACTTTGACCACTTATAGTACGCCATGTGATTGGATGCATATCCTAATTATGACGTCATAGGTCAGGTGACATGGCGGGATGGACCGGTATGGTCCCCGGATCATACCGCCCTTGGCGCCCGTCAAAAATCGAAAGAGTATGGCATGGGCAACATCTGCGCCAAATTTGATGCTTTTGGAAGAATTTGAACCAAAATATCCCTAAGGGCCCTGACTACGATTACATTGAGACCAAATAATTGACATTATCAAGGCATCCCATTCTAATGTTTTGATTATCCATGCTATCAAGTGCTTCCGAAGCACTTCCTGGCCAAATGTTCTGCTGAGTGGCTTATCATTTTTTTTCTGAGCAAGAATCTAATGCATTCACTGTGCCGGCGATAACTCGCCAACTCTTCACGATAGACACCGTGAGATTCCGAACATCCACCAACGAGCAGTGCTAGCAGACGGGCCGTCAGCTTAACTTGCGGGGAAAACCCTCTGATGGAAGGTGCGCACGTTGATGAATCGCCCTTCATGCGAAACGACAGCATAACAGTTTATAGCTGGGTCGAGATTTGAACACAGGCCAGACAGCTCAAAGCAAGTGCACAAGCTGGCCTTTCATTCCTTAAATGTGCAATGGTGTAAAAAAAAAAAGTTGTTGGTAATTCAGTGTGTTTGGAATGCTCTGTAACCCACTGTGCACACAGCCATGTGAATATGTATGCAGTAACTTACGTGGCAGCACATTTGGTAGGAAAATAAAATCCCATATAAAAGATGAAACTGTGCAAGAACCTCGAAATAGGAATGAGCAAGAAGATAGTGATTTAAAAACAACAACAACAAGTACAGACAAATTGAAAGTAAACCGCCTCCAAATCAAATAAATAAATAAACTAGATGGTGTTCATAGAATACTTACTCTGCACAGTCAACTTGTTGCGAGCTAACTCTTCTGTTTTTGAATATTTTTTTCTTTGATCCAATATGGCTGCCAGACCACGTGAGCGATGACATCATAAATTTATATTCTCTCATAATTGTTGCATAGATCACACTCAATACATTTCAAACTGATCAGACTAAGAGTTGTCCCTGTCGAATTATGACGTCATAATTATGGCACCAATGACATCATCGTTAACAACACCTATTCCCCATATGGAGTTATTTACAATGAGCCAGGTTTCAATTTTTTCCATGCAACGGTTTTAGAGATATAGAGGTGCAACATTATTCGGTTTTTCCAAGATGGTGCCTGTACCACATGACGTCATGATTATCATTAAAATATTCTAAAGGAGGAGGTGCTCCTATGGTGAAAATTTCGGGTCAATCGGACCAACGGTTGCTGAGAAAATGAATTTTTTAAAATGCAGACACGCACGGCACACGCACGCAACTGAATGCTTAACCCCGCTTTTCGCTTCGCGAGCACAGGGTAATAAATAACATCCCCTAGCTCGGCATTGCTGGGGTGCCTTAGGCGTCCGGCAATACCGCAATGCAGCTCATAGAGACTGTATTGGGAGGGAGAGGTGTACAATAATTGATTAATTGCATAATTAAAATCAACAAATAATGATCATACAATTTTCTTAATCAATTTGCTGATAGCATACCGAAACCACCGGTGCTTCATCCAAACAAGAACCCGGAGTGAAACATGAGTTCTCCCTTTCAGCGCGCGTCATTGCCGGGCCCCCTTCGGTGCCCGACAATGACGTCGTGCAGCGCCTGGAGATGGCATAGGAAAGGAACAGTGTCGAACAAAAAAAACATTGTCCAGTTACAATGCAGCTTCTTGAACTTTGACATTGCTGTAGTTTTATTGCCTCATATTTGTCATTTAGGAATTTTTTGTGCTGAGACTGAACGACATTTTGCAGTGAAAAGCTTTTGCACTCTGATGTTAATCTCCAGCTCTTTCCTGTAGTTGCAGAGTTATGACGGAACCTTCTGCCAACTATTAGGCATGTTTAAGTGTAATTAATTGTGGGTGTTATAAATCCATTCATTGTATGAAATAGGATGGACAGCCATCAATCACTTCACTGTGAGCATTGCTATGATTTGCATCATTTAATTGCCTTTCACTCCATTCATTTGGGGCAGAGCCTGCACCATGCAAAATCCAACGAGTAAAATAAACAAATAAATAAAAAACGTTTATTTTTCATCTTCAGACGGACACGCATTTGTTTCTATATGCGCACACACAATTCTATTAAATGCGTGTGATTGTTCCATTTGATCTTCATTACTGTAAGGGAAATTTGCACAGGAATTGCCCACAGTAATGCAAAGTGAAATGCGTTTCAGGCTATATTTGCTATAAACCGGCTGCATAAAGTATTTTTTTTTCTATAAAATGGGGTGCAAAGCCCAGGTGATTGGATGGAAACCACTTTGACTGCTTTGAAGAGTGGATATTTTTTTGTGCATTGCTCTTTGTTGTTTTTGCTCCTCTCGAGTTCAATTTATCCAAGTATGCGGCTGGGAGCTATCGGGATAGTCGTGGCAAGGGATACATCAAAAGGATTGCCATTTGCCTTCCCAGCAGCAATCTGGGCAGAAATTTGTAATTTGTCTGAGGTGCCAGCACAGCAATGGCCTGCTCTTAAGAAAGGCACGATGGCATCTGCATAGCATAGATGGGACCACCAGATGAACGTCTTTTTCTCAAACGAGTTGCGCTCGATGATGCACTGCACTACCTGGAGTGCACTGAGATGGCAACCGTTTTTAGAGTTTCCATTCCGTCAGGAATGAACCCCAAATTGGACAGCTCAAAGGTGAGCTTATTACAAACCCATGAGATATCCTGTTAAAAAGGAAAACATGAAGTTTGAATGCACATGCGTCATAAGGTTTGTTGATATTTATCTTAAAATTTATACAACCAATTCTTTTTTTTGTTTAAAGATTCGAGGCTCGTGGAAGAGCTAGAACATTGAACGGGGCAGGATGCAACAGAACAAAAGGAACCGTGTTAGGGAGGGAGGGGGAGCACCAACAGCAGAGTTGAAGACCAAAATAGAGGGAGACTTGGACAACCAATGGGTGTGGGGAGGAATATGGTGGACAAAATGGGTACAGAAGGAAACTCTCTGGATGGAAAAACCAAAAATTTGGAAGGACATGGCCTTTGGTGTTGGGGAAGGGTTAACGAGGGTAGTTTGGGTTTGGGGATGATCTGAGATGGTGCTCTAATCTAGTCTTCCGTATGAATTACAGCTCGCGTATCAAAGTTCAAGTTGGACAGCCAAGTCACAGCACTGTATGTTGTTTGCTGGGTCGCGCTAAATCCTTCATCAAACTTTGAAGGTCACACTTATTCACAATGACCACAGTCACATGCTGAGCTGTCTTTCAAATTCCATTTAAGGAGGTGGTGTGATGTCTTTGCATGGAGAGTATAGATCATGCTGAGTGCAGACCACCGCTTCCATGGGAGGTCAAAACCTGTGAGGCTCTTCTGTCGGATCAGTCACCAGTTCTTGAAGACCTTGAAGGAAGAATGAGGTTGAAGGGAATGTGGAAGTTGGTTACATGGTGGGGAAAAAGAGAGGCACGAATGAGTAATTCTGGATTTTGGGAGTGTCACCAGAAGTGGGTTGATGGCGGACAGTGTGTGCCCCTACAGAAACTTTGAGAGGACATCTTGAGCTTTGGAGAAAAGAGCAGACCAGAAAGGAGATGGTAGAAGACAGAGAAACCTCGGACTTGTTTCCGATAGAAAAGTGATTGGCCCATAGGTTCAGCTTCAGCACAGGAGATTCCAATGATCTTGAAGGCCTTGGTTTCCACGGGGCCAAGCTGAGCAAGGTGTGACTGCAATGGCGTAGTTAGGGTTTCTTCCACCTGGTGCCAAAGGTCAATACTAGTGCCCCACAGGCACTGGCATTGTCAGGAATATATATTGGGGGGAGGACATATGAAAAAGCTCTAAGCTCTAAGCTCCTCAGCAGCAGAGCTGAGCTCCCCTACTCTTTCTGAAGAACACCGTGGGATCTTCAACATCTGCCAACTAATGCTGGCAGATTGGATGCCCAGGTTAATGTTCATTTGATGGATGGCACACACACTGATGAATCACTCTGCCTGTGAAACACCAGGATGACAGACTATAGCTGGGGTAGGATTCAAACCCAGGTTAGACAGCTTAGAGGGTAGTGTGTGTCCCTCGAGGCCTTCCTGCCAGACCAACACACTCGCTGAGGCATTTTACCACATTTACCCTTCTTTCCAGAGTCCAGATCCTTCGAGTGCCAGCACCTTTTTTGCTTTTTTCCCGGACACATCTGTCCTCATCATATGTCATGGGTCATGGGTCATACGTCATGGCGTATCTCGTGCGCACATGCAGGCTGGGCTGATGGAAACTCTACCCATGAAAGGGAAAATTTTTTTACGAAAGAGCACTGATTACAATTACAGTATCCTCGGATGGCCGCATACATTATAAAGAGGATGAAATTAGAGGAAAAGTAGAATTCCAATCCAAGGCGTCAATAGGAAAAGAGAGGCGGACAAGGAAGTTAAAGAACTAGCTTGACACTGATCCTATAGTCCCTCTAAATACAGGGACTCTAACTGATACTGGTATTTGCTAATTGGGTTTGTACTGGTGCGAGACATCTGGATGTGATCGACGCGTAATATTACAAAATAATTATCCAACAATTATAGCCCCCCCACCCCCCATCCCTGGGGCTATACGTGATATCAGTATTACAGAATGCATAACCTCGTCTGTTTGAAAATTCACAAGACAATTAGATAAGATAAGAGATTTACACAGCTACAGCCCCATATTTACTCAGACGGATGTATTTACTGTGTGGAGGTGATTAGTAATGAGGGAAAATGTTAAACCGGATGGAGCTAGTTCGTTAACATTGATATGATACATCAACACGTACCACAGTGTTTAAAATGTAAAACCTAGTTCTGGAAGTTACTTCTCATGCTTTCACTCGTCTGTTGTATTATAATTTACATGCAGTACAACCAAATGGAGCATGAAAACGTTTTTTAGGGGGTGTCATTTGATGACCCATCCACGTTTGTGCTCGGGTCGGTGCTCCACTCCCCCATCACTACGACTATGGGTGTGAGTCAAGTGAGCCAGCCAGGAGGAAAGAGTGGGTTGCGTTTTGTATCCCACTGATAGGTCAGATCTGGATCTGAATGTGAACCAAAAGCTAATTGCCTTGTTCTTGTCATCTAACCAACTCCTCCAGAAAGTTTTGTCATAATCAGTCCACAACTTTTTGAGATATCGTGCTATACATCGTTTTTGGCCCCATTTGCAACAGTGAAGAATCACTTGTAAAAATAAAAAACTCGTATCCGGATCCGGATTTGGATCTTCACTTTTGAAATTTGAATTTTCTCCCGAATCAGTCCATAACTCTTTGGGATATTGTCCGATATATAAATATATACAGGGTGAGCCAGAAATATGGTTATTTTTAACACTCGTGTAAAGGAAATATAAATACTTACGACCGAGTTTCAAACTGCCTCTAGAAGCAAGGCAGCACAACAACTGTTCGTCGGGAGCATCATGAAATTGGTTTCCATGGCTGAGCAGCTCCACACAAGCCTAAGATCACCATGTGCAATGCCAGGAGATGGCTGGAGTGGTGTAAAGGTCGCCGCCATTGGACTCTGGAGCAGTGGAAATGCGTTCTCTGGAGTGATGAATCATGCTTCACCATCTGGCAGTCTGACAGACGATTCTGGGTTTGACGGATGCCAAGAGAACATTACCTGCCTGAATGCATAGTGCCAACTGTAAAGTTTGATGGAGGAGGAATAATGGTCTGGGTCTGTTTTTCATGGTCCAGGCTAGACCGCTTAGTTCCAGTGAAGGGAAATCTTAACGCTACAGCATACAATGACATTCTAGACAAGTGTGTGCTTCCAACTTTGTGGCAACAGTTTGGGGAAGGCCATTTCCTCTTTCAGCATGACAATGCCCCATGCACAAAGCAAGGTCCATAGAGAAATGGTTTGGTGAGATCGGTGTGGAAGAACTTGACTGGCCTGCACAGAGCCCTGACCTCAACCCCATCAAACACCTTTGGGATGAATTTGAATGCCAACTGCGAGCCAGGCCTAATCGCTCAACATCATTGCCCAACCTCACTAATGCTCTTGTGGCTGAATGGAAGCAAATCTCCACAGCAATGTTCCAACATCGAGTGGAAAGCCTTCCCAGAACAGTGGAGGCTGTTATAGCAGCAAAGGGGGGTGGGGGGGGACCAACTCCATAGTGATGCCCATTATTTTGGAATGAGATGTTCGATGTTTGGGTCTCCACATACTTTTGGTCATGTAGTGTGTGTATATATATATATATATACACAGTCACGTGACAAAGTATGTACACCCCATGTAAAGTTTTGACTTTTTCAACATATTTCAACATACAGCTATTTGATCTTCATTTCAACAATATTGATAGATAAAGGTGATATAATATAACAAATATCATGAAACATTTACATTTTGTAGTCCATTGTATAATTTAAATAAACATAAATGCAAATTTCGCATGTGGAAAAAGTAAGTACGCCCCATTAAATGTTAAAAAAAATCTTTTTAACATATGTGCACATATCAATATTTGATCTTCATTTATACAGTATCCACAGATAAAGATGATCTAATTGAACAAAAAAACAATGAAAAATTGACTTTGCAATAATTTATTCAACAAAAAAATTGTTGCATAGCATGCACAATAATTGCATGCACAGTTCGTTTAAAATCCCCCCACAACATCTCGATGGGATTAATAGATCCGGGCGTTGACTGGGCCATTCCAGAACCCTCTATTTCTTTCTTTTCAGCCATTCCTTGGTGGATTTACTGATATGTTTAGGGTCATTGCCATGTTGCAAGGTCCACCTTCGGTTGAGCTTCAACTCTCCGACAGATGGCCTTACATTATCCTCAAGCACCCTCTGGTGCAATGAAGAATTCATAGTGGATTATATGATGGTGAGCTGCCCAGGCCCTGATGCAGCAAAGCTGCCCCAAACCATAATATTTCCACCACCATGCTTTACAGTTGGTATCAGGTTCTTTTGGTCAAATGCTCTTTGGTTTTCGCCAAACATGGCCTCTGGTACTGTGGCCAAATAGCTCTACCTTTGACTCATCTGTCCAGAGCACATTGTTCCAGAAGTGCTGGTCTTTGCCTAGGTGTTCATTGGCAAACTTTAGTCTTGCCCTGATGTTCTTTCTGGACAGCAAAGGTTTCCTCCTGGCACACCTCCCATGTAGATCAAATTTGTGCAGCCTCTTTCTAATGGTAGACTCGTGCACTTTGACATCAACAGTGGCAAGAGCGACCTGTAGGTCCCGTGATGACATTCTGGGGTTCTTAGAGACTTATTTCAGCATCTTGCGATCTGCTCTCGGGCTGAACTTGCTGGGGCGGCCTGGCCTGAACAAGTTGGCAGTTGTTTGGAATCTTCTCCACTTGTAGATGATCTTCTGGACAGTCGAATGATTGATTTCAAATTGTTTGGAGATCTTTTTAAATCCCTTCCCAGACTCGTAGGCATCTATAAACTTCTTTCTGAAGGCCTCAGAGAGCTCTTTTGATCTAGGCATGGTGACGCCGCACACTTCAAAAAGAAAGAGCAAACCAAACTAAATGTCTGAGGTTTAAATAAGACAGGTTCCTCCAAGATCCTCTCCAACGATGTTCTAATCATTTGCACCTGAGCTGGTGCGCCTGATTCTAATTTTAGGTATTTGAAGTAGTGATAAATTTAGGGGTGTACTTACTTTTTCCACATGCGAAATTTGCATTCATGTTTATTTAAATTATACAATGGACTACAAAATGTAAATGTTTCATGATATTTGTTATATTATATCACCTTTATTTATCAATATTGTTGAAATGAAGATCAAATAGCTATATGTTGAAATAAGTTGAAAAAGTCAAAACTTTACATGGGGTGTACTTACTTTTTCACGTGACTGTATATATATATATATATATATTGTTTTTTGCCCTATCTCTCAATGGTGAAGAATCACTTAAAAATTCTAGTAGCCAGATCCGTATCCGTATCCGTATCTTCACCAAAATTGAATCATTTCTTTCTTTTCACAATCCCAATCTGTCTACCAAATTTCGTCTGAATCTGTTTTCAACTTTTTGAGAGATCATGTTCATAGACAAACAGACAGGGGTGAAAACATAACCTCTGTCAACCTTTGGTGGTCGAGGTAATTAAGGGTTTTTAGCTTTCCAGCAACCATCCAATGATATTGCTATTATTATTATTGTTATTTTTATTATTATTAAGAATATTATCATGATTGTTAATATTTTTGTATTTTAGAAATTTTTGAAAATGCCCTATGGTATTGAATTACCATCTGAATAGGAGCCCTGCATATTTGGAGAAAACAATTGATGAAAGGAAAAGCATGGATTAAAAACATTCCAGAAGGAATGGGAAGGATAAAATGTCTCATCTGAATCAACCTTTCTGCCGACAAGCCTTTGGAGGGTACGTACAGTTTCCCTGTCGTCCTGCATACAAAGCTGATGCCATTTAGTGAGGTTTGAAGTGATTGCATCTTGCAAGGTATCGTCCGCTTTGCACCCACTCTCCTAAGTGCTTACTTCACAGTTTTCTTCAAGCCCATAACCATAATCAGCCACGAGGTTAATGCATGCGGAACGGCCTTTTGTAAGGCTTAAGTAAGGAAGCTCTAGCAGCCCAGTTGTTCTTTGATTGAAAACTAGAATACATGTGTATCTTCAGCATAATAATGTATTTTGTGCAAATTGAGTGGGGGGGGGGGGGGGGGGGGGTGGTATGGGTGGAGGGAGGGTGAGAGGAGGAGGGTCTATAGCTAGGGATCATTGTTGTAATAATCACATTGTCCGTGTGATTCGCATAGTTTAGATTTACTCTTGTAAACGGGGGAAATGTCAGTTTAAGTCGTCTTGTTAAATGTAATTGTGAGGAGGCAACATATGTAATTTATAGACAGTATAGCTAGGAATAAGATTCTATGTGTAAAAAAAAAAAATTACTGTTATTGGGTGAGGCTGGGTGTGGACTAGGGCTCATGGAAAGCGCATTGTGTTTTAAAATGAGGTAGCATGATATTTGGCCAGTGGACCGCAGGCCATGGCAGCGGGATCGGCTGAAAAGCCCCAGAGAGGTTTTGCAGCAGAGAGCTAAGAAAGGCAGGACAATGTGGGCCCATGTCAGTTTGATCCCCAGTTGTTTTTTATGAGTGCTTTTGTATTGAGGTTGGAGCTGTGAGTCTATGAGTAGCTGGCTGCTTATAATAATGGAGAAAAGTTGCAAGAGTGGGAGGCCCAAGGCCAGCAGTGGCTGCAGGGAGGGGCAAAAAGGCCTGATAATAAAAAATAGGGTAATTGTAAGCAGCCACATTTAGGAATGGCCATACATTTCAAATGTAAATTTATTTTGAAGTAGCCATGGAGAGGATTTGTTCCTGGACTGCAGGATTTGGACCATGTGGGGTTAATGTGGCTGTCCTTGTGTGGGATTCGCTCCCCCCACCCCTCCGGGAGGAAGGTTGGATCGGTCGGCCACAGGGCGGAAGACCCCTTGCAACCATGGATAGGCCTTGGAGTGCTATTTAGGTGACCCTTTCCCCCCCTCTGGTGACCCTTCCCCCCCCTGCTGGTGGGGCAAGATGTATGGGGTGCCCAGGATTTTCATCAAATTTGGACTTTGTTTGTACTGTGGGAATACACACACCCCTTCCACCATATTGTAGGACCTCCTTGCTGTCAAGTTGAGCCCACACTTGCAGGTAATTTTAATGCCATGCAAGAATGAACTGTGATTTTTAGGAATGTGCTGTTTTTACATGGGAATGCTCCATTCGGTCACGTGCGACTTGATATGTGCTATGAAGGTCAGGTAGCCCACAAACTTAGCTAGGTAGCTTGAAGTTGTGTATTTGAGCTAAGCTGGAGCAGGTGACATCCACTGGGGGAGATGGTCAATAGATGGGATTGTTGATTGCATAAGTGAAATTGTTGGTTTAGGTAGGCTTGCTTGTTTTTGTACATTGCTATCTACTCTCTCCATCCAAGGAACACCTGAAGAAAGTATTAGAAGGACAGGGATTGAAATTTTGAAGAGCTTTTTCTAAGTTGGATTTTTGTATATAATTGTGATTATTGAAACCAAAGGAGAGAGCACTAAGGAGAGTCGGGGCAAGGTTATCTGCGGCTCTCCTCCCACAGCCCTCTCTAGTTTAATGGATAAGGTAATCACTGAATCAGGTGTGTGACAGTTGGTGTTAAGGCTGGAATCATGGGTTCCTGACAGAGAACTTTGGTGGCAGGAGCCTAAGGTTATGGGGAAGGGGAGGGGTCGGGGGAGGGGGTTACACGGAAAGCATTGTGCTTGTGCTTTAAAAGGAGACAGTGTGTGAACTCTTTGTCCAGTGGACTGCAGGCCATGGCAGTGAATATTGGCTGCAGAGCCCCGGGGAGGAGCATAATACTTTTATTGGGACCACCCAGTGGGGTGGGACAGCCCAGAGGATGGCCCGCCCACAGAAGAGGGCGGATAATGAATGGGACGCAGCACCTGGAAGGACAGTGCCAAGGTTTACCATGGCCGTAACCGTGCCTGAGCGCGGCCGTTAGTTTCAACACTTTTCCAGTGCAGTTTAGTTGGAGTTTCAGTGTGGTTTGAAGCTGCGACTAATGTTGGGAGGACATTTCCTCGCATCGCTTTCACACCTCTTCACCTCCACGCCCTGATCTGCATAGCAGCCGCAACCATCAATGTGCTGCAGCCACAAAAAATCGTGCTCACCCCGAGCCTGCACATCCACCAGCTTCGTATAGCCGTAAGTCCTTGCCTGCCCCATTGTTTTGAGTGTTTATTTGTGGCGCCATAGTTGGGTTAGTTTTTAATGTTTTATTTCTCTCCAGTATATAAATTTGTGTGTCCCTCATCCCTATCTGTGTTTGTTGACTGCAAGACCTGTTCTGTACTTATTGATTGTCCTGTTTACCCTTATAACCATATTTCATTGTAAATAATCACCATTTTAATGTAAAGGGACCTTTTTCCTGCTTCTTGCCTCCCTTGCATTGTGTCGCAAAATTTTGCCTTATTTGGTTGGTATTTGGGGAATATCAGTAAAGTATTAAGTGAACGCAGTATTAAAACGTTTCGGGATCCGAGGACGGCCAAAGACTTCCCTATCGGAGCGCTCTGTGTTTACGGACCCTTAGACTCGACAGTATTTAAAGGATTGCACATTGATTTTTCAGATCAGATGTTTTCTGAATAATGTTGCCAGAATGAATAATTTTTAGTGTTCTCATAATCACTATATTATATAGTATTTGGCAGATCGATAATTCTTCAATAAGACACTCTGTTAACTGTTTACTCAAAACAAAATTCTACTTTCATGGTCAGAACCACCCGACTTCCTCTCACAGGTGCCTCAGCCGCCAAAAATAAATTATTTATTTGGATACTGATTGCGGGTGATTTTGTAAGCGACTGAAATCTACTGCAGGGCCTAAATGACACCTGCAGTTTGGACGTCGAGTTGACGCAGGCTGAGCAAAGCCACCACACGTGTGCAATTCGCTGTGTAGCTCGGCAAACATTTAGACTTTGGTCAAAATCCTTGGAGGTCGAGATGCGACTCGAACCAAACGGTGCTTCCGGTCCATTTATATCTGCAGCACTTTTAATTTTTAATTTTAAACAGAGGACCATTCTGTTCATAAGATTATTTGTTTAGGCTTGTATCATTGATAAAGCAGTTATTGTACATGGAAACCGGATTCATTTTTTGCAAACAGCAATGCTTATAGTAAGGTCTACTGCTTTTGTGACAACACCTCTTACCTGTCCTTATACACCATAGACCTGAGAACCATGCATTGCTCACTTACAACAACCACCAGAACAACGTAAACCATTTCAATTCCACAACACAATTGAAAAATCTAAAGGCTGCGTTGTTGCCGCCTGGAATCGACTCAATTTACAAAGCGATGAAATGCAATAGAAGAAGGTTATAGGTATAAATTTGGTGCAAATCCTCCTCTTTTTTCTTTCCTTTGGGTAACCTATTGGTTTAAAATGTATCGGTTGCTGCGGAATTTCCTCTGTGATTTGCAGTTTACCACTGATGCAGTTTTCTCTTCAATGTGTTTTCCATTACACTGGCAGCCACATTTTGTTTGCAGCTATCAATGATTATCCTTGAATGGGCTACTGTGTTTTTACTACTGTAGGACAGCCACCAGGAACGTGCGTGATGAAAGCCAAGGCGTTTAGCTTTGTTGTCCGTTGGCTGACATCTGTGCATCTCCTCTTTGGCATTTTGCTGTGTTTTGGCCGGAATGCTTTGGCATTCCGCACTTTAGGGTCTACCAGCGTTGCTACGGAAGTGTTGCCTGATTGTTGGCACGTAATTTAGTACTTGTTCATGCTTTTTGGGAAGGTAATGGGGGTGGAGGTGGATGGAATCACTTAAGCGATGGGAAAAATCGTTATTACTACTGGGCCATCTGTGTCTTTGAACTTTCCTAGCTGTCTTTCGTCAAATGGGGCACGTTTTTATGAGGGTTGTCAAGAACAGCAAAATGTGCTTTTCCAAAAAACCAACCAGACAGTCCCCTCAATCCCTCCTACCCCACACTCCAAAAAAAAACCTAACTGCTTTCAGCTGTGTTCAAGATAAGCCAAATTTGACTCATTTGGCATTGGAGGAATAGCTTGAGAGGAAGGAAATGCATTGTAGTTTTAATTTCTGATGCATAGGCCTAGCTCATAATCAGCTCTGATCAGCAAGGCCTATCATCTGGAGGTCCTTTAGATAGCATTTTCTGCGTTACGTGTGTAATCGATGACTATTTCCACTTTACGGGGCACTGTGCATAGCTGAAATGGCTGAATATGACCCTGAGTATGGCTTGTGTATTTTAACCCCCTTATCCTGTCTCTGCACAACACTTTACCATAAATCCAGGAGCTATTGGCCCTCTGGCTACTGCCCTTGCCAAATGAACACTGTATGCTCCAGTAAGAAGCATTGTTTCTGGCATTCGTGCATCCTCTTCCATAGAGCGTCTCCCCAAACTCTATTCACAGAGAGCACCAAGAAATGCTTTTGCTGATTGAGCTTTTCTGGCTTTCATGGTTTGAAAGTAAAATGTATCGCTTGTGCAGAGCTTCCCCTTTGCAGGATTTACTGCAGTGGTGTGAGCATCCCATTCTCAGCTATTTTGCTGCCTTGCTGAGATGAAAGCTCAGACAAGAGGGATTCAGAAGTATGATGTTTCATAACAAATTGTAAATGCAGTGAATTTTCATATTTCTGTTTAAACGGTGATAATATGTCATTTGTGTTATCTTGCTCTCTCCCCATGTTTATTGTGCACTTTTTCTATTCAGTCTTTCATCACCACAACTGGTCTTATCTCATTAATCCACCCTGCCAAAAAGGCAATGTTGAGTATGATAATGCTTCCTTTATATTAGTTGTCTTAATATGTGCAGGTTCATAGCTCTTCTTGCACACATTGTGGTCGATTTTTTAAATGCTCTTTGGGACTACTTGGATGGGCATTTAAATGCTATCTATGAAAAGGCAGTGCTTTGGGGGGTATAAGGCTATAATGGAGGAGCTGCATCACAAATCATGGACACAAATGTAGACTGTATGACATCAGACTTGGACAATAAAATCCCTTTAATCCAATATAAATTATATATACAGTTATTATATATATATATACGTATATATATATATATATATATATATATATATATATATATATATATATATATATATATATATATATATATATATATATATGACTCCGTGGTAAGATCTCCAACCTTTAATTGAACAAACAATGACTCAACGTTTCGATTAACAACATGTGAAGCCACACGCCTCCGTTAATCTTCCTCAAGAGTGATAAAATCATCTCAACATCCCCTTATATGCAAAGTGGGCGGGGTATATGCAAAGTGGGGTGGGCAAAGCTGGACAGCCAATGAAACCGTATCACACCGCTCTCGTGAACGGAGACGTTATTGACCAAACCAAATAAAACGTCTCCGTTCACGAGAGCGGTGTGATACGGTTTCATTGGCTGTCCAGCTTTGCCCACCCCACTTTGCATATACCCCGCCCACTTTGCATATAAGGGGATGTTGAGATGATTTAATCACTCTTGAGGAAGATTAACGGAGGCGTGTGGCTTCACATGTTGTTAATCGAAACGTTGAGTCATTGTTTGTTCAATTAAAGGTTGGAGATCTTACCATGGAGTCATTTGGATTTACTCCCAACCGCAAATCTTTGCTTATATATATATATATATATATATATATATATATATATATATATATATATATATATATATATATATATATATATATATATATATATATATATATATATATATATATATATATATATATATATATATAGACATATTATGTATATATAGTCGAGGCTCATATAAGAGCTAAAGCACACAATGGAACAGGACAAAACAGACAAAAGGAATAGCAGAAACGGGGGGAAAACACCAACAGCAGGGTTGGAGGGGGAAAAATATAGGGAGACGGACAAATGAGGGATGTGGGTAAGAATGAGTGGTAGTTGTGGAAGTACGGGGTGGACAAGATGGATACGGAAGCAAACTCTCAGGAAGGAAAAACTGGAAATTTACAAAGAGGTTGGCTGGGGGAGAGTTAATGGGGGTAGAAAACATCTTTGTTTTGGATGGGGGATGATCTGAGATGGTGGTTATCAGCTGGCTTGAAGACTTGGAGGGAAGAATGAGATTGATGAGAATGTGGAAGTTGTTTCCACAGGTGGAGGATGCAATATTGCAATAGTCTGTCAGGTACGACCCCAAAATTGAGCCACCGGTACCACTCGGGGTGGCCAAGGTTCATGGGTACCACATGAAAGCTCTGCTATTCAGGAACACATTTCTGCCTGGTAGCAGTCTGTAAGTAGCAGCTTTCACCCTGAAATAGGATGTTGAAAAGACCCCCTATTGGTTCGATTTTTAGCAATATGTATATGTTGTATAGACATACTAGGTTTCAGAAGATCACATGTAAGCTCTTGCAAACAGTTTATTTTGAATTTACAGCCACCTTACATTACACTTTAATCATCATCATCATCAAAATGAAAATAACTTGACTTTTCATCAAAATAAATGAATTAATTTCATCAAAATAAATGAACATAATCATGGAAATCATTAGCATCATGAATTGCAGAACAATATAATTAATAAAGATCTTCAAGTTCATCAACATCATCAGCATCATCGTGCACAACCGTGTCCTCTCCCTCAGACGGCTGGTTGTCACATGTCTTTAGTTTGCAGCGCTCGGAGCACCTGTGGTTATTCATCAAGCAGGTGCACACAGGCCGTCGGCATGACCTGGAACAGTCACAAGAAAGGAGTTCTATTACAGCATCTGGAGCTGGTGAACTGTCTAACCAACCAACTTTGTAGAGAGACGATCCCAGCACAGATGCGATTTCTTTACGTCCATGTAATGTGACTTTGCCTGGGATTCATATTTCAGATACAGTGTTGCACTGATGTCTTCCGTGAAGACCAGTAGGAGCAGAAACACATCAGTGTCATCAGCTACGAGTACAATAGACTGGGAGCCTTGAACTGCTGCATGTGCCGCATGTAAAATGAGTCGCGTATCTGCCTCTTCTTGTGAAGAGCAGAGCTCTGGGACCAGAACACTTCGTTCGTGTGTGATTTTGAAGCAGTTCTCTCCAGAGGTTATATCGAGAACCTTTCCTCTTAGTTGTTCTGTGTATTTTGGCTGCTTCCACTCTTGTATAAGAAATTCAATGAGACTGGTTTTGTTTGGAGTCGCTGAGAGAAATTTCTTCCACTGGACTACTGTCTGCTTTGCTGTGATGTTCTTCAACTGCATAGATTCAGTGTTTCATTGTCTGCCTTCTCTTTCCACTTATTTGATGGAATTCTCTCTGTACGTATCAAAGACAATATTTGATACGAATCAGAATCTTGTTTCTCACAGTCTGAGAGTCCTTTAGGTGCTTTTTTTGCAAATTCCAAGCGGGCTTTCATGTGTCTTTCACTGAGGAGAGGCTTCCGTCTGGCCACTCTGCCATAAAGCCCAGATCGGTGGAGTGTTGCAGTGATGGTTGTCCTTCTGGAAGTTTCTCCCATCTCCACACAGGATCTCTGGAGCTCAGCCAGAGTGACCATCGGGTTCTTGGTCGCCTCTCTTACCAAGGCCCTTCTCCCCCGATTGCTCAGTTTGGCCGGGCGGCCAGCTCTAGGAAGAGTCCTGGTTGTTCCAAACTTCTTCCATTTAAGAATGATGGAGGCCACTGTGCTCTTGGGAACCTTCAATGCAGCAGAATTTTTTTTGTAGGCTTCCCCAGATCTGTGCCTCGACACAATCCTGTCTCCGAGCTCTGCGGGCAGTTCCTTCGACTTCATGGCTTGGTTTTTGCTCTGATATGCATCATCAGCTGTGAGACCTGATATCGACAGGTGTGTGTCTTTCCAAATCATGTCCAATCAATTGAATTTACCACAGGTGGACTCCGATCAAGGTGTAGAAACATCTCAAAGATGATCAAGAGAAATGGGAGGCACCTGAGCTAAATTTCAAGTGTCATAGCAAAGGGTCTGAATACTTATGTCAATGTGATATTTCAGTTTTTTCTTTTTAATAAATTTGCAAAACTTTCTAAAATCCTGTTTTCTCTTCGTCATTATGGGGTATTGAGTGCAGATTGATGAGGGAAAAAATGAATTTAAACGATTTCAGCATAAGGCTGCAACATAACAAAATGTGAAAAAAGTGAAGGGGTCTGAATACTTTCTGAATGCACTGTATATGACCAGAATCTTTGGAGTGTAAATGACTTACAAGGACGTTTGTACTATACATTGAACTGATAGAGGTTTCTTTGAACAGCAAATTTTGAAATGAAAGCTACTCATTTGAAACTGCTACCAGGCATAAATGGTATCCTGACCCACAGAGCTATCAAATTATACCAATGAACCTTGTCCACCCAGTTGGTACCGATGGACCCCTCCACCTGACGGACTACAAGAAAGAGCAGAGGGTGCAAGACCAGAGAGGAGGTGGTCGAAGACAGACAGACCACTGCCCTGTGCACAATGTGAAAGTGATCGGCCCATAGATTCAGCTTCAAATTGTATATGTATACTAGAAATAGGTATCCACAACCATCCTTGACCAGGTTGTGGAATGTCGGCTGAGGTCGTCACTTTTTATTCTTCAATCCTGATTTTGTTTTCACCTTTATTCGCTTTTAAATTCGTTTTCTCCACCACTGCTTGAACAATTGACACAAAACCTTCAACATAGAAGCGCCAATGCATGGAGATTTTTTTTTTTTTTTTTTTACAAGTGTCTACCCAAGTTACATGATGATTGGATGGAAAATATGACTGACATTCCAAAAAAGACTTTTCTGTAGGCATGGATTCCAGGGTGTTACGGGTATCAGGAATAAACAGCCTCGACCTCGCTTTGCTCTTCCTCGGCCAAAGTGTGTGTGTGTGTGTGTGTGTGTGTGTGTGTGTGTGTGTGTGTGTGTGTGTGTGTGTGTGTGTGTGTGTGTGTGTGTGTGTGTGTGTGTGTGTATGTATGATATTTGATACTTTTGGAGAATAGAGCCCTCACTCTTTACAGACATGCTGCCTTCATGGAATTCCGAAACTCATGTCGTCATTGTAACACAAGATCGGAAATCTTCCAGACTTGAGTGAAAACAACTCTGGTCAAAACCTCAGATGGGAGCCTTCAATGCTGATCAGGAGTACTTGATGATGGTACTTTTATTAAAAATATGGAGGTCAATAATTTTTATCAGTTTGGGTTGAAAGGTTACCTCTCCATCAATGGAGTTTCTTGAACCATTTGCAACTCCCTTGTTTGTTGTTCTGTAATCCCATGGACATTGATTGACCTTACTGGGGTATGAGGTCCATGTTATTTTTGTGTACTGTTCACTACACTTCATACCCATGCACACAAAGCCACCAAACCCGTGGGTTCTGAAAATGATAGACAACATTGTGTATATAACTCAATGGGTTAGAATCTGCATTTGTAAGGAATCCATGTCCACAATGGTCTTTACTTTTTTCTTTGTTGTCTTCCTTGTGCGAAAGGAATGTTTTGCTGAAATATTACTCGAGCTGACTACATTGCAAGTGATGGTATATCCTCATTCGCTACAATGAAGCCTCCACACTCTACCCTTCCTGTAGCTTGTCGTATAACATTGGGAGCTGATTTGCACGGCAGCTTTCATTCAGCAAAGCAAAATGCCACTTAGACAATTGCTTCAGGGCTGTCTCAAGATTGCTAGTAGGCAGAGATCAATGCTGAATCATTACCTTTTTCATTCTAATGACACGTGTCTTATAAGCTTAGTCAGACTTGGTCTACGTGTTCAGTTTTACAATATTCTTGTGAGTGCTATCTGGAAATTACTATACAGTACATCATTTTGTTTATGGAAGTGCAGCAACTGTCACTTGGGATTGAAACAGCAGATTTTAAAAAGAAAAACAATTATTACTTGGTTTATGGCTCATGGAGGAGCTGCATTACAAGTCATGGACACACGTGTAGACAAATACTGTACATGACGACACCACACTTGAATTCAGAAAAACACCGCCATTGAGCTTGTGGGAATAAGCTAACTTTCTTGGGCACTCTGAGTACTGGTGACGCCATCCTTATGACGTCACATTTCTTTCTGCACTCAGTATGAAATAAAGAAAAATTATTTCATTCCCTTGGATACCAACCAGTGGGGTTTGCTCATGATCTATCCAAGCAAAGAAGCAGCACACACAATAAGGTCTTTGGTATGACTCGGCTGAGGTCGGGTGAACTGCCGATCTCCCAGGCTCCGAGTGGACGTTCTACCCACAATGCATACTGACTTTATTAGTATTCAGCCACTGAGCTTGTATGGAATACAGAAGCAAAATACCCTTCAAAACAAACAGTATTATTTTTGTCATCATCATATGCCATTTATTTAATTGTAATTATTTTTTTATTACAATTAAATAATAAATAATTGTAAATATTTCATTATAAAAAATATAAATAATTGTAAATATTGTTACGGTTTTGCGCGAGACCCCGTTCCCTTACCAAGGGGAGATTAAGCCCCTTGTTCTCCTTGGGTCTTCGCAACCGCGAGACTGAGTCGCCACTTCCGGTCAGACGTGGAACAGGGTTTCGGGACAATTTTCGCACGTACCTAAGTACCCACGCCGCCGCGGTAGCGGGGATCAAGTCTCGCACGAACCACGCGTAATTTGAGTACACCCGAGCGGATTGCGTACCACGTGGTCCGTGCAGTTACCTTGCTATTGGAACCCGATCAGAGCGATATAATTTGTACCATGCTTAGTCAATGATGGAAAACACGAGACGGTCGAATCAAAGAAATAACAGGTTTAATTATTATTTACAATGATTGGTAGAAGAAGCAGAGACACAGGGCAGTCTTAAAACAGTATTAACTTATCATCCCAGACAATGGGCCCATTCACACTCACAGGGGGATGAAGGAAGAAAATCTTCATGCGCTGAACGCGCAGGCTTTGCTTCGTCCAGGAACAGCTCACCCGGCGGGGCTCTCTGGCGGTCGCCGCACGTTTCCCGACGAAGGCAGGCAGGCGGGAAGGATCCTCGCGGCGCGTGTATTGGCAAAGCAGGCAGGAGGAAGGAAATATTCGCGCGTCTCTGGCCCGGCACGGCTGTCTTTCACAGCGCGATTAATACAACTGCGCGCTTTCACTCTCATAACTCAACGGAGGATCTGACTCAAGCTCAACCGAGAACTCAACTTGTAACTCATGCGCGTTTAGAACCCGAGCTCATAACTTGTCACAGCGCGTCTCTCCTCATAACTTAATTCAACAGAGGACCCCGGCTCACAACTGAGGTGGGGGCTCCGGGCACAGGGTTATATTGGCCCCGCCCTAGCCCGCATCGAATGTTCCAAACCACACCTTTTGCCGCAGTGGTAAGCCACTCCCCTCGAGCCCTGATTGGCGGCTCGTGCTTACCGGTCACTCCCACTCTTCCTGTCCCGCCTTCCTTTGGCCTTGATCGACTTGTTCAGGCTGGCCTCGTGGCATTTTGCACCAAATCCACAAACAATCAAGGCATCATAAGCATTGGAAGGAGACCTAATTCTCATTATTATAATCAACGAAAACTAAACATAGGAAATGTCTACGCTTACATTTACTATGAAATAACTGAACTTAAACGAGGCTACATGTTGTAGTGTAATTAAACTATGAGGGGAAATTAACCTTTTATTGTAAAAACACAAAACTGCAACAATATTATTGTAAATATATTTTATTAAATAATTGTAAATATTTATTTAATAATTATTATCTATGCAAAGTCGATCTTTGACCTCTCCAACCTGCCCAATATATACCACCTGTATTCCAATGTAACCTGTCTTGATCTCTTCACCCTATACCCCTCCACCCCCTCCCCCCCCCCCCAATTTCCTTTCCTTTCTATCCTAGTCCTTCCCACCCTCCCATAACACCTTCTCCCACTATTTCTCCTATCCTTCTCCTTTATTACTTTTATCTATTTCATTTTTTTCCCCCAATTTCCCTCCCCTTCGCCCCTGACATGTGTACATTGTCAGTAGATGCATTCTGATATGCTTTACAGAAGGAACAAAAGATTGCTTAAAGAAAATGAAAATGGGATGGCAATGATTAAAGATACTTTAAGATGAATTACCTCTTATATTATTGCACTTGTTATCGGTGTCTGATTCGCCTTTTCTTTCAACATGTCCTGCAAATGTTAGCTCTTTAACCGTTTTGGTTGAGGATTTCTCCCATCTGAATTTATCCTTCCATGTGAGTGGTTCATCCATTCACTTTGGTAATTATATGCAAGGGATGTAACCGACATTTATCTTTGTTGGCCTTTTTTTTTTTGCCTTTTTGGGGTTCTTCTTCTGCCTCTTCCTCTCCTTCTTCTGTCTTGTTTTATAACTTTATTCATATTTCATTTCTGCTTTTTGTTTCCATCTATGCAGGTATATGTTTTAGTTGTTTTGCGACCCTTGAATTGTGTCCTTGAAGTTTTTGAAGCCTTAAGCCTGCCGCACACGAGCTGATGTTCGCCAATGCGATGCAACAAGACAGTCAGCAAAGAATCTTGTACATTCTCGTTTTATCGTGGATTGCCGCACACTACACGACTGTCGATTACACTATTGCCAGAAAACAAAATGGCGATGAAAGAGAAATGCAGGGAGATGATGTGAAGGGTGAATAGTGGCCATAACTTTAAGTTAATGGATTGTATTCAAAGTTAATTTATTGAGTGGGGGCATTGGAATATATTCATCTCAATTTTGATTTACTGTCCCAATTTAAAAATAAAGAAATCCTAAATACACGTGTTTCGAATCAGGATCAAAGGATCATCATTCAGTTTTGCTCCTGTAGTCATGTGAAGATGATTATTGTCTGCATGTTGATGAAATGTTTATCAGCATTACAAACCAATTAATTGCTTTCTTTACTTTGACTGAAATTACTTCATTAAACTCTATTTGTGATGGTGTCATTTTTATTCTCTTTTTGAATGAAAAACACAGTTGACAGACTTCCTATTTGTGTGAAAATTGCTCTGGAAGGATAAAATGGTGAAAACCCCAGGGAAGTCATAATATCTGCGCAATATGCGATTTTTATGGCCTGTTTATGTTTGTGCATTTATTTATTTATATATTCATCACTTGTAATGAGGCCTTTACTGTTTCACTTGTAAGAATGTGAATATTCATTTGAATCCAAAACTAACCTGCCAAGACAAAGTACATAAAGCTTGCCACGCCATGAGATTCAAGCAGTCCCATCACAGTGAAATGTTTGTTTTGCCACCGAACCATGGCCCATTCATCAGGAGCACATAGAATGCCTAGACTGTGCAAGTTAGCACTGTGGGAAAACCAGAGATTGCCACAGGCTAAAACCATAGACTTCAAATCCATTAAAAAAAACTATAACGGCATTCAGTAGAGAGCATACCCCCGCCAGGTGAGCAGTTTACGTTTTGTATCCGAGAGTAGACCAGAAAATCACAACACAGAATCACATTTAATCAAAATCATCCGTCCACAACGTTTTGAGATATCCTGCTTTGTATCGTTTTTGGCACGATCTCCCAATTGTGAAGAATCACTTAAAAAATTATACTAACCGGATCCGGATCTTCACCGAAATTGAATCGATTATTCCTCGTCACACACACACAACCTGTCCAACAAGTTTCGTCCAAATCCATCCATAACTTTTTGAGATATACTGATATGTATCATTTTTGGTCCTATCTGAACATGGATTCGGATACAAGAATTATTTAATTGTTAAGTGATTCTTCACCATTGAGAGATCGGGCGAAAAGCGATATATAACATATTTTAAAAAGTTATGGACGAGTTATGACTTCCCTTGTCGGACGAGTTGGTTTGGTGACGAGAACAAGCCGATTAGATTTTGGTTCAGGTCCGAATCCAGATCCGGCCTATCAGTGGGATACAAAACGTAAACTGTTCAGCCGAGCAGAGGTATACATTCAACTGAGTTCCGCTCGTTTCTTTAGTTTAATGTCTTTTCTTGATATTGAAATCTAAAGCATAATTCGTACTACTACGTCATGTGAAGGGCACATGTGCATCTGACATTTGGTCATGCATGTGTCATGTATACTTGTTTTTGTCACATCGTGCCATTTGTGTATATTAGGATACTTTGAGGCCATACCGATGGCAACATACAGGTAGTGGATAATAAAATGGAAACACTTCGGTAAATGAGGGACATCAAGCAAAGGCTTCCACACATGAGTGGCCCATGTGTTAATTAAGCAAATAACATCCCAGCATGCTTAGGGTCATTTATAAAGATGTTGCACATGCCTGGTTGCCTATAATTATGGCTATAAGCATGGCTGAAAAATGAGACCTCCAATGCCCCCATCCACAGAGCACGTCCCAATGGTTTGATGAGCATGGCCCTCTCAGTCACCATATGTGAATCCAATCGAGGATTTATGGGATATTCTGGAATGATCCTTGAAACAGCATTTTCCACCTTCATCAAACATGTGTGAGTTGATTGACTTTCTCATGGAAAAATGGTGCCACATCCCTCCTGCAGAATTCCTGACGTTGGGGACTATAGGCCACGGCACATACAGGCCGTACTGGAATTTAGAATTTTACAAACACGAATGCACATGATTACAGTTTCATTCAAATTGCATTAAAAAAACAACAACAACTGCAGGTAGTGTTTTCAATTTTTATTAAAATACGACGTAACTTTTGATGTTATGATGATGATGACTTGGAATCCAGTGAACTCCTCTGAAGAGGGTGCATGTGAGGATGCTGATGAGGGTGCTGTAGAGGATGCAGATGAGAGTGATGATGTTGAGGCAGAGAGGCCAGATCAACTGTTGTTTTGCTAAGTGCTGCAGGTTTTTGTGTAGTTCCTTGTACGGGAGCAAAATATCATCCAACCACCTCTTGACCAGAGGTACCACTCCACCACTGGGTTGGAATCTTGCATCCTGTCAGCGACTGCCCTCATATCCTGCAGCACCTCAGCTAAAAACTTGATGTGACGGTCAGGTTTGGCCTGCCACCTCTTCCTCTTCTTCACTCCCCTCCTCCTCCTCCTGCCCCTCCTTCTTCCCCTCAGAAACCTTGATGACTTCCAACTCTTCCTCAGTCAGCTCCTCCCCATGCAAGGCGATGAGCTCCTCCAAATCCTCAGGCTGCATATCGTCGAAGCTTTCCCCTCTCATCTCCCAAGCCAACCCGGCAATTTTCTGGCTCTCTTCCGTGGTGTCAGGAAAACCTCTGAAGTTGTTGACTGCCCATGGCAATAGGTTTTGCCAGCAAGCGTTGATGGTGGAGGCTTTCACTTCATCCAACGGGTCTGTGATGGCATTGATGCAGTGCACTATGTTGAAGGCCTTCTAACGTTTCTCAACGGTAAGTTTGGGGTCTGACTCCATAGCATCCAAGATGCGACAGAAGGTGCAGCGGGTGTAATACATTTTGAACGTCAAAATTAACTCTTGGTCAAGTGGTTGGATAAAGGAGGTGATGTTGGGTGGCAGGAAGATTACCTCTACATTGGGATGGGCCACTTTCAGCACCTCGGGGTGGCCAGGAGCATTGTCCACCAGCAGGAAGATCTGGAAGGTGACGTTCTTTACTGCTAGATGCCTCTCCACCTGAGGGATGAAACAGTTGTGGAACTAATCCATGAAGATGGTAGCTGTTACCCAAGCCTTTCTGTTGGCCCTCCAACATATGGGCAGCGTGTGCTTATTTTTGTCTGTGAGAGCACGTGGGTTTAGGAAATAGTATATCATAATCGGCTTCATCTGGCAGTCCCCTTTGGGATTGACACAGAGGAGCAGAGATAGCCGATCCTTTCCAGCCCCGATGGACCTCCTTTATCCAACCCCGATGCTGTCCTCTCTCACTTCAAGATGAAAGTTCTTGTGGACATTTTTTTTCCAGAACAGGCTGGTCTCGTCTGTATTGCATTGAAGAGCTGATGGGGGTATATACCCATTCTCCTCGATGTGCTGCGCGAGTTGAGCAGGGAATGTTTCAGATGCCTCGTGGTCTGCTGAGGCATGCTCGCCTGTGAGCTTCACATTGTGGAAACTGTACCGCTTCTTGAAGCAGTCAAACCATTCCCTGCTATCTAGGAGCGGACTGGGGCCACTCGTACCCGCATCCCTCATACCTGCATCACGAAGTGCATTGCTCGCACCTACACCATGAAGTGCATTACTCGTACCTGCATCACTCGTGTTTGCTGCACCCCCACGCCAACCAGATGATCGTACATGCACTTTTCCTTTTCACGAATCAGAAGTCCACTTAAAGGCACGTTTTTCTGGTCACTGTCCTCTAACCATGCATTTAATGCCTTCTCCAGTGTTTCTATGTGAATGTCCCTGACCTGGGTAACCACTTTGATGCTGGGTACTGCGCTAGCCATGACACTTTCGCGAATCGCCTTCTCTTTTTTTTATGTAGCGGACAGTCGACTCGTTCCCACCAGAATGTTTGCCCACAGAGGCTGCACTCTTACCTCATGATAGCCGGTATAGTAGCTCCACTTTCTGGCTCAGGCTCATGACTTTAAACTGCCTCTTGGGAGCAGACACATCTCCTGCACTACTCTTGTGCTTACTTAGGATCCATGATCAAATAATGAGCGCAGAAGGAATCACAGCAGGTCAAGGCAGCGGGACAAGAAGAAAGAACGAGACCCAGAATATGCTGCCCATAAGTAGTCGTGCAAGGGGTTGTGGGTAGATGGAGGAGGGTAGGTAGTGTGACCATGGTTTGCAGGGCATGGTGATGGAGGATGGTTTATGCATGCGTAGAACTGCTTTATGTGTGGCTGGTGGGGATGGTTTATTCATGGCTGGAGGTGGTTTATGTGCACGTAGAGCTGCTTTACGTGTGGCTGGTGGGGGATGGTTTATGCATGGCTGGAGGTGCTTTATGCACATGTAGATTGTAGAGCTGCTTTATGTGTGGCTGGTGGGGGATGGTTTTTGAGCTGCTTTATGCGCGCTGCTTGTGGGAGATGGTGTATGCGTGGCTGGAGGTGATTTATGTGCACGTAGAGCTGCTTTACGTGTGGCTGGTGGGGGATGGTTTTCAAGCTGCTTTATGCAGGCGGCTTGTGGGAGATGGTTTCTGCGTGTCTGGAGGTGATTTATGCGCATGTGGAGCTGCTTTATGAGTGGCTGGTGGGGGGATGGTTTTCGAGCTGCTTTATGCGCGCTGCTTGTGGGAGATGGTTTATCCATAGCTGGAGGTGGTTTATGCGCATGTGGAGCTGCTTTATGTGTGGCTTGTGGGAGATGGTTTTCAAGCTGCTTTATGCGCGCTGCTTGTGGGAGATGGTTTATCCATAGCTGGAGGTGATTTATGCGCATGTGGAGCTGCTTTATGAGTGGCTGGTGGGGGGATGGTTTTCGAGCTGCTTTATGCGCGCTGCTTGTGGGAGATGGTTTATCCATAGCTGGAGGTGGTTTATGCGCATGTAGAGCTGCTTTATGTGTGGCTTGTGGGAGATGGTTTAAGCGTGGCTGGAGGTGGTTTATGTGCATGTAGAGCTGCTTCATCTGTGTCTGGTGGGGGATGGTTTTCGAGCTGCTTTATGCAGGCGGCTTGTGGTAGATGGTTTAAGCATGGCTGGAGGTGGTTTATGAGCATGTAGAGCTGCTTCATCTGTGTCTGGTGGGGGATGGTTTTCGAGCTGCTTTATGCGCGCTGCTTGTGGGAGATGGTTTATCCATAGCTGGAGGTGGTTTATGCGCATGTAGAGCTGCTTTATGTGTGGCTTGTGGAAGATGGTTTAAGCGTGGCTGGAGGTGGTTTATGTGCATGTAGAGCTGCTTCCTCTGTGTCTGGTGGGAGATGGTTTTCGAGCTGCTTTATGCAGGCGGATTGTGGTAGATGGTTTAAGAGTGTCTGGAGGTGGTTTATGAGCATGTAGAGCTGCTTCATCTGTGTCTGGTGGGGGATGGTTTTCGAGCTGCTTTATGCGCGCTGCTTGTGGGAGATGGTTTATCCATAGCTGGAGGTGGTTTATGCGCATGTAGAGCTGCTTTATGTGTGGCTTGTGGGAGATGGTTTAAGCGTGGCTGGAGGTGGTTTATGTGCATGTAGAGCTGCTTCATCTGTGTCTGGTGGGAGATGGTTTTCGAGCTGCTTTATGCAGGCGGCTTGTGGGAGATGGTTTCTGCGCCTGCAAAAACCGCAAATAGCTGAAGCACAGTGGCTGCAAAAGTAGAGGCAGGTCACATTTAATGAAATGCGAATATGTGGCTTCCTCAAATGTCGAATCCGCAAAATTCGGGGTTTCATCGTACTTCATAATTAATAATAATGAAATTAATATCACGTCTGCAGCTCACAAACACCATATGCCTCAGCGCCGGAGGTCTTGTGAATGCCTCCACGGATTTCTGAAATGGTCTCTTGTAATTGTGTTCAGCGAAATTCATCTATTCCTTACCGTTCTCTAATGTCGCCCAAATGAACCATAATTAACAGCAACACTCACAGGCGGCAGATAGATCGAATACGTTTAATACCTTTTGAAAGGCGTATTTATAAATAATTTGGGGGAAAAGGTGGATGTGACAAAACGTTTGGAACAATCCATGTGAATCAACAGACACAAAGATGAAGAAAGGAATATGCAATGTATGTACAGGGAAATAAATAATAATTAAATAAAACCTATCCCACACTAGGCGCGACAGATTGTACATTCACAAACAACAATGGGATAATGGAGGTGAGGACTTCCCTTTGATGATGTGTGGAGTGCAGGGTGATGGTGTAGCTTAGGAATAGTGTCCCCGTTTCAGAGACGGCCTCTCTGAGCAACGACAAAACAGAGCTGGTGATTAGGAGAGAGCCAAAGATGAGGAGCGATCTTCTTTTGTTCCAGGGTTCCACCACCACTCTCTATGTGCGTGTCAGAACCAGCCTTGTGATTTTGGCCCTGGCCATTCTTTCTCAAACATGTCCTCTTGCATGTCAGGAGCTCCTCTGTATCAGTGCTTCTTCTTTATCCGATCCTCTCTGCACTTCTTCTTCGGACTTGGGTCTTTCTCTCTACCTTCGTCCACAGCGTCTTCACATGAGCTCTTTCTTTGGACTCGTCCTCCGTACTTCGTCTTCACACCAGCCCTTCTCTAGTCCTTCAGGGAGGAGTCATCTGGTCACAATAAAAATAAAAGTATATCACAAATGCGAGCCATAAAGCACATTAAGCCACTATGGCCTGCACACACTGGCAATATGGATCATGATCGGCATTTTTGGAATGTGTGATGCTTTTCCGTGCCTTTTTTGGACCGGAAGTCTTCACCTGGCCCCACCGGCAAAGAAGAAGTGTTTACGCATGCAATATTGTCCTGTCTATAAATTGCATACACTGCCTTCTCAGCATCATGCCTTACAAGACGATTTACTGTGATACCTTCCCTCCACCCCTGCCCTTTACACATCAAGATAAAGATCTGTATTCTTGGCAGAGCTTTAGGGTGTTCATGGCAAGTTGAGAAAATTTCAAAGCTAGATCCTGTAGTGTCGCCACTTCATCACAGAATACCTGACTGAAGGTGGAATGAATTTGGAATTTTTTCAGGGGGTTGGTGATCACTCGCCTACTTTTTGTGAAACACACCATGGGATTGTTTAACGTGCACCAAAAACTATTAATGGAAGAGAGATCCTCTCTCTGCATATCCTACTGGAAGATGGCATAAACTCTGATGCATCGCCCAGCATAAGAAACACAAGGGCGGAAGTTTATAACTGGGTCGAGATTCAAACCCAGGGCTCAAATGTGAGTACATGTACCTTTTGGCTATCCTGTGAAGTATACATAATTACGAGTGGGGTATGCTTACACATTGCTTACACAATAATGTACATTTTCATTTACGGACGCTTTCCAAAGGTTTGGGGTGTGAAGAGAATGACAGAGATCTGTAATCTGGTGGTGAAAGAAGGCTGCATTCCAGTGGTTTGGGAACTGAGTACCCTCGTCCCTCTATACAAGGGGAAAGGTGACCCTCTGGAGTGTGGCTCGTACCGAGCGATAAAGTTATTGGAGCATGGAATGAAGGTATTGGAAAGGGTGTTGGAGAGGAGGATAAGGAAGAAAGTGAAGATCGACGAAATGCAGTTTGGATTTATGCCAGGAAGAGGAATGACAGACGCACTTTTCATTGTGAGGCAGTTGCAGGAGAAGTACATGGAGAAGAGGAAGAAGTTGTTTCTTGGGTTTGTTGATCTGGAGAAAGCATTTGATACGGTTCCACGCAAAGTATTGACATGGGCATTGAGGAAGTTAGGAGTGGAGGAATGGTTGATCAGAGTAGTGATGGCAATGTACAAAAGAGTGCGCACAGCTGTAAGGATGAAGGACGGGAACAGTGGTGAGTTTGAGGTGAAGGTGGGAGTGCATCAGGGGTCGGTACTAAGTCCACTACTATTTGTAGCTGTGATGGAGGTGCTGGCTCAGAACGTAAAGGAGGGTTTACCGTGGGAGTTGTTGTATGCAGATGATCTGGTGTTGATTGCGGAAAGTATGGATGGACTGAAGGAAAAGATGAACAAGTGGAAGGAATGTATGGAGACAAAAGGTCTGAAGGTGAATATCGGAATGCTGAAGGTGATGGCAAGTGGTAAAGCATGTGGTGAGGTGGAAAGAACTGGGAAGTGGCCCTGTGCTGTGTGCAGGAAGGGTGTCAGAGTGAACTCCATTCAATGTACAATGTGCACTGAGTGGGTTCATCAAAAATGTAGTGGTCTGAGAGGGTCATTAACCAGTGTGGCAGCTACATTCAAATGTAAGGTGTGCACAGAGGGAGCTGCAGATGGAGGAAATGTTGAGTTGGATTTTGGAGATGGCGTGAAGCTGGAAGGTGTGAAAACATTTTGCTACCTCGGAGACATGCTGAATGGAGAAGGTGGATCAGACTCGGCAACGGTTGCTAGAGTGAGATGTGCATGGAATGTCTTTCGGGAACTGAGTGGCGTGCTGATGATGAGGGGAGTGTCGTTGAAGCTGAAGGGAAAGGTGTATGCTGCATGTGTGAGAAGTGTTATGATTTATGGGAGCGAGACATGGGTAATGAACGTAGAGCAGCAACGAAGGTTGGAAAGGGTGGAAATGCAAATGGTTCGACGGATGTGCGGAGTATCGTTGAGAGAGAGGAAGACAAATGATGAATTGCGAAAGATGATGGGTATAGATCCTGTGATTGACGCTGTGAAGAGGAACAGGTTGAGATGGTTTGGTCATGTGTTGAGGAAGGATGAAACTGACTGGTTGAGAAGAGTGATGGAAATGAATGTAGAAGGAAGTAGAGGTCGGGGAAGACCGAGAAAGACTTGGCTAAAGATGGTGGAAGAAGAAATGCGGGCAAGGGGGTTAACAAGGAGAGATGCAGAAAATAGGGCAAAATGGAGAAGATTGTCATGGGGACCGCAAGGCTAACCCCCGCTCTAGTAGGGAAAATGGCCTTTTAAATGCATGTTGTTTTGTTTCCAAAGGTTCTGTGAATTTTCCGGTGTGTCGGCTTCGATGTCCGTTGGCATGCCAAATTTCAGCTTTCTACGTCTCCCGGAAGGTACCGAACATTAATATCTGTCAGTCAATGAATTAGTGAGTATTTAGAATGAGCTTTATACAGACTTGGCATTTAATATGGAATATATATTTTTTGGGGGGTGAACTTACTTTTCAAGATGACTTAGAACCAAAAGTTCATTGGAATTATGTTGAAATTATTCTAGATTTTGTTAATGTGACCTTTAAAAGAAACAAAAACCACATTTGACATTTCGAAGCAAATAAATTGATCCTTGAAAGTGATGTAAACTGATATCGAACTCAATTCACGGACGGTACTGTGTTAAACTTCTGTACGTTTTCCAGAAGTATCTCTTTATTTTGCACATTAGCCAAAAAAAATTTCAACAAAAACAAAAGCTAAATTATGACTGGGATTACGGACAGTAAAATTACACTTCAGTACTTCGTGTAACCCCCACGAGCATTCAGGAGAGCACGTACACGTCGAGGCATGCTGTTCACGAGATTTGCCAAGGTTTGGACAGGAATCGCTTGCCATGCAGTGACAATAGTCTGTTGCAATTCATGCACAGAGGTGGGCTGCTGGTCCAAGTTGTCGATTTGACGCGTTAATTCTGCCCACAAGTTCTCTATCGGATTCATATCTGGGGACATGGCAGGCCACTCCATATGCTCTACACCATGGTCAGCAAGAAAGTGTTGGATCATGCGAGCACGATGAGGCCGTGCATTGTCATCTTGGAAGACAAAGTTTCCTCGAAAGGCTGCACGAGCAAATGGAAGCAATGTTTCTTCGAGAATGACCCTGTACTTGAACTGGTTCAGGTTTCCATTCAGAACAACCAGGTCAGTTTTGCCCCCTGCATGAAAAGCAGCCCGAACGGTCACCCCACCACCTCAAGCTTGGACTCTTGGCACTATACAATCTTCGTTGTGGGCTTCATGCACTTGTCTGCACACTCGGATGTGGCCATCTTGACGATAGACCAGAAATCTAGACTCGTCACTGAAGGTCACGTGATTCCAGTGTCCTGGCTGCCATTGACGGTGCTCTCTGGCCCACTGCAATCGGCGCTGGCTGTGTTGTCTGGTCAGGCGTGGCTTTCTCAGGGGACGCCTGGCATGATAGCCTGCTTGAACCAGTCATTGGTTGACTAGCCTTCTGGATACAGGCACATTTGTCAGTTGCTGTCATTCAGCCCTAAGCCGATTAGCTGACTTGATACGGCCATTAAAGATTAACCGGTGCAGCTGGTGATCATCTCTCCTTGTGGTTCTGCGTGGACGTCCTGGCCTCGGTATTGAAGTAGGGACACCCCTCTGAGCATTTCGTTTCAGGATCTTTGACACCTGACCTTGAGTGATGCCATACTGCCGAGCAATAGCACGCTGTTTCATGCCAGAATTTCGTAAAGCCACCACTCCATGACAAACAGCATTGTCAAGTTGACGGACCATCTCCAGAGGAAGCGGCAATAACTTTTGTAGACATGCAGCAGTTGTTTTCCACTAATACAGAACGCAACAACCCTTATATACCCGATTGTGAAGCCAATCGTCAAATGTACCTGTCCTTACATTTTGTCATGCCACTTGTGATATAATCCTGTTATTGACTTCTTGCTGCGAAAGACAATCAGTGACATGGTTCTTTCAACAAATACATCACCGAAGGGTAAAAGAAACTCACCAGATTGATATACTGAGTTCAGAAAGTAAACCCAAGTCAAGAAGAAGAAAAAAATTCCATATTAAATGCCAAGTCTGTATATTAGATTAAGAAAATATCTAAACGATAATTCTTATTAAATTTTTTTACATTTTATTACATTAATATTTTATTAATATTACATTACCTTTTTAAAAATTACAATATTTATTAATATTATTAATATTAATATTACAATATTTACATATTAATATTACAATATTTACATATTAATATTACAATATTATAATAATAATATTAATATTACAATAATATTATTATATTATTACAATATTATTACAATAATATATAACAATATACAATGTTATTATATTATATTATATTACAATAATATTACAATAATATTACAATTACAGTATATTACATTACAATATGTTATATTACATCTATATATATAAAACACAGTTTGTGTGTGCGTGTGTGTGTGTGTGTGTATGTAATGTTACCGATAGACTCCTAAACGGAGAGGCTCACGTACTTGATATTTGGCACAGACATGGCCATTGAGCCTGGGACGAACATGGCTGACCTAAAAATTTATTTCATAATATGCTTTTACCATATTTTTATCTCAGCGCGAAATATTATGACCGGAATCTGAGCGGTCGCAGAGCAGCGCGCTGATTCGCTCAGAGCGATCACGTGATGTTCCCTGCCGCCATTAACTCAGTTACGTGTTCGCACGTATTTCAGAGCGAAAAGCAATTGCCTTTTTCACATTTAAGCGACGAACATTGCCATTCACACCACATAGGTTTTTTTCCCTTTCATCTTTAGATTCATATTTTTTTCCATAACGTAGCGCATTATGGCTCTCTCGAGCTCGAGTTAGCCAATCACCTGGGGGCATGAGGCCACGTTGGCCACGCCCACGACAGGACGCAGAGTTGCAATCGATCGCTCAGAGCGATCACGTGATGTTCCTTGCCGCGCGACTATCTATATATATCACTCAGATCCCTCACAATCGACCACCACCACCTCCTCCTGCAATACTAAATATCACCCAGATCCCTCACAATCGACCACCACCCCCTCCTACAATACTATATATATCACTCAGATCCCTTGGAATCGACCACCACCTCCTCCTGCTATACTAAATATCACTCAGATCCCTTGGAATCGACCACCACCTCCTCCTACAATACTAGATATCACTCAGATCCCTTGGAATCGACCACCACCTCCTCCTACAATACTATATATCACTCAGATCCCTTGGAGTCGACCACCACCTCCTCCTGCAATATATATATATATAAAACACAGTTTGTGTGTGTGTGTGTGTGTGTGTGTGTGTGTGTGTGTGTGTGTGTGTGTGTGTGTGTGTGTGTGTAATGTTACCGATAGACTCCTAAACGGAGAGGCTTATGTGCTTGATATTTGGCATAGACATGGCCATTGAGCCTGGGACGAACATGGCCAAACTCAAAATATTTGACGATCCATATTTTTTATTCATATTTACCTCAGCGCATTTCAGCGCACGGAATCAACGGAATCAGGGCAGGTGGGCGCTGATTCGCTCAGAGCGATCACGTGATGACGCTATGACGCTATGAACGCTATGACGCTATGAAAAAAAAAAATCGCTATGACGCTATGAAACGCTATGACGCTATGAAACGCTATGAAGCTATGAACGGTATGAACGATATGACGCTATGAAAAAAAAAATCGCTATGACGCTATGAACGTGATGACGCTATGAACGCTATGACGCTATGACGCTGTGACGCTATGAAACGCTATGAAGCTATGACCGCTATGAACGATATGACGCTATGAAAAAAAAAATCGCTATGACGCTATGAAACGCTATGAACGTGATGACGCTATGAACGCTATGAACGATATGACGCTATGACGCTATGAACGCTATGAACGCTATGAACGATATGACGCTATGAAAAAAAAAATCGCTATGACACTATGAAACGCTATGAACGCTATGACGCTATGAACGATATGAACGCTATGACACTATGAACGCTATGACGCTATGAAAAAAAAAATCGCTATGACGCTATGAAACGCTATGACGCTATGAACGCTATGACGCTATGAAAAAAAAAAATCGCTCGCTTTACGAAGGGGCTCGCTCTCCCCCCGTTCCCCTCCCCTCCCCTCCCCTTCCCCTCCCCTCCACTCCCCTTCCCCTCCCCTTCCCCCTCCACTCCCCCGCCCGGCAATGCCGGGTACTTCTGCTAGTCTACAATATAAGAGAGATGTTGGTCTGTGTGTGTGTCGACATTTTTCTCAGAGTTGGCTGAACGGATCTATGTCAAACTTTCAGAGGTTCATCAGTGAGTGCCTGGAGGTGTTTTAGGCAAAAAAAAAAAAAAGAGTTGGGAAAAAGTTAGTTTTTTGGAGAAAATAAATAAATAAATAATAATAATAATAAAATAAAATAAAATAAATCTCTCTACTTAACTCAGAAACGTGATGAACACCACATTCACAAACCAGTATATATATATGAACTCCCTTCCTCTCCTGCCTCCCCCTTCCTCTCCTGCCTCCTCCCGCCCTCCTCTCCCTCCTCTCCCCTCCTGCTTTCCCCCATCCCCTCCCTCCCCCACCCCTCCCTCGACCCCTTCCCCCCTCCCACCTCCTCCCCTCCCCCTCCCCCTTTTCACCCCACACCCCTCCCCCCCTTCCCCCTCCCCCCCCCTCTCCCCTGCCCGGCAACGCTGGGTACTTCTGCTAGTATTATATATTATATTATATTACAATAATAATACTGTATTATTAATATTACAATATTATTAATATTACAATATTTATTAATTGTATTACATTACATTTTTTTTCATTACATTTTATTATTAATATTTTATTACGAATTATTACATTTTTGTTTTGAAATGTGTTAAACTGTTGTTATCTTGTCCATGGAAGTTATTGAAAGCCCCGCAAATTACATATGGGTTCTTCTTGCTTCTGTAAATGCCTGCTTTACAATTTAACATGAAAATATTGTCCAGGATTTGGCGACACGTGAAGCTTACGCCGCCTAGTAAGTACGTTGTTTGGTCTTCCAAGTAATTCAAGCTTCCCTTTGTGCTTGAAGCTATTAGGAAGAGCAAGCGGATGCCGCAATCCATGGGGGTAGATATCCTGAAAGCATTCTCTCAAGAGCACACGCATGGTAATGGAGCAAGTCTGGGCTATATGAGAAGCAGGAGAGCACTAACAGACTTTGCGTGCACAGATGGTCCAGATATTTGATCGGATTGTCAGTTGCCGATGGAAGTGAAAAATGCGGAATGTTTTTTTTTTTTTTGTCGCCGTCACATGTCACCCGTGGTAAATGCAGCGCCGACGTATGACTGTTGGTGTGGTGGTCCACAACGGGGGTACGTTGTGGGATCAAGCACTTCATCACATGAGCGCATTGTTCATGATCATATATCTGCCTGTACATTGAACTGTCATCGCCATGATTTGTACGCCACTTCTGTGCTTGCTGGAATCCGGTAATTGAAATGATAAAATGGGTGGAACGCAATCGTTCGCTTGCTGCTGGCTGATTGCCTTGAGCTGCTGCCTGACGGGAACTTAATCAGGAAAACCTTCAGGATTTGTTGCCTTTTTGTCTGTGCTTGTGGATTTCTCATTTTTAACATCTTTTAGGTTTGTTGTTGTGTTATCAATTATCATTGATCCCCTCTACATGTAGCGCAATCGTTGCATGTAGCATTGATCCCCTCTACAGATCCCCATAATTTTCCTGCTTGGAAAAGCAGGTAGGTGCACTTTTCACATCACAGTGCACTTTTCTAAAGCAATTGAAAAGGTAAATTTCTTTCCTGAAAGCCCCTGTAGTGTCCATATTGTTTATCCCGCGTACCCCGCCCCAGCCCTCTCCCTTCCACAGATCTCCCGATGTCCCTGTTCCCTACTGTTGTTGTGCTTCCCTCTTTCTCTCCCTCTTCTCTCCCTCTTGTCTCCCGCACCCTTTTATTATGTTTTATGTGTTAGCTCTCATACGAGCAGACACTAAGAAGCCTGGTGTTGGGCTCGCGGCTAGGGTGCCAGCTTAGGATACCAGGATCTTGGGTTCGAATCCCAGTCGATCGCTGTAATTAACGCCAGGGGGGTTGACTCAACCTGTATAATACCATACCTTCCGAGGTCGGCTAATTGAGTACCAGTTCACTGGTAATTCCCTGCTCGTCGCAAAAAGGCGACAAAAAGGGTTGGCGTCAGGAAGGGCATCCGGCCGTTAAAACATTGCTTCAAAAAGGGACCGAAAAAACAACAACAACCACGGTCCCCGAAAAAGGCCAACCCCTGCTTTGCGGGGAAAAATGGCCTCTAAATGTGGTTATTTTTTATTTTTTACCCCGCCCCAGCCCTCTCCCTTCCACAGATCTCCCGATGACCCTGTTCCCTACTGTTGTTGTGCTTCCCTCTTTCTCTCCCTCTTGTCTCCCGCACCCTTTTATTATGTTTTATGTGTTAGCTCTCATACGAGCCGACACGAAGTATTCCAAAAAAAAAAAAATTAAGTGGTGTAAGCTAAAACAACAACCACCTTGCACGAATACTCGAAATTCTTATTCTCCTTGCAATCTTGTTTAGTTAGCAAAGTTCATCACCATACTGCATACAGGCTGATGTTGTCGTGCTGGCAAATTGTTGTGAAACAAACAAGTTCTATAAATGCTGTTACACTCCAATGCATTCCCAGTTTCAGCAGATGTGTGCTGTGCCCTCAGGCCCAGCCATTTGGCCATTCCATGAATAGACAAAGCAGCACCGAGCATGAATTAGACGGTGTGTATTTAATTATAAAAAAAACTTAAACATATTGTGATGCAAAGGTGGAAGTTTGCTTGATTTGATTGCCGATAATTTTGATTGAAGAATGCTTGGATGTCATAATCCATTCTCAGCCTTGTATGAAAGATCCATTGTCCATTTAGCAGGCTTAGTAATTGCATTAAAGAGAAATATTTTTTTATTTTTATGGCGTAGCCCGTCGGGCGATGGTGTCGGGAACAGCGTTTGTATGTATTATGTATGTATGTATGTATGTATGTCCCATTGTCCCTGTCCCTTCTTCTGGCATTTTGCACGTTTATTCCATTTCAAATTTGTTTTCCCTGTAGAATTTTGAAATGATAATTATGACGTCATCGATCACGTGGTAAGGCGCTATCTTGAAAAAAACCCCAAAAATATTTGCACCCCTATATCTCCGAAACCGCTCAATGGAAAAAATTGAAAGGTGACTCATTGTAAACTACTCCTCATGAGAAATAACACTGGTTAATGATGATGTCATAGGTGCTTTCATTATGACATCATAAATCAACAAGTAGAATGCTTTGATCCAATCAGTATGAAATTTATTGTGCGTGATCTAGGGATAGATAGATAAAGTTATTGGAGCATGGAATGAAGGTATTGGAAAGGGTGTTGGAGAGGAGGATAAGGAAGAAAGTGAAGATCGACGAAATGCAGTTTGGATTTATGCCAGGAAGAGGAATGACAGACGCGCTTTTCATTGTGAGGCAGTTGCAGGAGAAGTACATGGAGAAGAGGAAGAAGTTGTTTCTTGGGTTTGTTGATCTGGAGAAAGCATTCGATACGGTTCCACGCAAAGTATTGACATGAGCATTGAGGAAGTTAGGAGTGGAGGAATGGTTGATCAGAGTAGTGATGGCAATGTACAAAAGAGCGTGCACAGCTGTAAGGATGAAGGACGGGAACAGTGGTGAGTTTGAGGTGAAGGTGGGAGTGCATCAGGGGTCGGTACTAAGTCCACTACTATTTGTAGCTGTGATGGAGGTGCTGGCTCAGAACGTAAAGGAGGGTTTACCGTGGGAGTTGTTGTATGCAGATGATCTGGTGTTGATTGCGGAAAGTATGGATGGACTGAAGGAAAAGATGAACAAGTGGAAGGAATGTATGGAGACAAAAGGTCTGAAGGTGAATATCGGAAAGACGAAGGTGATGGCAAGTGGTAAAGCATGTGGTGAGGTGGAAAGAACTGGGAAGTGGCCGTGTGTTGTGTGCAGGAAGGGTGTCGGAGTGAACTCCATTCAATATACAATGTGCGCTGAGTGGGTTCATCAAAAATGTAGTGGTCTGAGAGGGTCATTTACCAGTGTGGCAGCTACATTCAAATGTAAGGTGTGCACAGAGGGAGCTGCAGATGGAGGAAATGTTGAGTTGGATCTTGGAGATGGCGTGAAGCTGGAAGGTGTGAAAACATTTTGCTACCTCGGAGACATGCTGAATGGAGAAGGTGGATCAGACTTGGCAACGGTTGCTCGAGTGAGATGTGCATGGAAGAAGTTTCGGGAACTGAGTGGCGTGCTGATGAGGAGGAGAGTGTCGCTGAAGCTGAAGGGAAAGGTGTATGCTGCATGTGTGAGAAGTGTTATGATTTATGGGAGCGAGACATGGGTAATGAATGTAGAGCAGCAACGAAGGCTGGAAAGGGTGGAAATGCGAATGGTTCGATGGATGTGCGGAGTATCATTGAGAGAGAGGAAGACAAATGATGAATTGCGAAAGATGATGGGAATATTGCCTGTGATTGATGCTGTGAAGAGGAACAGGTTGAGATGGTTTGGTCATGTGTTGAGGAAGGATGAACGTGACTGGTTGAGAAGAGTGATGGAAGTTAATGTAGAAGGAAGTAGAGGATGGGGAAGACCGAGAAAGACTTGGCTGAAGATGGTGGAAGAAGAAATGCGGGCAAGGGGGTTAACAAGGAGAGATGCAGAAAATAGGGCAAAATGGAGAAGATTGTCATGGGGACCGCAAGGCTAACCCCCGCTCTAGCAGGGAAAATGGCCTTAAAATGCATGTTGTTGTTGTTGTTGATCTAGGGATAAATTGGTAAAGAAAAAACAAAAATTGATGACGTCATCGGTCACGTGGTTTGACAGCCATTTTTTTTGGCGTAGCCCTTAGGGTGATGCCGTCTGGAACAGCGTTTGTCTGTCATCCGACATATATATGTATGGCCCTCTCAAACGTTCACAGATTAGGGCCCCCACTCTGGTCTGGATGAGATCTGGTCACATGACAGGGGGACAGCAGATCCTCCACTCAGCAAATCCAAGCCTGGCTAGGCCATTGTTAGACTATCGGTCTTGTTTTTCTATACGTGGTGGAGGCTCATGGAAGAGTTAGAACAAAAAGAAACAAAATGGCAGGGTACAATATGAACAGGGGAAACAGCAACAGTTGAATAAAAGTTATTGACATCAAGAGAGGGGGTAGAGGGACACATGGCAGTGAACAAGCTGCACACTGGTTAAATGAAACACAGCAAGAAGAGGTATGAGAAAACAACAACAACAACATGCATTTTAAGGCCATTTCCCTCCAAGAGCAGGGGTTAGCCTTGCGGTCCCCATGACAATCTTCTTCATTTTGCCCTATTTTCTGCATCTTTTTGACGAGAGGGAGTGGGGTCCCCCACGGGGTACTTCGGGCTGTACCCTGCCCATATGTAGTTGTAATTGTCATGGTTCTCTTATCTATCTATAATTCCAGTAATCTCTGTCTGTACGTTTGTACGTTTGTCTGTCTGTGACCGCTGTTTCTCGACAACCACGGGTCCGATATACTTTTAACTTGCCAGGTATATTGCTGGGGACCCGAGGATGTGCCTTTTCAAGGTTTCATATTAATCGGACAATTACTTACCGAGCTATGTCCAAAAAACGATTCAACCAATCAGAGAGCAGCGAACGATCGCGTGTGCCGGCGTTGCGAATGGACCAAACCATTCCATGTAAATAGAGGGGGGGGGGGTTCTGTGGTCGTTGCGAATGGACGAAACCATTTCATGTAAATAGAGGGGGGGGGGGGGATTGTCACTGTACTCGCAAGCCGTTCGCCGTTCGCTTTGGCGTTGCGAATGGACCAAACCATTTCATGTAAATAGAGGGGGGGGGATATAATTTTAGATAGATATATAGTACGGGCATATATATAGTACGGGCATGCCCTAGTCTATCTATAATTCCAGTAATCTCTGTTTGTACGTTTGTACGTTTGTTTGTCTGTGACCGCTGTTTCTCGACAACCACGGGTCCGATATACTTTTAACTTGCCAGGTATATTGCTGGGGACCCGAGGATGTGCCTTTTCAAGGTTTCATATTAATCGGACAATTACTTACCGAGCTATGTCCAAAAAACGATTCAACCAATCAGAGAGCAGCGAACTATCGCGTGTGCCGAACGTGGCGGACACACTCTGCCTCGGATGGCACATTTGAGAGCGTATTCATTTATTTCACGTTTGCAAACTATGTTGGCGTTAAACTATGTTTTAAAACTAATAAAAACGAATTTGCGATTCATTCGCTTTCCTGCGCGTTTGTGCACGCGATGGCGATTTCTTTACCAAACTCCGGAAGCCGTTCGCTTTGGACCAAACCATTGCATGTAAATAGAGGGGGGGGATTGTCACCGTACTCGCAAGCCGTTCGCTTTGGACCAAACCATTTCATGTAAATAGAGGGGGGGGGATATAATTTTAGATATAGATATAGTACGGGCAATGCCCTAGTTGAGGCAATGTTCCGAGTTCGGCTAATAGGTACTTCGGGCTGTACCCTGCCCATATGTAGTTGTAATTGTCATGGTTCTCTTATTGAGGCAATGTTTTTTATGGCCGGATGCCCTTCCTGACGCCAACCCTTTTAGTCGCCTTACGACACGCAGGGATACAGTGTACCTATTCTAAACCGGGGTACACACCGGCATCACCAGTGCAAGTACAAGACCAGTACAAGGTAGGAGAAAGTGGGGATGAAATAGGAAAGGAACAAACCAGCTGACAATGAGAAGTGAAAAGAGGTTTGGAGGGTGGGTGACAATAACCTGGAAAAAGGGAGTTATAACGATCATCTTTAAGTGGGGGCCATTTTGTCTGAACAATCCAGCAATCCCAATTGCATGAAGTGAAGATTTACGATTGGCATAATAAAATGAATTAATTACATGCAAAGTCGATTTTATCTCCTCTTCATTCTTATTCTCTGCTTTACTTATCCTTATTATTCCGTGCATTGAAAATCGAATCTGCTCTGATTCCTTATCATCACTGCCACTAATGCCTTTAAAACATTCCTGGAAAATGGATGATCTGGGCAAAATTCACTATCAACCCTGTGGCTAATGGATAGCATTTTTACGTATGCCAGTGTTTAAGGCAGCTGCACATAATATATTGTGGGGTAATACCTTGTCTTTTGGCTTCACGGCTGGGATTCCGCTATTCGGGCTCACATCCAGGTGGGTGTTGGGCTAGCGGCTAGGGTGCCGGCTTAGGATCCCAGGATCCTGGGTTCGAATCCCGGTCGATCGCTGAATTAACGCCAGGGGGGTTGACTCAGCCTCTCATCCTTCCGAGGTCGGCTAATTGAGTACCAGTTCACTGGTAATTCCCTGCTTGTCGTAAAAGGCGACAAAAAGGGTTGGCGGCAGGAAGGGCATCCGGCCGTAAAACATTGCTTCAAAAAGGGGACCAAAAAACAACAACAACCACGGTCCCCGAAAAAGGCCAACCCCCGCTTTGCGGGGAGAAATGGCCTCTAAATGTGGTTATATATTTTTTATATATCCAGGTGGGTGATTTGCGAAAATCCTAATCTTTATGTTTTTGCTATAAAATGTGATTTCTCGAGTATTATTTTATTTCTAAGCATGTATATTCATTTTTATTATTACCTTTGGCCGAATTTTGTGCAATTAATTTGCCTAAGTATTAAAGTTTAGGCACCGGGCGGTGTGGAATTCTCATGTACGAACGGACAAGACATGAGCTGGTTGAGCTTCAAGGTCCTTGGTAGTTCTTATGCCTCTCAGGTGCACAATCTCCACTTGTCAGGCTTTCTATATTTCCAATCGCTGTTAAAAATTGGGTCAGGAACTTTTAGGCATTTAAAAAACAATTTTTCAAGAAGTAAACATTAGCGGCACGAAGAAGGCAGATAGTTAATTGCTCCTTAGATTTCTTGAATCTAAGGAATTCATTGCCGTAGATCACGAATGCTTTTTGGCCTTCATTTTGAGGCCACATCTACCAAAGAACAGTTTATAGTTGGGCGAATCAATAATCGCCGAAATTGCCAGAGTCGCAGAGCGGAAAATGCAGAAGCAAAACCAATTCAAGGGCAGTCAGAAAGCCTCTTTGGCCCTTTTTTCCTGACCCCATTCTCCCACCCCCGAAGTTATTTAGGCTTTTGCCTTTTCTGCTCTGCGCTTCTCACCACATATGAGTTTTCACATTCAGCTGATGCTGTAAATGAATTTGCCTTTGTAGCTTATCACACAATTGACGTCACATAATCTAGCTTAGACAGAGGGATGTGCCCTTGCCTTTGAGCTATATAGCCCGAGTTTGAATCTGAACCCAGATATAAACAGTCCTCTTGGCGTTTCTCATGCAGGGCGATGCATTTTTGTTTGAGGAATCCCTGGGATGGACGGACATTATGCTGGGTGAGCCATCTACTAGCATTAGATGATGGGTGTTAAAAAATCTCGCAGTGTCTTTCGCGAAGAGTAGGCTGGTTATTGCCAGCACCATAAGCAAATGCCAATTTCCTGCCACCTACAGTTGAACGTCGGGCCTGACCAGTCGATTCACCAAATACTTGGGCCAAAAACGTTCCCTGGCTGAACCTACAAGAAGTGAGAGTGATCACACAACAACCTTTTGTTGTATCTATCTATAATTCCATTAATCTCTGTGTGTATGTGTGTGTGTATGTATGCGACAACGATTTCTCGACAACTACCGGTCCGATATACTTGAAACTTGCCAGGTATATTGCTGGGGACCCGAGGATGTGCCTTTTCAAGGTTTGAAATTAATCGGACAAGTACTTACCGAGCTATGGCGATTTAGCCGTTCGCCGTTCGCTTTGGCGTTGCGAATGGACCAAACCATTGCATGTAAATAGAGGGGGGGGGGTTCTGTGGTCGTTGCGAATGGACCAAACCATTCATGTAAATAGAGGGGGGGGATTGTCACTGTACTCGCAAGCCGTTCGCCGTTCGCTTTGGCGTTGCGAATGGACCAAACCATTTCATGTAAATAGAGGGGGGGGGGATATAATTTTAGATAGATATATAGTACGGGCATATATATAGTACGGGCATGCCCTAGTATTGGTAATGCAGTGAGTGATCTCGATGGGTTTGGTAGGATGGCATCGAGGTATGCACACTCGCATCTCAGCTGTCCAAATCCCGACCCAGCTATAAACTCACCCCGGTGTTTCACAGGCAGGGTGATTCATCAATGTGTGCCGGCCCTTGGATAGACATTGAACGGGCGTCCTGTCTGCCCACATTATTTGGTGGACATTAAAGATCCTGCGCGGACGTGGATGTGGTGGACAAACCGTGGATTTTGGCGTGGATTTGGTGGACAAACAATCAAGGACAGCAACATTTCACACATTAAAATGGCTGTTCATATATATTCTCTCACATAATCTAAGATTTTTTTCGTTGTAAATTGATTTGTGTTGGAAATAGTTTCATTTTGTTGTCTTTCAGAGCATTTCTCATGCAAAATCACAAGTTGTACTCAAATATTATTTTTAAAAACGGACTAATAATAAATAATTGAGCTCTACAATTTCTTTGTTTTACTAAATACTAGAATATCAGACCTGTCGCTTCACTGACGGAAATACCAATATTTGCTGCGATGGCTAATCTATGGGGGAAGAAAAAAAAAGGATTCCTGGATGATTCTGTTCTCCATGCAGGGATAATCAACATCACGTGTTGACATTTGCAGTTTTTACACGTGTGTCCATGTACCCATTAAAAACAATATATATTTTTTGGCTCACAAACATTCCCGGGAGTTACCCAAATCCAGCGTAGTTGGATTTATTGAAATCCGTTAATCCGTTCTCAAGTTATAACACGACAAACAGACAAACAGACAGACATGGCTCCTTTTATAATATACAGTGCATTCAGAAAGTATTCAGACCCCTTCACCTTTTTCACATTTTGTTATGTTGCAGCCTTATGCTGAAATCGTTTAAATTCATTTTTTCCCTCATCAGTCTACACTCAATACCCCATAATGACAAAGAGAAAACAGGATTTTAGAAAGTTTTGCAAATTTATTAAAAATAAAAAACTGAAATATCACATTGACATAAGTATTCAGACCCTTTGTTATGACACTTGAAATTTAGCTCAGGTGCCTCCCATTTCTCTTGATCATCTTTGAGATGTTTCTACAACTTGATTGGAGTCCACCTGTGTTAAATTCAATTGATTGGACATGATTTGGAAAGGCACACACCTGTCGAAATAAGGTCTCACAGTTGACAATGCATATCAGAGCAAAAACCAAACCATGACGTCGAAGGAACTGCCTGCAGAGCTCAGAGACAGGATTGTGTCGAGGCACAGATTTGGGGAAGCCTACAAAAAAAATTCTGCTGCATTGAAGTTTCCCAAGAGCACAGTGGCCTCCATAATTCTTAAATGGAAGAAGTTTGGAATAACCAGGACTCTTCCTAGAGCTGGCCGCCCGGCCAAACTGAGAAATCGGGGGAGAAGGGCCTTGGTAAGAGACTGGTGACCAAGAACCCGATGGTCACTCTGGCTGAGCTCCAGAGATCCTGTGTGGAGATGGGAGAAACTTCCAGAAGGACAATCATCACTGCAACACTCTACCGATCTGGGCTATATGGCAGAGTGGCCAGACGGAAGCCAAACAGTTCAATCTTGGTTTCATCAGCCCACAGAATCTTGTTTCTCACAGTCTGAGAGTCCTTTAGGTGCTTTTTTGCATACTCCAAGTGGGCTTTCATGTGTCTTTCACTGAGGAGAGGCTTCCAAGGACTCTTCAGGGGTCATGACCCACGAGAGGCATGAACCAAAAAGTGTCATGGGATGCCACCTTTCCAACAAGTCAGTTCGTTAAATTTCTGCCCTGCTAGAGCTGTCCCGGTCAACTGTAAGCGGTGTTATTGTGAAGTGGAAATGTCTAGGAGCAACAACAGCTCAGATGTGAAGTGGTAGGCCGCACAAGCTCACAGAATGGGACCGTCGAGTGCTGAAGCGAGTAGCGCGTAAAAATCATCTGTCCTCGGTGGTAACACTCACTGCCGAGTTCCAAACTGCTTCTGGAAGAAACGTCAGCACAACAACTGTTCGTCGGGAGCTTCATGAAATTGGTTTCCCTGGCCGAGCAGCCGCACACAAGCCTAATATCAACATGCACAATCCCAAGGGTCAGCTGGAGTCGTGAAAAGCTTGCCTCCATTGAACTCTGGAGTAGTGGAAACGCGTTCTCTGGAGTGATGAATCACGCTTCTCCATCTGGCAGTCCGATGGACAGGTCTGGGTTTGGCGGATGCCAGGAGAACGCTACCTGCCCCAATGCATCGTGCCAACTGTAAAGGTTGGTGGAGGAGGAATAATGGGCTGGGGCTGTTTTTTATAGTTTGGGCTAGGCCAATTAGTTCCAGTGAAGGGGAATCTTAACGCTACAACATACAATGACATTCTAGACGATTGTGTGCTTCCAACTTTGAGGTAACAGTTTGGGGAAGGCCCGTTCCTGTTTCAGCATGACAATGGCCCCGTGCACTAAGCGAGGTCCACACAAAAATGGTTTGGCGAGATCGGTGTGGAGGAAATTGACTGGGCTGCACAGAGCTCTGATTGCAACCACATCAAACACCTTTGGGATGAATTGGAACGCTGACTACGAGCCAGGCCTTATCGCCCAACATCGATGCCCAACCTCAGTAATGCTCTTGTGGCTTGATGGAAGCAAATCTAACACATATGAGGCCTATATGAGGGAGAAATCAAAAAGTTTTCCTCTTCGTATTTTGAAACAGACCCAAAGTCTAACAGCAGCGTAGCCGGGCTTGTAAAATATTATAAACCACAAACACACATGATTAGCTTTTTAAACAGTCGCTAATGCTGTTTATAACATAAAACAAAGAAATTTGGAGGAATCCAGACGTCCATGAGGCAAGTTTTACTTACAGAACTGAGCGAAGATCTACTGTAATCTATATAGCCCATAAGGGTTGGAGGTGTGCTCAATTACCAAGCAGCTAGCTAGCACTTGCCAAGCCAGCCGTTCCTTAAGGGTTTTGAATGGAGTGCTTGCTCGAATGCTTAAACCACTTGCTGATCTTTCCACAAGAAACTTGGTAATTAAAGACACACTCAATGTTCTTGAGACCAGATCATAGATCGACTGTAATCTATATACCCCAAAGAGGAATGACCTTTCCTGCCGCTCTCGAAGGTGAGTGGGTGTTTATGCTGTAATGACATCATATACGTATTGACGTAGCATGATGGCCGGACACAAAACTTCCGCTACTTTTAAAAATACAAGATATATATTCAACCTCCAGTAACGTTGCAGTCACTACAAAGGGATTAGTGTTACAATTAGATTTACTATAATAATAATAACGTTACATTATTATTACAAAAAATATATTGTTTTAAAACAAGAGAAAAATGACCACAGTGTGGTCACCAGCTGGGACGTGTAGAATCATGAGGATATCCGTTGCAATATGCGCTAATATGCTGTTGTCTTTGATGCTAAATTTATTCTGGTTTTTTTCAAACAAATCGCGATTTTAGTCCGCGATGTTCATACCTCATACCAACGCACGTCCGAGTGTATGCGCATGCGCTATTCAAAAAGGCACCCCAACAACAACAACAATGCGGTCCTCTCATTGAGCTGCTCGTCGCAGCTAAAAACCGAGGTGAATTCCTTACTTCCGCGGTTATACCGCTTCAATCAATCAACTTTCCATTCACGACATTGGGATTAAAGTGTTATGGTTATATTTACTATAATATTATTATTACTACGAAAACTATACTACTGATACGATACCACTGCATTAAGAAACCAGGGTTTAATTTGTCCGAAGCGGACGGTGAGTCATAACGCCTAAGGCCTAGAGCCCTATACGTACCGTATTGTTGGAAGAGCCGTATTGTTGGAAGAGACGTAACGCTGATGCTTTCGATATTTGATGATCATTTTAACAATCGATTTGTTTGTGTTTCACACTGAATGAAAAACATAAAGGTAGAGCATGGCGATTGTGATATATGACAGGTTCGACGATATGTTTGGCATGAACGGCATATTTATCAAAATGGCGGTGCGTGAAGAGTCAGCCACAGTACCGCCGTAATGACATCAGACGTAATCACATCACCCTGTCATGTGACCAGATCCTCAGCTCTGATTGGTATACGTTTGAGGGGACATACATACATACATCCATACATACATACATACATACATCCATACATACATACAGACGGACAAACACTGTTCTCGACGGCTCTGCCCGATGAGCTAATAAAAAATTAAAAGCAGACTTCCATTTCAATGGCATCTTAAAACTCACCCAAATCGCCGGTAAAAGTGTGTGCCACTGGCTCAAAAGTGCAGAGATAAAGGACTGGCATCGGTTCCGAGTTTTGCTGGATCTGGTTGGAGAAACACTTGTTGACTGCTCCTCACACAAATGTTGCATGATCTACAAGTGTCTGCATTTGGTGCATGCACGCTAATCCAGTGGTGATTCTCACAATGCTATCTCATTTGCAGTGCTTGTCCCTGTTTGTTCTAAATTCATTGTTTAGAGGTCAAACAGTTGACTATTTCAGTCTTTCTTTCTTTTATCTAGATTTTACATCTGGGGTATGGGTAATGAACAGTGAGTGAAACGCATCTTTGCTATTACAATTGTGAGCCTGCTGGTATGTTGGGTTGTCTGTGGCAGAGGACATTACTCATGTCCTATGTAGCTGTGAAATTATGAAGATGATGATGATGATGATGAACAGATGAAGCATTTAGGTTTCTCCATCCCTCACCTTCCCCTCTTATCATTAATAAATACTTGTCAGTCGCTTTTGAATTGTATGCGATTCTAAATGAAATCCACTTTGCACATTCGCTTGTGGACATTCCTCTAGGTCGTCTGGTCTTAAAAGAGTTGTATTCCTAACAGTCATATTTATCTGAGTTGGTGCAGTGTGAGCAGGTGGCATTGGATTAAAGAGCATGGTGCACCTTGAATGTTTTGTTCAGTCAGCCATCAGCAAAGTGTTATTTACCCAATTTTCACACGATATCCTCCAGAAGCCTTTTGTCCTGTCCCTTGGTCAAATCAAATTCAGGGCTTGACCACGTTACATTATCACAGGACTTTCTGGATTGACAGCGCCGGGGCGCTCATGACAAGTCGTGAACACTTCAAGGAGATAGTTAATCCTATAGAGGTCACCATCCCATCACAGGGTGGGGGAAATTTCCACTGAGAGCCATGGGAATCGAATCCAGACAAGCGAGAGGAATTAGCAAGAAGTCTTCAAATTCACCCAAACATAATGTTGGTGGCCTGAAGGTCCATGAATCATGTGCCTTCAATGGGAGATAAGATCAGTTGCTGATGGAAATGTGTGTCTGTGAACACGATATCTCAGAACGTTGTTGACAGATTCACATGAAACTTGGTGGACAGGTTGGATGTGTGACAAGGAAGAATGGATTTGATTTTGGCGAAGATCCAAATCCGGACCTGGATACAAGATTTTTAAGTGATTCTTCACCATTGAGATATGGGGCCAAAAATAATATATAGCAGGATATCTCAAAAATATATGGACGGATTATGAGAAAACTTGGTGCATGAGTTGGTTCAGTGACATGAACAAGCCGATTCGATTTTGGTTCAGGTCTGGATCTAGATCCGGCCTATCGGTGGGATGGAAAACGTAAACTGTTCAGCCTGGTGGAGGTTTGCGCTCCACCGAGTGCCATCCTTGTTTCCTTATTTTATTGTTTACCCTTTTACATCTTTCTTTTATTTGCTTTTCCATGTTTTGCATTTCCTCTTTATTACTTGCGAAAATCGGAGATTTTTCAAGTATATTGGTTGATCTTGTGCGTTATTCTGTTTGTCTGTCTGTTTGTCTGTCTGTTTGTCTGTATGCCGGTCGCCAACAGGTCACAATTTTCAACTGATCTTCACGAAACTTCACCAAATGGTAGAGTTGGTCATAAGCAAGAAGCCTATTGTGTTTGGAGTCAAAAGGTCAATAGGTCAACATAGGCCAAAGGTCAGAAACTTTGTCAAATTTCTAAAATCCTCAATTTTCATCCAATTGACTTGAAATTTGAAGAGGATTTTCATATCAGGAAACAGAATTAAATGAACAATTTCAACATCGGCCAAAGGTCAACCACTTTTCTCGAATTTCTAAAATCTTAAATTTTCATCCAAATGACTTGAAATTTTAAGAGGATTTGCATATCTGGTCACTGATTTCAAGCACCAATTATTTTTGAGGTCAACATAGGCCAACAACTTATTTTATGGATTTCCCAAGTATCGTGCTATGCACAACATATTTCTTGTTTGTTTGTCTCTTTGTTGTTTGCATAGTAAAGACTTGATGTTGCGATGACACTGCACAACTCGCAAGGTCCTGATGGTGGTGTCTGTTGTAGTTCCAGGAGTTATAATAATAGTAATAGTTGACACAGGTATCACGGTAACTCTGAATTTTATCTCAATTTATAACCTTACTACACAGTGAATGCAAATATACACATTTATTTTTCCAAATGGTCATCTTAGACACATTGCCGCAAGTGATGATTGAAGTGAATGGTACACATTTGAATTCTCTCCTCATAATGGTGAAGCCGATTTCCTTCGAAGGTGATTCGTAGTCTTTTCACATTGCCTTTTTACAGAGACTCCTCGGTGTCGCACAAGAGCGACACAGACATGTTGAAGGCACTTTTTATTATTTATTTTGCTTGGAAGACATTGTAAAGTATGAAGGAAATCTTACGATATTTCTCAGCTGTTGTTGCCGTGTAAGTAACTGCAAACTAAAAGTGTACAATCATTAAACACGACCTATCGGTGCCTCATTGGCCGCACCACGTTGTATCTCCATTTGATCAGGTGTTCGCCACTGCCTGTGCCTTCTTGTTTACAACATATTGATTTGTATACTCGAGCACTTTTTCTGAGCTTCCCAGTCTCGCCTAGAATGCACATTACGGCAATCCCCTCGATTTGCTTCGACCCTGGCATTACACAAAGCAAATCGCTTCCTGACGAGACCGCTTCACAAGGTTAATCCAACACATCTACATTCGTTTCTTCTACATTGCAAATCAAATGTCTTGAACAATGTTTCACTGTGCATTTTTTGTCGTCGAGTTCATATGTTTTGGCTTTGATCTTTGATAATCTTTCTATCTGTGTAGGGGAGGGAGTACCTTATGCATGTCTCAAGTCATATTGCCATGGATGTATCATTTCTGGATATTTATTGACACCAAGCATTGCGTACCAATCTGGTATGGCAGGATAGCTTAGCAAGTGTCTGCGCCATCTTGCTTTGATCTGTGTCATCGATGGTCGAATCTCCAAGCTATAAACTGTTACCCTGGTGATGTGCACACAGTTTCCAGCAGAAGGGCCTTAATCTGGAGGACCAATTGGCAACATTGGTCGTTGGTGGACATTGATATCTCATGTTGTCTGACGTGAATAGGAAGTGAGTTACCTCCAGCATCTTAACCATATTCCAGATTCTTGCCAGCTTCAGTTAAATGTCAGACCTGACATAAACTGGGAGTTTTTTATGCCTCCGCCGACGAAGTCGCCAGAGGCATTATGGTTTTGCGTTGTCGGTCCACAGCTGCCCATTCAGTCTGTGCATGCATCCGTCCGTCCGTGATAGGTTTTCATTACTGTGATAACTCAAGAACGGCTTGAGGGAGTTGAGTCAAACTTGGTACAAGTATGTATAATGATGTAAAGATAAACGGATTAGATTATGGGGTCAAGAGGTCAAAGTTCAGAGGTCATGTCAGATAAAAATGTGATACTTGAGAACAGCTGCATGGATTTAAAGCAAACTTGGTTCAAGTGTGTATAATGATGTAAATATAAACGTATTAGATTGTGGGGTCAAGAGGTCAAAGTTCAGAGGTCATGTCAGATAAAAATGTGATACTTGACAACAGCTGCATGGATTTAAAGCAAACTTGGTACAAGTCTGTATAATGATGTATATATAAACGGATTCGATTATGGGGTCAAGAGGTCAAAGTTCAGAGGTCATGTCAGATAGAAATGTGATACTTGAGAACAGCTGCATGGATTTAAATCAAACTTAGTACAAGTATGTATAATGATGTAAAGATAAATGGATTCGATTATGGGGTGAAGAGGTCAAAGTTCAGAGGTCATGTCAGATAAAAATGTGATACTTGAGAACAGCTGCGTGGATTTAAATCAAACTTAGTACAAGTATGTATAATGATGTAATAATGTGGGCAGAGGCATATCGGTCGACGTCGCAATGTCGAAGAGTGCCGTTCTAGTTTGTGAAAGACTTGTATAAAAATGTTCCCTGAATGAGATGCCGTCTTCATAAGAAGGTGCAAATAATTGGTGTCGTTAAAGTGGTATAATAGTGGTAATATTCATATTGTATTAATAGTAGCTGGTGGTCTTGCCAATAATACCAGGTAGGTAGTGCAATAGAAACGATAGAACCATTATTTTCTGAACAAAAGTGATTTAAATGATGAAATTTTTGGTCATCAGCGTTGATCAAAATAAAGCAAATTTCTGTTCCTCGTGTGTTCAAAACACAAATTCAGGAAATAGCACTTTATTTATCGTAGGTATTGCTGTTATATATATTTAAAAAACATCCAAAAATGATATCTTCATGATTAATTGGCTTGCGAAATGTATGAGACATTTATAAGCGAAATCACGCACTCGTGGTATTGAATTATTTTCCCTGCGCTAGGTCGGTCGATTCGATTCGTATATGTATAAGTTATGCATTTCGTGCATTGAAAATGCAAATTGTATTGAACGTTTGTAAATTAGAAAAGCGTAATATGCCCTAACTCATCACCTGCACCGAAAAGGGAAATTTGCCCACCGATGATTTTCAAAATGGCGGTGATAAGTTAATTACAGTCAGTGCATTGGCAGCTCTGATTTCGGCTGCGAAGCTGCACAAACATGATGCCTTGTGCACATATTGTACATGCCGATTACAATTAGAAAGTGGCTTTTTATATATATATATATATATATTTTAATAATGTGATCATTTTCATACTCAGGGATGCAGCAAGGCCATTCTGGCAAGGAGGTAGATAAAGGTTCCATGGAGATCCCAACACATCCATTATTCGGATGGAAATTGGCCTTGTGCTGACCAGTTTGTCAACTAATACGTCGTCAAATTGTCAAATGTGTATTTTTTTTATGAAGCATTTGATAAATCCCTGCCATTTATTTATTTATTTATTTCCACTGTACTCTCCTCTTACCACTGATTGGTCCAGTTTAAGGCAGTTACAGATTGGGAGAATTAATCAGGAGAGGGTAGCAACCTTGTGTTCTAAAACTAATTTAGATATTTACAAGGTGCCAGGACACAACAGTCAACTGTTGAGAAAGGTTAAATTGGATGTTGATGATTAACAAATGCAGATTGGGCTATATTATTCTTCATTAAGCAAATTATGTCAAGCTTCATCACTGGCCTGTGAAACATAAGAACACTATTATAGCTGCTTGGAATCCTGGATCTCAGAGCTCTGAAGCAAAATTGATGCTGTTAACTTTACAATTTCTTGTCACTTTCCATCTGCTAAATCAAGACCAACGTAAAACACAATACGATTCTCATCATTTTGATAAATGAAAGTCCTGTCATATATATACAAGATTGATTACATCACATCAATGGAGGACTGAAACATCGTTCGGCGTAGAACAACGAGAATTGTACCAGAGCTGACATCTTCGTTAAGTGGAAAGATTTGAAAAAACAAACAGCTGTTGGCATTAAAATAAAGTTACAGGGTGATATGAGAGATGTGTTGGAGCTTCTTTTTTTTTTTGGATACAAAGTCGAGGCTCATGGAAGAGCTAGCATGCAGAACGGATCAGGACGCAACATCACAAAACAGCAGAAGGAGAAGGAGAAAACACTAACAGCAGGGTTCAGGGACAAAATAGATGGAGACAGACAAATAAGGGATGCAGGTAATGATGAGGGGAAGGTGGAAATGCAGGGGATGGACAAGATGGAAACAAAAGCAAACTCTAATCAAAAAAATTTGGAACTTTTTGGGGGGAGTGGTTAAATGGGGGTGGAAAAGATCATGGTTTTGGTTGGGGGATGACCCTGAGATGGTGGTGAACAGCTGTGTGGAAGACCTGGATGGAAGAATTGGATTGACGAGGATGGAGAAGTTGGTTCCACAGTTGGGGAAAAAGAGAAACAAAAGAGTGGAGGTGAGCAGTGATTTTGGATTTTGGTTGTTTCACTAGAAGGTGGTTGCTGGGGGACAATGTGTGCTCTGCAGAAACGTGTGTGTGTGTGTGTGTGTGTGTGTGTGTGTGTGTATGTGTGTGTGTGTGCTCGCATGGTGGAGGGTGGCCAAAGCACGCTTAGGGCAGAGGGTGCAAGACCATAAAGGAGGTGGAAGAAGACAGAGACCATTGACCTGTCTGTGATGGCAAATTGGTAGGCCTATTGACTCACATTAATCGCAGGAGATTCCAGTGATGTTGAAGGCCTCGGTTTCCATGGCACCAAGCTGAGCAAGATGTGGAGCAGGGGAGCCAGCCCAAAGGGGGAGAGCAGAAGTACTCAATTAAGCTGCGGGTGAAGGCCCTGTAGGTGGATACGAGTTCAGGTGTGCCAATGTAAGACTTTTTCATGACGGAGGATGCCCAATAACCCATTCTAACAAATTATTTATTGATAATGTAAACACTGGGTTGGGGTATATTGGAGTAATGAGAGAGATGTGAAGGGGCATGTATATAGCAAATTAGAGAGGATTACAAATTACACGATATTTGCATATGCAATAAATAGATGGCCTTTGTTAAGCAAAATTTTCACAAGTTAATTGCAAAAAGGAAATGAAAAAGCCAAATTATTCATATCCTTACTTTGATTTGAGGCTTATGCTGAAGCTTGTAAATAAGGCATTTGCTGTAGAAACCAAAAGAGTGGAGACAATGGATGGATTTACATTGTGTTTATGAGATTTGAACCTGAGCTCCCAACATCATAAACCAAGCATCCAAATGGGAACACTAAGCAGGCCAACCTGTCTATACATTCACTAAATTATTAAACGAATGTATCCCTTGATTCCATTGGCTGGCAAAATAGCCTAGATGTATGCCTCCTCACCTCTGAGCTGTCTAGCCCGGGTTCTAATCTCGGCCCTAGCTATATCCTGGCGGTTCACAGGCAGGGCAAGTCATCGCTGTGTGCGTCATCTTTGGAATGGATGTTAAACTTGGTGACTTGTCTGCTGGCATTAGTTGATTAGGTAGATCTCAAACATCCCACGTTATGCTTCACGAAGTGTAGGCACGTTATCGCCAGCAACCTGGACTGCCAAATTATTGCTCTAACCTGCTTGGTGCATCTAACTAGAAAAGCAGATTTGTGAATGACGGGCCAATAATCTCCTTTGCCCGATCCCACACCAAGGTGGGAATACTTGTGGTTGTCGAAGAAGAATTTCATGATCAACATGTTTCTCTGACTTCTTTTAAATGAGAACTAGCTGAAGTACCTAGTGTTGCCCTGGTTGGGGTATTTATTTAGTACTAGCAGAAGCACCCGGCATTGCCGGGTGGGGGAGGGGGGGAGGAGGGGAAGGGTAAGGGGGAGGAGGGGGGAGGGGGGGGGGAAGGGAAAGGGGAGGGGAGGGGGTTCATATACAGTCACGTGAAAAAGTAAATCCACCCCATGTAAAGTTTTGACTTTTTCAACATATTTCAACATACAGCTATTTGATCTTCATTTCAACAATATTGATATTTAAAGGTGATATAATATAACAAATATCATGAAACATTTACATTTTGTAGTCCATTGTATAATTTAAACAAACATAAATGCAAATTTCGCATGTGGAAAAAGTAAGTACACCCCTACATTTATCACTACTTCAAATACCTAAAATTAGAATCAGGTGCACCAGCTCAGGTGCAACTGATTAGAACATCGTTAGAGAGGATCTTGGAGGAACCTGTCTTATTTAAACCTCAGACATTTAGTTTGGTTTGCTCTTTGTGTTTGAAGTGTGCGGCCTCACCATGCCTAGATCAAAAGAGCTCTCTGCGGCCTTCAGAAAGAGGTTGTAGATGCCTACGAGTCTGGGAAGGGATTTAAAAAGATCTCCAAACAATTTGAAATCAATCATTCGACTGTCCGGAAGATCATCTACAAGTGGAGAAGATTCCAAACAACTGCCAACTTGTCCAGGCCAGGCCGCCCCAGCAAGTTCAGCCCGAGAGCAGTCCGCAAGGTGCTGTAAGAAGCCTCTAAGAACCCCAGAATGTCATCATGGGACCTACAGGTAGCTCTTTCCACTGTTGATGTCAAAGTGCACGAGCCTACCATTAGAAAGAGGCTGCACAAATTTGATCTACATGGTAGGTGTGCCAGGAGGAAACCTTTGCTGTCCAGAAAGAACATCAGGGCAAGACTAAAGTTTGCCAATGAACACCTAGGCAAAGACGAGCACTTGTGGAACAATGTGCTCTGGACAGATGAGTCAAAGGTAGAGCTATTTGGCCACAGTACCAGAAGACATGTTGGGAGAAAACCAAAGACAGCATTTGACCACAAGAATCTGATACCAACTGTAAAGCATGGTGGTGGAAATATTATGGTTTGGGGCAGCTTTGCTGCATCAGGGCCTGGGCAGCTCACCATCATAGAATCCACTATGAATTCTTCATTGTACCAGAGCGTGCTTGAGGATAATGTGAAGCCATCTGTCGGAAAGTTGATGCTCAACCGAAGGTGGACCTTGCGACATGACAATGACCCTAAACATACCAGTAAATCCACCAAGGAATGGCTGAAAAGAAAGAAATGGAGGGTTCTGGAATGGCCAAGTCAAAGCCCGGATCTAAATCCCATCGAGATGTTGTGGGGAGATTTTAAACGAGCTGTGCATGCAATTGTGCATGCTGTGCAACAATTTTTTGTTGAATAAATTATTGCAAAGTCAATTTCTCATTGTTTTTTGTTCAATTAGATCACCTTTATCTCTCGATACTGTTTAAATGAAGATCAAATATTGATATGTCCAAATATGTTAAAAAGATTTTTTTTTAAACATTTCATGGGGTGTACTTACTTTTTCCACATGCGAAATTTGCATTTATGTTTATTTAAGTTATACAATGGACTACAAAATGTAAATGTTTCATGATATTTGTTATTTTATATTACCTTTATCTATCAATATTGTAAAAATGAAGATCAAATAGCTGTATGTTGAAATATGTTGAAAAAGTCAAAACTTTACATGGGGTGTACTTACTTTTTCGCGTGACTGTATATGGGCAATTCCACGGTTACTCACATTACAATACATTACATTAATGTATCTATGTGTATTAAACACAACCTATCAATCTATCACAAGTCATTACATATATATGTAATGTGAGTAACCGTGGAATTGCCCATATACTGGTGAGTGAATGTGCTGTTCATCACGTTTCTGAGTTAAGTGTGATGCCGATCAGGAAGAAGAAGAAGCCGTACTAACAACTTCGTACACTTCCGGAATTGTTTGATTTATTTGTATTGAAATGTCTGGTGATTGTTTTGTATTTATTTATGCGAATGTGTACTTGTATATAACTTCCATTAATTTAAAAAGGCTTCAGCACTATCGAGCGATTTATTATTATTATTATTATTATTATTATTATTATTTTTAACTCCAAATAAACGAACGTTTTTTTTTCAATTTTTGTTTTGTTTTGGCATAAAACACTCCCAGGCACTCACTGATGAACCTTTGAAAGTTTGACGAAGATCCGTTCAGCCAACTCTGAGAAAAATGGCGACACACAGACCAACATCTCTCTTATATAGTAGATTTAGTATTCTAGAGGCCAATTCCCAGGCCAAGTTCCCTTTTCAAGAGGAGGTGGTGTATCAGATTGGTGAGAGCTTGATGGTCTGCGGAGAGTTTGAACAGATGCAACGCAGAGATTTCTTTTCAAATATTTTTGTCAGAAGACTGGGCTAAGGCAATGTGCAAGTCAAAAGAATGAAGGTCGAGCTAGTTTTACGCAAGATTGAAACCCCCGATGTATTGCTCAATTACTTCCATAATCTCAGGCATTGGAATAAAATACATTTACGTAATGTTAGTCTGACATTCTTGGGAGGCTAGGAAGAATCAGTTGCATTGAGGCAATGAAATTTTGATTGCACAAATTACAGGATTTATCAAATGGGAATCTCGATTTGAATCTGTATGTGTGGTGCGAAGCTAACTTACATGACACGTACACAGCAAGGCCTCATTCGGTGAACATAGATTGAAGAAATTAATATTTGCAGTTCATGAATCTAAATATAAACATTTTAACTGTGACACATTGTTAGATTCGACACATAACCACGGTTTATATACGGATAACCAATTATACAGCCCACTTGGGGTTGGAGGTGCTTTGGGGGAAGGAGATTGATTGAGTTGGTATCAGTTTCTTAAAGTGGATTTTTTTCAGGGAACCATGAGGGAATGAAATGTCTTATCAATGCAAAACGTTTGTGTGTGAAGGAGGGAGAGAGGATTTTAATTTTCTGTCTGAATTTTTTTTTGTGGAGCGCTAACAAGCTCGTAGTGAGGGTGAGCACCTTGGACAGCTGAGTCACTTTGGAACTCAGAATATGAGCCTTCGGAACCGCACAAGAGGAATGTCCGCCAACTGCGATCTGGAACACGGAGCACACACCCGGCACAGGATTTTTCTTTTTGTATACAAGATCGAGGCTCGTGTAAGAGCTAACATCAATGACAAAAAAAAACAAAAAAAACAAACGGACACATAAGACGAAATAAAGGGAGCGGCAGACAAGATGGGGAGAGAGGAGGAAGCACACAAGTACAACATTTGAGAGCAGGGACATTGGGAGATCTGTGGGAGGGAGAAGGCTTGGGGGGAGGAGGCATGGGAAGGGGGGGGGGGGGCATGGGAGAGGTAAAAAAAAAACACATGAATACAGTGAAGATGCCACTACGACACGTACGGCATTCCACTTGCTTGTCCATTCAGTCTGACAGCTTTCAACACAATGCACTTCTTTCCATCTCCTCACCCTCTTCATCGTTTGTTTCCTCTGGACTTCGCTTACATCTGTGGTCCACTGCCTCAGTGACAGATCGGAAGATTTAGAGATTACCACCTATTTTACACCAGAGGCATGCCAAGTACTGATACCCAAAAAATTCGTTGGAAGTCTGTTTCCACAGCTCTGCATTGGTACCGGGAATGATGGATTGAAACAAATATTACAGAAGTCGTTGAAATTGTTACTTGGTATAATTACATTGTGGGAGCTGTGCTCGCACGATAAAATCGGACAAAATGGACGACGCCAGGAATTAGGTTTCTCTGAGCTATTTATTCCCAGCTCACTCAAACGAACTCCAAAGCACTGAATCAGCCCATCGAACGGGCGGCAATGTATATCAGAAACTCAACACACAAAAGCCACGCCTCTCAGGCGGGGCGTGGTATGCAAAAAGATAAGCCACGCCTCTCAACGGGGCGTGGTATGCAAGGCAAGCGTCGCCCGGTAAAGGCAAGTCTCAACACGCCCGGGCGAGTCCGGACACGTGACCGCTCGCCGGTTGCGTCATCGGCCGGTGCAGGGTAATTATGTCATGCTACCGGTAACCGCTACAACATCCAATATTCATGGCATGATTAGCCTGGTGTTGGCCTGGCGCTTAGGGCGCCAGCTTGGGATCCTAAGATCGAATCCCGGCCGATCGCTGAATTGACGGCAGGGGGGTTGACCCAGCCTGTCATCCTTCCAAGGTCGGCAAATTGAGTACCAGTTCACTGGTAATTCCCTGTGTGTCGCAAGAGGCCATTAACAGGGTTGGCAGCAGGAAGGGAATCCGGCTATAAAACATTGCTTCAAAAAAGGGGACCACAGTGCCCGAAAAAGGCCAACCCCTGCTCTGTGGGGAAAATGGCCTCCAAAGGTGGTTCTTTCTTCTATTCATGGCATGATTCCACTCCCAGTGCATTGAATAGACAAGAAGACAGTCAGGATCTGAGACTTTAACACTGGAAACTGCACAGAAAAAGTAATGTCATGTAAATAAAACAATACTCCATTCAAATTTTGTAAATATATTGTACAGTCTACGTTGCGGCACCCCGTTTCGCACCCAGCTCATAGTAGCAGGTAATGGAGGTAATGGAGGTACGGTGGTGTCTCCACCAGCAAGCTTTCGACATGGCCAAATGCCAAATGCTTGCTTACCCTAATTGCAGGCCTACATGAGATAGCAGTTTGGGATGGTGAAAGAAAAACTACCCACAAGCCTGGTGATCAGACACAGCAGAGTTTGTGCTACATGATGGGCACCATTAATTAATCTGCAATAATCATCCATTAACGTTTAAATCACTGGGTGCAGCAGAGGGCAGCTTGTTGGCATCCTGCCCAAAATGCATTTGCGCGAATAGCCATTCCTCAAAAGAAAGGGTAAAAATAAATAAATAATAGACTGCCACAGATCAGCTTTGCTTAAGAATGTGCAAGTTTTACATAAATGTTTCAGGCTCGGAAATAAGTGTTATGATGCATCCATCTGTCCTCGGTGGATACAAATGATGCGTTATTCTTTCTCCAGAACCAGGGTGGATGTGCTACCTGTTGTGATGTGTCTTGCCCAGGAATAATTGTTTTGTTATTGGACTTAACAAAACAATTGCATCTCTAGCTTTCAGGAAAATGCTTTTTGTCCTTTGTCTTGTCTTAATGCATTTAGTGGCCATTACGAGGTAGTTTTCAGTGATCCGAAGCATAAATACATAAATGGCATCCTATGGAGGTCCTCAATGCCAAACATGAAATCAGAGCTGTCTCCCTTGACATATCACGTGCCTTCGATACGGTCTGGCACCCAGCTCTGCTCACCAAACTCTACTCCTATGGTATCCATGGAAATCTCCATGCATGGCTTGCGGACTTCCTCTCTGGTCGTAGTCAACGTGTGGCCCTGAAAGGATTTCTCTCATCTCCCCTTCCTGTTTAGGCTGGAGTTCCCCAAGGCAGTGTGCTGGGCCCTGTGCTTTTTCTGGTCTTTATCAATGATCTCTCCGACTCTCTGGAAAATCCTCTCTATCTCTTTGCTGATGACTCCACTCTCTGCCGCTCCATTCCTCTTCCCTCAGATCGGCAGTCTGCAGCCTCCTCACTCTCTGAAGACCTGGACAAAATCACACACTGGTCAAACAAGTGGAACATGTCTTTCAATCCTGACAAATCTCACACTCTTACTATGTCTCTCCGAAAAGATCGACTGGACAACCCTCCCATCTACTTTCTCAACAATCCTCTCCAAGAAGTTCTGTCGCTCAAGCTTTTGGGTCTCACTATCTGCCATGATCTTTCTTGGGAAAACCACATTTCCAAGCTGGCCTGCAAAGCCAGTCGCCGACTGGGCATCCTCCGTCGTGCGAAGTCCTTCCTAGGCACACCTGAGCTCCTCACCACATCGAAGGCTTTCATCCGCAGCTCAATGGAATACTGTTCTCCCCTATGGGCTGGTGCTCCTGCCTCACACCTAGCTCGGCTTCACGCTGTTGAAACCAAAGCTTTCAGAATCATTGGAATCTCCCGCGATGAAGCTATCTCTGAGGGCCTTTCACTCACTCACCGCAGGCAGGTAGGTGGTCTTTCTGTCTTCTACCGACTCCTCTCCGGTCTTGCTCCCCCAGCTCTCTCTGTGCTCTGTCCTACAAATATTCCTACAGGTCGCACAAGATCTGCCAGCAACCCTCTTATGGTTAAACTGCCAAAATCTCGGCTCTCTGCTCACCTTCACTCCTTCATTCCTCTTTTCTCCCGCCTCTGGAACAAACTCCCACACTCCCTTCAATCCCACTCCTCCCTCCAGGTCTTTAAAACAGCTGTTCACCACCATCTCTTATCTTCCCCCATCCAAAACCTTGATCTTTTCTACCCCCACTAATTCACCCCAGATCCACCTTGTTTGTAATTCCAACTTCTTTCCTGGTAGTCCTGGCAGTGTCCATATGTTTTATGCCTCTCCCACCACCTTTCCCATGCCTCCCCCCCAAAGCCCTCTCCCTCCCACAGATCTCTCGATGTCTCCATGTCTCTCGGTTCCTGCTCTCAAATGTTGTGTTTGTGTCCTTCCCCCTCTCTCCCCATCTTGTCTACCGCTCCCGATGTTATTTGTTCTATGTGTCGGTTTGTCGGTTATGTGTCGGTTTGTCGGTTTGTCTTTCTGTGTGATAAATGTTCGCTCTTTCACGAGCCTCGATCTTGTATACGAAAAAAAAAAAAAAAAAAAATCCATTTCCTTTCAAGCATATAAATAGACAGCTCCTCAAGAACTCGTGACTGTTTTTAGATGTGCAATAGCTCTTGGAAATTGTCACACACATGCATGTGCAAAATATCCACAACAACAACAACGTGAACGGCACTCAGTAGAGAGCAAACCTCCGCTTGGTTGGCAATATCACTCAATGGTGAAGAATCACTTTAAAAATTAAATAATTATCATATCAGAATCCATATTCAGATCTTCACCAAAATCGAATCGAATCGTCCTTGTCACACACCCAACCGGCCCACCAAGTTTCGTCCAAATCCGTCCACAACTTTTTGAGATATCCTGCTATGTATCGTTTTTAGCCTGATCTCCCAATGGTGAATAATCACTTTAAAAATTATACTATCCGGATCCCGATCTTCACCAAAATCTAATCATTTCGTCCTTGTGACATACGCTACATCTCTGCCAAATTTCGTTCGAATCCGTCCACAACTTTTTGAGATATTTTGTTAACAAACAAACAAATTATTTTTGCCTGGGATTATTTTCTTGGGATGCAGCTGTGCCACTGATGCAGTGCCCCCTTTAGGTTAGAGCAGGAATTTGTAATATGGCCAGGGTCATTTGGCTGAGCGGTCCCTCATCTACTCTTTCTGAAGGACACCATGGGATTTTTTTTTAACGCAATGCTGGCCGACGGGATGCCTAGTTTAATATCCATTTGGGGGGTGGCACACACATTGATGCCTCGCCCTGCCTGCGTAACATCAGGTTGGCAGATTATAGTTGGGGAGTTCTGGGCGGTCTTATGGAGACGAGGCCGAAGTGTGCCTGGTTGTGTGTTAATTTGCATGTTTGAATGTTTCATAACCATCATACCTCGTCTCACAACTTGTAATTATTTGCTGCCTTTTCCTTGTCTTATTTTTCCTCCTTCCTCCCCTTGTCTCCTTGCTCCACCCCATGTGATTTGTCTATTTTAAACTGTAGTTTCTGACTGCATCCATATTTGTCAGGCTTGTCCTCACCCTGATCCATGTCCTCACCTGTTCCTCACCCTCTCAAATATTTGGTTCAATGGGATGTTGCTAAGGTAGCCCACCTTGAGCTGTCTTAATCTGGGGTCAAACTTGTAATTGTAATCCTGGTCTAACTAATATGCATACATTAATAAGCAATTATGGCGTTTTTTTTGCATCTTCCATGTGCCAATGAGTTCTGGACATTGGTATGGATACAGTGGTGGTCTGAGCAAGACTATTTCCTTTTGTGTGTCTACCTTTTGTTGTATTAATATGTCGGCAAAGGCAGTGTTCGCATTGTCGTTGAGCCAATGAGCCATCTAGTCTGGGTTTCTATATAAGATTGACGATCATGGATGAGCATTCATTCATCAGATTTTAGATATGACTAGCAGGAGTACCCAGAGTTGCCAGAGATGGGGAGGAGGGGGTGGTGGTGGGGGGGAGGCAGGTAAGGGAGGTGATGGGAGAGGGAGGGGAAAGATATACTCCATATACATCTTTTGGGGGTGGGCGGGGGGGAGGGGGAGGGGCGGCTTTGACAGGCCCCTCCATTTTGGGGAGGGGGAAGGGAAGGAGGAAAATTTTACCTGTGCAGAGTGCTTTAACCTCAGTGTTGCCCAGGTAGAAAATAAAATTGTAATACCCTCTGCCACCATCACCAGGTGGCGCGACACGGTACACATTTACCTGGAGAATGTACGCCCCTCTCCCGGTCTCCCACACCCCTGAATGAGGCCACGGCCACATATCCTATATTACCCCCCAGACAAAGTTGTATTTATATTTGTACCCCGAGTAATGTATATAAGCGTTTATAGCTGGAGTACCCGGCGTTGCTCAAGCGAAAAAGAAACTAACATATTTGAAACGAGGTCAAATGTAATGGAAAAGCAATTACATCCAAATCAGAATCCATCACAAATGTCAAATCATCATTTTATCTTTTCGTTGAATATATGCTGGTGAATGTGCCATTCATCACGTTTCTGAGTTAAGTGTGATGATATTCAGGAAGAAGAAGAAGCCTTACCACCAACTTCGACATGCCAGCCTGGTGATTGTTTCCTATTTATTTACGTGAATGTGTACTTGTATATAACTGTCATTAATCAAAAAGGCTTAGGCACTATCGAGCGATTATTATTATTTTTGCCTAAAACACTCCCAGGCACTCATTAATGGACCTCTGAAAGTTTGACGAAGATCCGTTCAGCCATCTCTGAGAAAAATGGTGACACACACACACACACACACACACACACACACACACACACACACACACACACACACACACACACACACACCAACGGCTCTCTTATATAATAGATAAGCTCTAATTCCACTAATCTCTGTCTGTGTGTGTGTGTGTATGCGACCGCTGTTTCTCAACAACCACGGGTCCGATATACTTTAAACTTGCCAGGTATATTGCTGGGGACCCGAGGATGTGCCTTTTCAAGGTTTCATATTAATCGGACAAGTACTTACCGAGCTATGTCCAAAAAACGATTCAACCAATCAGAGAGCAGCGAGCTATCGCGTGTGCCGAACGTGGCGAACACACTCTGCCTCGGACGGCACATTTGAGAGCATATTCATTTATTTCACGTTGGCAAACTATGTTGCCGCTATGTTGGCGTTAAACTATGTTTTAAAACTAATTAAAACTAATTTGCGATTCTTTCGCTTTCCTGCGCGTTGGTGCACGCTATGGCGATTTCTTTACCAAACTCCGGAAGCCGTTCGCTTTGGACCAAACCATTTCATGTAAATAGAGGGGGGGGATTGTCACCGTACTCGCAAGCCGTTCGCTTTGGACCAAACCATTTCATGTAAATAGAGGGGGGGGGGGATATAATTTTAGATATATATATAGTACGGGCATGCCCTAGTCTATCTATAATTCCAGTAATCTCTGTGTGTGTGTGTGTATGCGACCGCTGTTTCTCGACAACTACCGGTCCGATATACTTGAAACTTGCCAGGTATATTGCTGGGGACCCGAGGATGTGCCTTTTCAAGGTTTCATATTAATCGGACAAGTAGTTACCGAGCTATGTCCAAAAAACGATTCAACCAATCAGAGAGCAGCGAGTTATCACGTGTGCCGAACGTGGCGAACAGACTCTGCCTCGGACGGCACATTTGAGAGCGTATTCATTTATTTCACGTTGGCAAACTATGTTGCCGCTATGTTGGCGTTAAACTATGTTTTAAAACTAATTAAAACTAATTTGCGATTCTTTCGCTTTCCTGCGCGTTTGTGCACGCTATGGCGATTTCTTTACCAAACTCCGCAAGCCGTTCGCTTTGGACCAAACCATTTCATGTAAATAGAGGGGGGGGGGGGGGGGATTGTCACCGTACTCGCAAGCCGTTCGCTTTAGACCAAACCATTTCATGTAAATAGAGGGGGGGGGGGGGGATATAA
>NC_136262.1:227049023-227059238 GCF_964187855.1 Myxine glutinosa
TACCACCCGATATATCCTTCATTGGGTACATTTTTGAACAGTATGCTGTTCTGATGAGGGCAAATAAGCCCTCGTCAGGATGGCATGCCATAGTAGTCATGGGGACTCACTCCTATGTAAGAGAGGTCCAATTGTATGACCATGCGTTCTGGCCCTTCGGGGTCAGGATGTATGTATTTTGATTGACCATGTGCTTCAGCGTTTGTGCTGAGGTACATGTGTGTGCTCATGGGACAGTCTTGTTGGACTGCGCTCTTTGGCACCCTGTTCAGAATCACAATTCATCTTATCATCTAATCGTATCCATTCACATGGGAACACAGGACAGACATGACACAAAGTTAATGAGACAGCTTAGGGAATGTAAGCTGAGCTGTGAGGTAATGTTTTTTTCATTGCCTGAAATAACACGAATCTGAAAGGCAAGAAACCCAGGATGTGTTCAGTTACTAAGCAGCTAGCCATAGCTTCCCAACCAGCTGTTCCTTATCGACAGTTTCAAATGGAGTGCTTGCTTGAATGCTTAAGGCACTTGGTGAGCGCTTTACAAGAAACTTGGTAACTGAACACACCCCTGATGTTATTGAGGCCCAAGTATAGATCTACTGTAATCTATATACCATGGAGAGGATAATAACATGACCCTTCCTGCCGCTCCTGTATGGAGTGGGTGCAACAGTTGCCTGAAACCAGACCCAGCTGTCCGTCAGACTCCTAATTGACATTGAACCAAACCGTAAAGACCCTCGGAGGTAAATTGCATAATACCTTCCGCAGCAAGGATGAGGGAGTTGAGTGGACAGAGCAGGCGAAAAATCTATAGTTTGTGTCGCAGGTTATGACCACAGTGCGGTCATTCTTGTTGGCTTATGTTAGAAGCTTTGTGATCCATTTTAGGTAACGATCCTTATCAGTTCACATGCCCTGAAGATCATTGTTGCTGTGTTTTTTTTGTGCATTATCGCCAAGTATTCTGGGGTGGATTGTGTCATTTCAAAAGTTTCCGCATTGCTGGTGTGAGACTGTTACCATTCTAGTGAAGAGGTGCCCCCCCCCCCTTCTTATGCCTGCTCCCCCCAAGCCCTGTCCCTCCCACAGATCTCCCGATGTCCCTGCGCTCAAATGTTGTGTTTGTGTGCTTCCCCCTCTCTCCCCATCTTGTCTACCGCTCCCCTTATTATATGTTGTATGTGTCGGTTTTTTCTTTTATGATTAATGTTAGCTCTTTCACGAGCCTCGATCTTGTATACCAAAAAAAATAAAAAATAAAAAATGGTAGAGCTTGCCAACTCAACTCTTGAGGAGAATTCACTCTGTCTGAGGTTCCCAGTTATTGTATGACCATGCACGCATGCTGGCCCTTTTGGTTAGGATGCATCTGTTTGGTCGACCATTTGCGTTAGCCTTCAGGATGAAGCACGTGTGTGCTAGTTAGACAAGCTTTGTTGGAGTGTGTACATTGATCCGGACAAGGTGCACATCCCGAGCTTCATTTTAAGTTGTGGGCTCATGGGCCATTGGACTAAATTTTCATTGGTCGTCACGGCATTGTAACATACCTGCCTGCTATGGTGTTTGAACATTAGCTTACCTTTCACCAAGGCCAGATGTGCTTGGGCTAGGGTGGGGATTATGCATTCGTTATTATTATTGCCAAATAATGTTGCTATTATTATTGTTGTTAATATTATTAGTATTAATTAATATATGCTTTGTTATAATGTTATCTGTTATTTATTTCTTTTGTAATTGGAATGCCATGCCGTGGAAGGACGTATTAAACTGCTCTACATACCTTAACATAGCGGCGTTTAAAATATGGGAATACTTCCGGATTATTTGTAGTTAATTAACCTAATTAACTCTGGAGATAATAAAGGTAATTTTGGTTTATCACATTCAACATCAGAAAGTTCCAGAAGAACTCCACAAAAACATGACACACACACACACCCCGTCTCGTCCATTTATACCAGATGTTTGATTTTTTTAAACCTTTTTTCATATGAAAAGGCACTGTCATAAAATGAAGGCCATTGAGCCAGAAACGCATCCCTGAATTGATTACCAAGTCACGGTCTGGCATTGCCAAAATTAGTTTTCTGGTTAACCTGCGGAACCGCAGTATGACAGCTAACACTGCTTGTTTGCAGTAGATGGTTCTGTCATTCGCAGACTCTGCTCACTGCAGATCTCAGCTTAAGTTGGAAGTGCCTTTTTAATTGTAAAAGTTGTAAAAAAAAAAAATTATTGTAAAATATTCTGTTTGTCAGTCAAAAATTTGGTCTTACTTTTATTACTTTTGCCACTGAAGGTGGGTGGAGGTTATGTTTTCACCCCTGTCTGTTTATCTGTTTGTGAACAGGATATCTCAAAAAGTTGTGGAAATTGAGCCAAAATTTAGCGGACAGGTTGGATGTGTGACGAGGACGAATCAATTTGATGTTGGTGAAGATTAGAATCCGGATCCTGATCTGTATACGAGTTGTTTTTTAAATCGTAAGTGATTCGTCACCATTGAGTGATTGGGCCAAAAACGATAAATGACATGATATTTCAAAAAGTTGTGGACAACCTATGACATAACTTTGTGGATGAGTTGGGTGGTTGATGAGAACAAGCAAATTCGATTTTGGTTCAGGTCCGCATCCAGATCCGGCCTATCATTGTGATACAACATGTAAACTGTTCATTCTAGCTTTGTCATTGTTTTAATACTGACCTGTTTTCAACTTGTATTTAGCTATTGTATTCAGGTTGTTATTCACATTTATTACTGATGTTATTTTCGGATTGTTATTTTTGTTTCATTGTATTTTTCTTGAGGTTTTATTTAAATTTTCATAGCCTTTTATATTTTCCCATTTACATCTTCAATGCTCATCACAGTATTGTGACTCTAACTGCCACTTTGAGAAGATCTTTAACACAGCTGACAGTGTGTCCTCTTCTTACAATCCTTAATGGCTCGAGATGCAAAATGAATGTGGTAACATACAGTCACGATGTAAAGTTTTGACTTTTTCAACATATTTCAACATCCAGCTATTTGATCTTCATTTCAACAATATTGATAGATAAAGATGATATAATATAACAAATATCATGAAACATTTACATTTTGTAGTCGATTGTATAATTTAAAGAAACATAAATGCAAATTTCGCAATGAGGAAAAAGTAAGTACACCCCTCCATTTATCACTACTTCAAATACCTAAAATTAGAATCAGGTGCACCACCTCAGGTGCAAATGATTAGAACATTGTTAGAGAGGATCTTGGAGGAACCTGTCTTATTTAAACCTTAAACATTTAGTTTGGTTTGTTCTTTGTTGTTGAAGTGTGCGGCATCACCATGCCGAGATCAAAAGAGCTCTCTGAGGCCTTCAGAACGAAGGTTATTGATGCCTACGAGTCTGGGAAGGGATGTAAAAAGATCTACAAACAATTTGAAATCAATCATTCGACTGACTGGAAGATCATCTACAAGTGGAGAAGATTCCAAACAACTGCCAACTTGTTCAGGCCAGGACGCCCCAGCAAGTTCAGCCCGAGAGCAGACCGCAAGATGCTGAAAGAAGTCTCTAAGAACCCCCAGAATGTCGTCACGGGATCTACAGGTAGCTCATGCCACTGTTGATGTCAAAGTGCACGAGTCTCCCATTAAAAAGAGGCTGCACAAATTTGATCTACATGGGAGGATCTAAATCCCATCAAGATGTTGTGGGTGGATTTGAAACGAGCTGTGCATGCAAGAATCCCCTCAAATATTGCACAGCTGAAAGAATTCTGCATGGAGGAGTGGGCAAAAATTTCTCCCATTCGATGTCAGAGACTGGTAGATAGTTATAAGAAATGCCTACTTGAGGTTGTTTCTGCCAAAGGGGGCCATATCACCTATTGGAGCCAAGTGTGTACTTACTTTTTCCACATGTGAAATTTGCATTTATGTTTATTTAAATTATACAATGGACGACAAAATGTAAATGTTTCATGATATTTGTTATATTATATCACCTTTATCTATCAGTATTGTTGAAATGAAGATCAAACAGCTGTATGTTGAAATATGTTGAAAAAGTCAACACTTTACATGGGGTGGGTGTACTTACTTTTTCACGTGACTGTATGCTGCTAAAGACCCACAAAATCATCAGAAGTTCTGAACTTGATCGATCATAACATCAATTTTTTGGTGCTTGGCTGATGGTCCAGCCAGCCACCACTAGTGCAGGATCTGTGTGTGCTTTTACATATTATATTCAATTCCAAGCATATTTACAAGGTCCCACTACCTGAATGTGGCAATCTGCGATGGTCTATTTGGATTTTCAAAAGTTTTACACAAAACACCAATTTTGTGCAACGTCAAGACTAAACATCCGGACTAAACCATTTTGAGTGGAAACTTAATGGAAAGCCTTTTAAATCTGTTGGTAAAATTTACATTCGGCAATGCATGTATAACTATGAATATGCAAATAGATAATTATGCATACAGGTAAATAAATGTATGCATATGCATACAATGCACAAAGGTAAATAGGTAAGGTAAATAGGTACAAATAGGTAACTATGCATGCAAATTAGAGAGAATATTTTGTACCTGAGAGGGAAGTCAGATGGAAGGTATATATCAACAATGCACTACTAGTCGGCCTTCAACTCGTGTGTGTAGCCGACACGGTTGTTGCAGTCTGAACCAGTTACCACATGTCACGACTCTTTCTTTTAGCCGATGCAAAACTTTGGGTTAACCTCGCGAGACTGCTCCACCTGCTTTCCAGTTGCAATACGAATACAATCTATCTACTGCTCTATACAGTTAGCAACATTGCCATCACTGCATGGCTTCACGCACCTGTCTACAACTGGCTTGGAAACGATGTGTCTCTGTCTCTCTCACTCTGCTTCAACTGGACTTGGTGGTGTAATGGTTATAGCATTCACTCTGTGTCTGGGAGGGTTCGTAATCCCGGCTGAGTCTTACCAAAAGCTTAGGAAAATGGTACGTGCTGCTTCCTTGCTTGATGTGTAGCATTACAAAAAGGATAGAGCACAGACAAGCAACCATATGTTGGCAATCATCATGTAAGCTTTGATGGGCCGAATGGGCTCCTCCTGCTTTAGGTTTCTTGAAAGGGAACTCGTATTAATAAACTTGTTTTGTACTTCTGTGCTTTCAGGGATGCCTGTTGAGCATTTGTACATTTTAATATTTTTCTTTGCAAGATTGAGGCAATATTTTCTTCTTATAAATCTTCTTCTTCTTCTTCTTATTCTTCTTCTTCTTCAGCACATCGATGTGGGTAGAGCATCTATGGCTGGAGTGCAGTAGCGCTGCTGATGCAATACCTCCTCCTGCATAGTTTAAAGCAGGAATTTGGAATTTGTTCAGGTGCCAATGATAGCTCGCCTACTCTTGCATGAACAAACAGGAAAAAAGTGAGCGAGCATGCAGTGCCAGTAAGAGGGTTGGGTTAGTAATGGTTAATGGGGGTAATAAAGATTCTGGGTAAACAAGTGGGATGACATGAGATAGCTGTCACCGTCTGATTGAAGCCCTGGAGGGAAGGGTAAGATTATATTTGATGCATATTTGGTCGAGATTCGATTATGAGTTTGGCTTTCTGGTTGCATCATCACTCTGACATGGTTGTGCTGCCAATGCATTACCCTGTGGGATGAAGTAGGAATTTAGAATTTGGCCAGTCTACTGGTACACAATGGCCTATTCTTTTCTAAATGACACTTTGGAACTTTAGCATCCCAGAATTGAAAACTACCGATGGGATAGCCGGCTTCATTTCCATTCTGAAGGATGGAACACTGTGTGCAAAGCAATAGAATGACATTTTATTGTCATGCTGGGAATAAACTCCAGACCTCAAACAGTTCACGAGTGCTGAGCTATGCCGCAAGCACAATGGTTACATCATGGTATTGAGCGTGTTGAAATCACCAATGATTGTTCCAGTCTTAAAATTAGGAACAAAATAATATAAATACATTTATTTCTAAATTCAGAACAGTCATTGATTGATATATTTAAACTATTTGATCTGATGTGGTGTGCCATCTTTCTGAGAGGAAAGTAGGTACTGCTGCAGTGACAAAGACTGTGTATGTACATGTGTGTCTATATACATATATAATTATATATATATATATATATACGTATATATATAAACAGATATATAACTGTCTTGTGTTGTCTTGTGTTGTGTTGTCTTGTCACTGAACTACTCCCTCAAACTTTTGTGAAATCGTACCAAACTTCTGATATGCACATATCTCTCCCGTCGGTATGTCCTCAGGGTATTTTTTTTTGAAAAATTTTCCAATTTATTATTTTGGGGGGGGGGGGGGGGGGGGGGGATTTTTTCGGGAATTTTTTTTTTTCAACTTCAATTCTTTATCAATTGTGAAATCACGTATATTACAAATACATTTGTGCAAAATAATTTTGAATTATGATTGTAAACCATGACAAAACGGCAACTCGGGTACAGTCATCTATATATACACAAAGAATTAAGTTAAGCACCCCCCCGTTTTTTTACAACCTCGCACATTACAAGTTTGTTGTCGTCAAAACAGTGTAATATACCCATGATATTGCTATATTTTCTGGAGAAGTGATATTATGGTCACATAAAAACATAACAATCATGCCGTTTTCAATATTTTATTCTGAATAATTTAAGGTGAAAATTTTTGGGAATTTTAGGCATATTTTCACCTCAATTTAAGTATGGAGCTATAGGTCCATCACGGACAGTGTGGATGACGTTTATGTTTTCTAACGTACAGTCATTGTTCTGAGAAGACCTCTAGCGATCTTTGCGTCAATAACGTGTGTAGGACCCACGTGATCGGATGGAGCAAGGTGCTGTGACAACCATCCCCTGGCCTGCGTACAGTCCTGACCTGAACCCCCTCGAGCACGTTTGGGACATGTTGGGACGACAAATTGCGAAGATGGTCCCTCCAATAGCCAATCTGGATGAATTGGAACGTGCATTACATCGGGAATGGAACAACCTGCCACAGCAACGCATACGACGGCTTACAGGGTCTGAGACGTAGGGTTGAGTCAGTGATCCGATCACGTGGGTCCTACACACGTTATTGACGCAAAGATCGCTAGAGGTCTTCTCAGAACAATGACTGTACGTTAGAAAACATAAACGTCATCCACACTGTCCGTGATGGACCTATAGCTCCATACTTAAATTGAGGTGAAAATATGCCTAAAATTCCCAAAAAATTTCACCTTAAATTATTCAGAATAAAATATTGAAAACGGCATGATTGTTATGTTTTTATGTGACCATAATATCACTTCTCCAGAAAATATAGCAATATCATGGGTATATTACACTGTTTTGACGACAACAAACTTGTAATGTGCGAGGTTGTAAAAAAACGGGGGGGTGCTTAACTTAATTCTTTGTGTATATATACTGTATATAGATGTATATGTATATATACTAGCTTGGTGAGGCGAGCGCAGCTAACCTCACCAAGCATCGTTACTGAGGAACGGGCTTATTTTAGCTGAGGACATTGACTGTACCTGAGTTGCTGTGTTGTCATGCTTTACACCAATCATAATACAAACAATTACTTTGCCACAAATGTATTTGTTGTGTTTGTGATATTGCATTTTTATAGGCAATTTAGGTTGAAGATTTAGGTTGAATGTTTTTTTTTCAAGAAAGAACTCCTCAGCACATACATAGGGGAGGGGTCGGTGCAGACTGGAAGTTTGGGACGATTACACCTCACCACCAAGTAATTCAAAACACCTCACCACCAAGTAATTCAAAACACCTCACCACCACGTAATTCAAAACACCTCACCACCAAGTAATTTAAAACACCTCACCACCAAGTAATTTAAAACACCTCACAACCAAGTAATTTAAAACACCTCACCACAAAGTAATTTAAAACACCTGACCACCAAGTAATTCAAAAACACCTCACCACCAAGTAATTTAAAACACCTCACCACCAAGTAATTTAAAACACCTCACAACCAAGTAATTTAAAACCCCTCACCACAAAGTAATTTAAAACACCTCACCACAAAGTAATTTAAAACACCTCACCACCAAGTAATTTAAAACACCACACAGCCATAAAACACGTAATAAAAACACCTCACCACCAAGTAATTTAAAACACCTCACCACCAAGTAATTTAAAACACCTCACCAAGTAATTTAAAACCCTCACCACCAAGTAATTTAAAACACCTCACCACCAATTAATTTAAAACACCTCACAGCCATAAAACACGTAATAAAAACACCTCACCACCAAGTAATTTAAAACACCTCACCACCAAGTAATTTAAAACACCTCACCACCAAGTAATTTAAAATACCTCACCACCAAGTAATTTAAAACACCACACAGCCATAAAACACGTAATAAAAACACCTCACCACCAAGTAATTTAAAACACCTCACCACCAAGTAATTTAAAACACCTCACCACCAAGTAATTTAAAATACCTCACGCACCAAGTAATTTAAAACACCTCACAGCCATCAAACACGTAATAAAAACACCTCACCACCAAGTAATTTAAAACACCTCACCACCAAGTAATTTAAAACACCTCACCACCAAGTAATTCAAAACACCTCACCACCAAGTAATTCAAAACACCTCACCACCAAGTAATTCAAAACACCTCACCACAACGAAATTAAAAACACCTCACCACCACGAAATTGAAAACACCTCACAGCCATAAAACACGTAATAAAACACCTCACAGCCATAAAACAGTTAATAAAAACACCTCACACCCACGAAATTAAAAACACCTCACTACCACGTCATTTAAAAACACCTCATCACCAAGTAATTCAAAACACCTCACCACCAAGTAATTCAAAACACCTCACCACCAAGTATTCAAAACACCTCACCACCAAGTAATTCAAAACACCTCACCACCAAGTAATTCAAAACACCTCACCACCAAGTAATTCAAAACACCTCACCACCAAGTAATTCAAAACACCTCACCACCAAGTAATTCAAAACACCTCAACACCAAGTAATTCAAAACACCTCACCACAACGAAATTAAAAACACCTCACCACCACGAAATTGAAAACACCTCACAGCCATAAAACACGTAATAAAACACCTCACAGCCATAAAACAGTTAATAAAAACACCTCACACCCACGAAATTAAAAACACCTCACTACCACGTCATTTAAAAACACCTCATCACCAAGTAATTCAAAACACCTCACCACCAAGTAATTCAAAACACCTCACCACCAAGTAATTCAAAACACCTCACCACCAAGTAATTCAAACACCTCACCACCAAGTAATTCAAAACACCTCACCACCAAGTAATTCAAAACACCTCACCACCAAGTAATTCAAAACACCTCACCACCAAGTAATTCAAAACACCTCACCACCAATTAATTCAAAACACCTCACCACCACATAATTAAAAACACCTCACCACCACGTAATTATAAATACCTCACCACCACGTGATTTAAAAACACCTCACCACAACGTCATTTAAAAAGACCTCACCACCATATGATTTAAAACACCTCACCCCCATGTGATTTAAAAACACCTCACCACCACGTCATTTAAAACACTTCACAACCACGGAAACAAAAGTTTGAGGGAGTAGTTAAGAGACAACACAGACACTGCCCAGATATGTAGATATATAGATAAATGAATGTACCCGAGTTGCCGTTTTGTCATGGTTTACACCAATCATAATTCAAACAATTATTTTGCACAAATGTATTTGTAATATTACGTGATATTACCTTTTATAAACAATTGAAGTTGAAAACTTAAGTTGAAAAAAAAAATTCCCGAAAAAATTCCAAAAATAAAAAATTGGAAATGTTTTCAAAAAAATACCCTTAGGACATACCGATGGGAGAGATATGTGCATACCAGAAATACGCCTCACCAAGCTAGTATATATACATATAAGGAACTGCCTGCAGAGCTCAGAGACAGGATTGTGTCGAGGCACAGATCTGGGGAAGCCTTCAAAAAAAAAATCTCTGCTGCATTCAAGTTTCCCAAGAGCACAGTGGCCTCCATAATTCTTAAATGGAAGAAGTTTGGAACAACCAGGACTCTTCCTCGAGCTGGCCGCCCAGCCAAACTGAGCAATCGGGGGAGAAGGGCCTT
>NC_136262.1:227059438-227191669 GCF_964187855.1 Myxine glutinosa
TTAAGGCAATTCTAACTCGTGTCTATGGTGCGGTGCCATAAAGGACAAAGGATAGATCACAGAGGTTTGACTAACAAGGTAGTAGTTAACATAATCCCTATAACTCGTTAACATGCCCCATTCCTCGTAATGGGGACGAGGATACACCTTAATCCAACATCCGGGCTAAACAGGTCCTCTACTTATTACATGGTGGTGGTTGTTCTTCTTCACGACAGTCGGAGCATGTTACCCACACAAATCTGACGACATATCACTACCCCACCGACAAAACTATATATATCTATATATATATATATATTATATATATATATATTATATATATATATATATATATATATATATATATAATATATATATATATATATATATATATATACACATACATATATATACATATATATATATATATATACATATATATGTATATATATATATATATAATATTATATATATATATGTAGCCAATAAAAGTGAAGCTTATACTTTAGTGATAAATATTTGATTAAATCTGCATGATGGATTATATAAATTACATGTTTGCTGTGCATTGATAAGGCTAACATTTAGGCTAACATTGATCATGTATGCAAGGAAAGAGATATGATGTTTGAAAGGGTGGATTGAAAGGCACTACTATATATATATATATGTATATATATATATATATATATATATATATATATATATATATATATATATATATATATATATATATATATATATATATATATATATATATATAGTATATATATATATATATATATATATATATATATATATATATATATATATATATAATATATATATATATATATTGTAGGAGCTATGCTCCAACGTAAATCGAAAGAATGGACGCGACAAAAAGCTGGAATTCGTCCGAGTTTCTTTATTGTGTCAAATCAACTCGGGTACTCTGAAAAGCCCGTTTATCGGGCAGCAATATATATACACATTATCCCGGAGCGTTTGCCCGGGAAAGGCGAGAGGGGGCGTGCCCGGGCGTCCTGGACGAGGCCTGGCAAGTCGAGAGCGGGCATGCCCGGGCGTCCCGGACGAGGCCTGGCAAGTCGAGAGCGGGCATGCCCGGGCGTCCTGGGCGAGCCCGGCATGGTGATCGCTCCGCGTCCTCGGTAGGTGCAAGGCGATTGTCTATACCCAGCGGTAGCCGCTACAATATATATATATATATGTATATATATATATATATATATATATATATATATATATATATATATTATATATATATATATATATATATATACACATAAACACATCTATATCTGTGCAGCGTCTGTCCTGTGTTGTGTTGTGTTGTCTTGTGTTGTGTTGTCACTGAACTACTTTCTCAAACTTTTGTGAAATCGTACCAAACTTCTGGTATGCACATATCTTTCCCGTCGGTATGTCCTAAGGGTATTTTCTTTGAAAAAATTTCCAATTTTTTTTTTTTTGAATTTTTTGGGGAATTTTTTTTTTTCAACTTCAATTGTTTATAAAATGTGATATCACGTATATTACAAATACATTTGTGCAAAATAATTGTTTGAATTATGATTGGTTTAAACCATGACAAAACGGCAACACGGGTACAGTCATTTATCTATATAAACTGTTGGCCATAAAGATGGAATATTTTTTTTTCAACAAATTTTCATAGCATCATTATTTCAATCTAAATTACCATTGGCATTTATGGTGCATATAACCACTTTTATTTATTATTCAGTCTCTTACGCACATTTGACAGTGATTTTTATTAATTATCAGTCCTAATCGGTTGGTGTCTTGAGCGTAAAACGACAATGACGACAATAGACAGTAAATTAAGGATCATGACATTTCTTTTTAATCTCTGTCAGTTTTCCAGATAACATTTTTTGGGGTGATTTCATGGATCAATTTGCATCACAGTAGAGTCCTTGTTGTTACTCAGTCACTAATAGCGGGTATGTCCACCCCTGGCACGAATCAGGGCGTGCAGACGTCGTGGCATGCTGTCCACTAGATTGTTGATGACGTCAACAGGCATAGCATCCCATTCTTCCCTCAGAGCGTCGGCCAACTCCTGCAAAGTTTGAAGAATAACATCTCTGTCGTTGATGGCTCGGCCTAGGGCATCCCATGCATGTTCTATGGGGTTCATATCCGGCGAGCAAGCTGGCCATGGCAACTGCTCCACGCCCTCTGCCTCAAGGAATTCCCTTACTGCAGCGGCCCTGTGCGGTCTAGCGTTGTCGTCCTGCAGTCGGAAATTGTGTCCATACACTCGTCTTGCATGTGGAAGGCAGTGGTACTACAAGATATCCCGGTACACGACGGCGTTGACGTTTCCGTCCGGAACCACCAGTGGTGTTTTCCCTCCATAATGGATGCCGGCCCATATCATCACTGAGCCGCCACCACCTTGAGTCGTCTCGTGGATGCAGTCATCACGAAGGTTCTCCCCGGGTAATCGACGAACTCGTTGTCTCCCATCTGTACGGTCAAGGATGTAGCGGCTCTCGTCCGTGAAGACAACATGTCGCCAGTGTCCAGGATGAAGCCTTCTGTGCTCCCTAGCCCGGCGAAGACGAGCAACTCTGTGGCGAACAGCCAGGCGTGGACATTTAGTCAACCGTCGTGCTCGGTAACCATGTTGGAGCAATCTCCGATTAACGGTTGATCGGGAAACGTGGATCCCATGATGTCTCCTCCACAAGCGACGAAGACGACTCGTCGGCATTTTCCGGTTTCTGCGGCAGAGATTCAACAGTTGGCGATCATCTCGTCTCGTGGTTAATCTTGGACGTCCTGGAGGTTTCCGCGGCCGCACATTCCCCACCTCACGTTGACGTTTCAGGATCTTACAGACCGTACTCTGTGATATCCCGACGACATCTGCGATATCACTGTTTGTAGCCCTCCTGCCGCAGTGCTACCACTCTCTCGCGTATTGCTGGTTCCGTTGGACCAGGCATAGTAGCCCAGGGAACGTCTCCACCGATTTTTCTTGCAAACGGTACAAGGAACTCGAAAAAAAACCAGCCTCGTTTAACACAGTGTTGAATCGGGGAAAGGGACAGAATATCACATGCATGGGCTTTTATAGTCCCTAACAAAAAAAATTATTACGTAATACACATTTTTTCAATGTTATCATATCACCTGTGTAATGGGGAAACGTTATGTAATCACTCAATTACCCTTTTGTTTACACGTAGACTGTCAAATACCAAAGAAACTGTGGAATCATGTCAAAAATATTTTATTCCATCTTTATGGCCAACAGTGTATCTACACATCTGGGCAGTGTCTGTGTTCTCACTTAACTACTCCCTCAAACTTTTGTTTCCGTGGTTGTGAAGTGTTTTTTAATAACGTTGTGGTGGTTTTGAATCACGTGGTGGTGAGGTATTTTGAATTACGTGGTGGTGAGGTGTTTTAAATTACTTGGTGGTGAGGTGTTTTAATATCACATGGTGGTGAGGTGTTTTAAATTACTTGGTGGTGAGGTGTTTTGAATTACCTGGTGGTGAGGTGTTTTTAATTTTGTGGTGGTGAGGTGTTTTTATTACGTGTTTTATGGCTGTGAGGTGTTTTTATTACGTGTTTTATGGCTGTGAGGTGTTTTTATTACGTGTTTTATGGCTGTGAGGTGTTTTTAATTTCGTGGTGGTGAGGTGTTTTTATTACGTGTTTTATGGCTGTGAGGTGTTTTTAATTTCGTGGTGGTGAGATGTTTTTATTACGTGTTTTATGGCTGTGAGGTGTTTTTAATTTCGTGGTGGTGAGGTGTTTTTATTACGTGTTTTATGGCTGTGAGGTGTTTTTAATTTCGTGGTGGTGAGGTGTTTTTATTACGTGTTTTATGGCTGTGAGGTGTTTTTAATTTCGTGGTGGTGAGATGTTTTTATTACGTGTTTTATGGCTGTGAGGTGTTTTTAATTTCGTGGTGGTGAGGTGTTTTTATTACGTGTTTTATGGCTGTGAGGTGTTTTTAATTTCGTGGTGGTGAGGTGTTTTTATTACGTGTTTTATGGCTGTGAGGTGTTTTTAATTTCGTGGTGGTGAGGTGTTTTTATTACGTGTTTTATGGCTGTGAGGTGTTTTTAATTTCGTGGTGGTGAGGTGTTTTTATTACGTGTTTTATGGCTGTGAGGTGTTTTTAATTTCGTGGTGGTGAGATGTTTTTATTACGTGTTTTATGGCTGTGAGGTGTTTTTAATTTCGTGGTGGTGAGGTGTTTTTATTACGTGTTTTATGGCTGTGAGGTGTTTTTAATTTCGTGGTGGTGAGGTGTTTTTATTACGTGTTTTATGGCTGTGAGGTGTTTTTATTACGTGTTTTATGGCTGTGAGGTGTTTTTAATTTCGTGGTGGTGAGGTGTTTTTATTACGTGTTTTATGGCTGTGAGGTGTTTTTAATTTCGTGGTGGTGAGGTGTTTTTATTACGTGTTTTATGGCTGTGAGGTGTTTTTAATTTCGTGGTGGTGAGGTGTTTTTATTACGTGTTTTATGGCTGTGAGGTGTTTTTATTACGTGTTTTATGGCTGTGAGGTGTTTTTAATTTCGTGGTGGTGAGATGTTTTTATTACGTGTTTTATGGCTGTGAGGTGTTTTTAATTTCGTGGTGGTGAGATGTTTTTATTACGTGTTTTATGGCTGTGAGGTGTTTTTAATTTCGTGGTGGTGAGGTGTTTTTATTACGTGTTTTATGGCTGTGAAGTGTTTTTATTACGTGTTTTATGGCTGTGAGGTGTTTTTATTACGTGTTTTATGGCTGTGAGGTGTTTTTAATTTCGTGGTGGTGAGGTGTTTTTATTACGTGTTTTATGGCTGTGAGGTGTTTTTATTACGTGTTTTATGGCTGTGAGGTGTTTTTAATTTCGTGGTGGTGAGATGTTTTTATTACGTGTTTTATGGCTGTGAGGTGTTTTTAATTTCGTGGTGGTGAGATGTTTTTATTACGTGTTTTATGGCTGTGAGGTGTTTTTAATTTCGTGGTGGTGAGATGTTTTTATTACGTGTTTTATGGCTGTGAGGTGTTTTTAATTTCGTGGTGGTGAGGTGTTTTTATTACGTGTTTTATGGCTGTGAAGTGTTTTTATTACGTGTTTTATGGCTGTGAGGTGTTTTTATTACGTGTTTTATGGCTGTGAGGTGTTTTTAATTTCGTGGTGGTGAGATGTTTTTATTACGTGTTTTATGGCTGTGAGGTGTTTTTAATTTCGTGGTGGTGAGGTGTTTTTATTACGTGTTTTATGGCTGTGAGGTGTTTTTATTACGTGTTTTATGGCTGTGAGGTGTTTTTAATTTCGTGGTGGTGAGGTGTTTTTATTACGTGTTTTATGGCTGTGAGGTGTTTTTAATTTCGTGGTGGTGAGATGTTTTTATTACGTGTTTTATGGCTGTGAGGTGTTTTTAATTACTTGGTGGTGAGGTGTTTTGAATTACCTGGTGGTGAGGTGTAATCGTCCCAAACTTCCAGTCTGCACCGACCCCTCCCCTATGTGTGTGCTCAGGGGTTCTTTCTTGAAAAAAAAAACATTCAACCTAAATCTTCAACCTAAATTGCCTATAAAAATGCAATATCACAAACACAACAAATACATTTGTGCAAAGTAATTGTTTGTATTATGATTGGTGTAAATCATGACAGCACAGCAACTCAGGTACAGTCATTAGCCTCAGCTAAAATAAGCCCGTTCCTATGTAACGACGCGCGAGCCGAGCCAAGCTAGTATACATACATACATACATACAGTCACGTGAAAAAGTAAGTACACCCCATGTAATGTTTTGACTTTTTCAACATATTTCAACATACAGCTATTTGATCTTCATTTCAACAATATTGATAGATAAAGGTGATATAATATAACAAAAATCATGAAACATTTACATTTTGTAGTCCGTTGTACAATTTAAATAAACATAAATGCAAATTTCGCATGTGGAAAAAGTAAGTACACCCCTACATTTATCACCACTTCAAATACCTAAAATTAGAATCAGGTGCACCAGCTCAGGTGCAAATGGTTAGGACATCGTTGGAGAGGATCTTGGAAGAACCTGTCTTATTTAAACCTCAGACATTTCGTTTGGTTTGCTCTTTGTTGTTGAAGTGTGCGGCGTCACCATTTGCCTAGATCAAAATAGCTCTCTGAGGCCTTCATAAAGAAGGTTATAGATGCCTACGAGTCTGGGAAGGGATTTAAAAAGATCTACAAACAAATTGACATCGATTATTCGACTGTCCGGAAGATCATCTACAAGTGGAGAAGATTCCAAACAACTGCCAACATGTTCAGGAACTCGGGCAAGTTCAGCCCGAGAGCAGACCGCAAGATGCTGAAAGAAGTCTCTAAGAACCCCAGAATGTCATCACGGGACCTACAGGTAGCTCTTGCCACTGTTGATGTCAAAGTGCACGAGTCTAACATTAGAAAGAGGCTGCACAAATTTGATCTACATGGGAGGTGTGCCAGGAGGAAACCTTTGCTGTCCAGAAAGAACATCAGGGCAAGACTAAAGTTTGCCAATGAACACCAAGGCAAAGACCAGCACTTCTGGAACAATGTGCTCTGGACAGATGAGTCAAAGGTAGAGGTATTTGGCCACAGTACCAGAAGACATGTTTGGCAAAAACCAAAGACAGCATTTGACCACAAGAACCTGATACCAACTATAAAGCATGGTGGTGGAAATATTATGGTTTGGGGCAGCTTTGCTGCATCAGGGCCTGGGCAGCTCACCATCATAGAATCCACTATGAATTCTTCATTGTACCAGAGGGTGCTTGAGGATAATGTGAGGCCATCTGTCGGAAAGTTGAAGCTCAACAGAAGGTGGACCTTGCAATATGACAATGACCCTCAACATACCAGTAAATCCACCAAAGAATGGCTGAAAAGAAAGAAATGGAGGGTTCTGGAATGGCCAAGTCAAAGCCTGGATATAAATCCCATGGAGATGTTGTGGGAGGATTTGAAACGAGCTGTGCCTGCAAGAAACCCCTCAAACATCGCACAGCTGAAATAATTCTGCATGGAGGAGTGGGAAAAATTTTTTCCCAGTCGATGTCAGGGACTGGTGGACAGTTATAAGAAACGCCTACTTGAGGTTGTTTCTGCCAAAGGGGGCAATACCACCTATTAGAGCCAAGGGTGTACTTACTTTTTCCACATGCGAAATTAGCATTTATGTTTATTTAAATTATACAATGGACTACAAAATGTAAATGTTTCATGATATTTGTTGTATTATATCACCTTTATCTATCAATATTGTTGAAATGAAGCCAAATAGCTCTATGTTGAAATATGTTGAAAATGTCAAAACTTTAAATGGGGTGTACTTACTTTTTCACATGCCTGTATATATTGTTATAGATCGCGGTTAGATGTTATAGACCGAGCGGTGGTGTAAGACCGCGACCTAACAAAACTCACCCGATTCCACCCGAACTTTGGCCGTATCGCACCGTAGCTGCCCAATGGGGAAAAGACAAAGGCGACGAATGCAAAGAGGAAAAAGAAGGCAAAGAAAGGTTTGGAAATACGACTGAATTTATTGGCTATTTACACACAAGCAAAAAGAAAGCAATCAAGGTTTATTTACAACACATAAGACGCAGGTGACACAGGGAAAATACTAGCTTATACAGACTTAATTAACCCAGGACAGAACAAACAAAAGACGGACTCACGCGGGGAATTGCAGGAGGTGGATGGCTGGAGGTGAACGCTTGGTGGAGCCAACGCGGAGCTTGGTGGAGCTGAACGCTTGGTGGAGCCAACGCGGAGCTTGGTGGAGCTGAACGCTTGGTGGAGCCAACGCGGAGCTTGGTGGAGCTGAACGCTTGGTGGAGCCAACGCGGAGCTTGGTGGAGCCAACGCGGAGCTTGGGGGATTGGTGTGACGGGTTCTCTCTCCTTCCTTAGTCCCACCCAGTCCAACAACTTCCTCTCGTGCTTCAGGACTCTTTCTCTTTCTTTCTTGGTCCCTCACTCTTTACCACCGACTCCTCACCGCAACCAACGCAACCACTTGACCACCACCTCTACTGACTGACTCTTCACCACTCTGCACTTGACGACCGACTCCCAACCAACTCAGACCAACTCAAAGTCCAACTCCAGGCCTTTCTGTCTTCTGCTCTCCTCTGTAAAAACGCATCTCTCCTGGCCACACCCCTGCCTTGGGTTATATAGGCCCCCGCCCCTCAACCTTTGCGAACCTCCCCGGCCGCTCTTCCTCCGCCCTCTGTAGCCAAACCCCTGGCTCATGGTTGGTCGAGCGGGGCTGGTTCACTCCTCCCCTCTCTGACGAGGTGGGGAAACGCCTTCCTTCCCCCAACCCTGCCTCGTGGTCAATGGCGGCAATTGGATCGGAGGTAATATGGGCAATCGAGGGCTCAGCGGTGACGAGAGGGGATGTAATATGGGATGGAGATTTTGGGGATGGGAAGGAAAGGGGATCTATTCTCTTTCACTGGTGCAATGGAGTATTTCAATTAATGGAAGACACAGCCTTACGCTAATACACATAATAAGGATATAACTGTCAAAAGAAAGGATATATCGTGTCCTGCATGTATGTTTTATGGACTAACTACGGAAACGCCCTTTGACCTTTATACAACCACAAACGGAGGGAGGAGGGGTGATATTTTACAACAACCTTTTACAACAACATTTTACCACAACAACAAAATAAAAAAACATTCTCATATCCACAACACTGCACCCTCCTCCCCTTAGGCACGTCCCGGGCCTATTACTTTTACCTTAGTGTGGCATGTAGGTGTAGTTCCCTCTACTTTTAGCCTGACCCTGAGTGCGACAGTTTTAAAACATAAATAAATGTGTCCCGCTGCTCCATTGCACCCTGCCTAACAGACTTACGCCCACAGTTAACCGAATTGCGGAATGGTCTTCAAACTACACACTGACGGTGGGAAGCATTATTTACAATTGACGCTATTTTTATTTACAAAACTAACCCAGGACCTGTAATTGTTCTTTCTGGGGGGAGGACAGTCTGCTCTGCATCAATGCACCATGAAAGCACCTATAACGCACCAACACACCCTCAAGCACCAATCAGTGCAGTCACCACTGTTCATCAATAAAATAAATCCAACAAACCCAAACCCTGCAGGTGATCTCTTGCTCTTCGGCTCCCTCTGCTGGTTATTATTTGTTCTTCCAGATGTTGTCATTCTTTTGCTTTGCTTACTGGCGGCCTATTTTCAATAAAGTGTGCCCAATGTGTCCTTTTTTTATTTGATTTTATTTATGGCCCACAGGGCCGACTAGTGTGGTTCACCTGTGGGGCATCGGTGCCCTGTGGCCAAGGTCCGCCAGCAAGATTTCGGGCCCTCATGGCCGGTTCCAGCAGAGGGGCCTTGCCCCAACCCATGGGGTCCATAAGTGGTGCTCGGCCACTGACATGTGGTCCATAACGTGGTGCATCGATGCAGACAGCTGGTTCTGGGAATTTCGGGCGCACAATGGCCGACCCACGCACGCTCCCCTCGGCGCCCAACGGCGCTCAGGTCCTCATGTGGGAGACAAAAAGGGGGGACAAGACAGATGAGCGAGGGGTAAGGTCTCAAGGGTACACGTCAAAAAGGCAATGCAAGGCAAAATGCGTACGGAGGGCGAAGTGAGAAAGCTCGTCCCTACCGTACGTCACCCCCCTGTCACCTAGCCTACCCTTGCCCTTACGCCATATGTACAAAATCTACACATTACCAATTCGTCACTACTGTCACGTCTTCCCCATATTTCCCCTATACCAAATTCGTCACCACAATCCCTCTACTTCAAAAATTTGCCATCATCAATTCATCATCAATCCTCATAAGGAGGAAGAGATGGAATTACGCACAATGTCACACCCACGTCATGATGCGTCTCACATTCCAAACATTTGCACAGTAAAAATAATTAAACATGGCATGGTGTGGAGTACCTGTCACCTCAGGTGAGTGGATGCAGATGGTGCGAGGAGATCCTTCATCCTAACTATCCTCTAAATGATTTTAACACACTTTACACTACCCGGGTTCTTTCTCCGGCCAAACCATTGGCCCTCTTACACTATGGGTTCTAAAAACCAATTCCCATTGGCCAAACTGTGGTGCTTCTCAATTTGGGGTCTCACTCCCCCGATTCATCTCCCGGTGCTCTAGCACAATTTCTGGGCTGCGACGTGTACCTCTCCCAGTGGGTCTACCCACCTGCACACCTCCACCACTGCAGTTGCCACCCGAGCTTACCTAGCTCCTCATCCTAACCTATCTAACTGGGGCAGGCCCCTCCTGGCTCTGTCACCCCACTCGGTGCCCTCTGGCACTGGGCTACCCGGGTCCGTCCTCCGGATCCTCGGGCCCCATCCACAACAACTACTACCGGCTCCCAGAGCCCACCTGCGGCCTCACCTGGCCGACATCCTCACAGTGGTGGAGCGCCCAACCAACTACACACACTAACAGGCTACACGCCCAGCCATTTCCACAACACCAACGCACCCATCCACATACCATTCTGTCACCCGCACCACAGATGCCAATATCCAACTACAATTTACCTGTACCCTCTACCTAACACTTACACTACCCGCCCCGGGTATCCGTGATGGGGGTCCACTCTTCCCCCATTCACACCTTTGCACCATCCACTCCACTCCACAATTTCCACCATTCTCACTCCACTACCATCCATTCCACTACTCCATACCATTTATTCCATACAACCACATACACCTGTTGTTGCACACCTGTGCAATCCTACCTGGTGCCACCTGCACCCTCCTCCTCTTCCTGGACCAGTTGGTCAACACAACACACAATCACCACTACTCCCTCATACACTGCTCCACACACCTGTTCAGTTGCACACCTGTGCAATCACACCTGTCCAATTCTCACCTGTTCAATCCTCACACACACGGCATCATCTCAGCTAACTACTCCCTTCTGAAACTTGCGCTTCCCAGTCGTCCCTTTAAACTATTGCGCTCCCACGTCATTATCATCCACACTAATCTACCTGCGTCCCCACTACAGGTATCAGTCACTAACTAACCTTAACGTTACCTAATGTCAATCTCTTCTAGATCCCTACAATATAACCTAACCCACCCGGGCTAGTTTTCACTGCCATACACCCCATAAACTATAGCTCCTTTGCCCCACGTCTGTGAGGGATGGTGGATTTGCCATCCCACCACATCGGGGGTCTCTCACTATCAATTTTGTACACCTAAATTCCAACCAATCAAAAATTTGCCAATCACTACTCATCATCTGCCAATCATTACTGCCAATCCTTTGCCAATCATCAAATTTTGTTTTTCTCTAATTTTGGGCCCAAAACACTATTACTATCACGATCACCATCATCACAGTCCGCTATATCCTAGCCTCGGTGCGTCATGACATCATTAAACTCGGCTTCGTAAAGCCGAGCAATGAATTCGGGTGGTTTGGTTGCCTGCAGGTTGAATCCGTCCGGCTTTCGGTTCAAGGGAGGTGGTTTGGTTGGACCGAGATTCCACGCACCATCTCGGCGCGGCACCTTGCGGTCCCGGGCCCGATGGCTCCATCTCCCCCGGTCGGAACCCCGTCCCCACGAGGGGGCACCGTTCCGCTTCCTCCCACTCGCCCTCGAACCGGACCGGTCGCCTCGCCCGACAAAGCCCGGACTCGACCGTGTGGGGCGGGGCCAAGCCCGAATCGGCAACGACGCTTCGAAGAGAAACGACGCAGCTTCGATCGACGCCGGGCCTCGCACCCAACCAAGCACCCCTCGCACCGAGTGCTCGCATCGGCTATCCGTCGCTCTAACCACTAAACCGGTTACCATCGATGCTTCACTTGCATGCTTACAAGCATACGCTACCCCTTTCACCCTCACAAAACCTGGCGTTCCAACGCCGTCCGTACATTCCACCAACGCTCTCTCTGTTACACACCACACCTCTTGCGCACACTTCGGTCCACACCTCTCCTCCGTTACGTCCTCCGTAACACTCACCATGGGCGTGCACTCCGCATTGCTCTCACTCCCTGTGTCACACCCCGTACACACCGACGTGCATTCTCGCTCGCACTCGGTTTCACTCCCACACTTTATAACACACCCACTCGCCGACGCACACTTTTTCCTCACACGCGTGCCATTTCCACTCACACGGGACCCTTCACCAACGCCCGGGTGCTTCCTCGATCCCAAGCGCGCGAAAATTCTTTTGTCGCTAAACATCCTCCTGCAAAATCTACCCGCACAATATACAGCACGACTCACCTGGGGGATCCTTTTCTCCACGCGAACCTGCAAACTTCCATTCGGGTTAAGCACAGCATCGTGATGTGAGCAGGGACTTTGTACATAATCCATTTCTCCCTGCAATTCCCGGGTTACCTCCGTCATCTCTTCAATTTTAATTCCCGCTACTGCTTTTTCTTTATTCACCTCGACGACCGCTGGCTTTAATAAAATTCCCTCTACCTCATCGGTCGCCGGCTTTTCAAAACCCCGTGTCGCGATTTCTACCCCCGTCATTGTACCCGTGCTTTCCTCCGCTTCGCTCAACCAGCGCTTTTCGACACGCGTTACCTCCCCGTGCACCCGTGGGACCTGCTCGCCCAACCTGCGGTCAATGTCTTCCTGTATTCTTTTTACCGTGGCGTTTATTTGCTCCTGAAATCCAACCGGGTTGTACCTTGCTTCGTGCCTCGCTTTTTCCGCGTCTATTCCCTGGGTAGCCATCATTGCATCAAATCCCTTACTGTCACCCCTCAGAGCGGCACTGAAATGCATCATACAAACACCCCAGTCCATTGGCACTGCGGGTCCGGCTATCGCCGTCACGTACGGGAGGCTGCCATTTTGTGCACCTGATACCCCCGCAACCACACCTTCTTTACTCTTCTCCACCCTTTCCTCCACATACATTTCCCCGAGGTCCTGGGTCGATTCTACCCCGTCTATCTCTCCCACCGGCATCCCGTCGCCTTGAACAGCCATGGCGCGATTTCAAAATTCGGATTTTTATACAACAAACAAATTTCGGCTTTATAATTTCGAGCGCGTAAACGCGCTCCGGGTCCGATCTCACTCCTCGACACCAATTGTTATAGATCGCGGTTAGATGTTATAGACCGAGCGGTGGTGTAAGACCGCGACCTAACAAAACTCACCCGATTCCACCCGAACTTTGGCCGTATCGCACCGCAGCTGCCCAATGGGGAAAAGACAAAGGCGACGAATGCAAAGAGGAAAAAGAAGGCAAAGAAAGGTTTGGAAATACGACTGAATTTATTGGCTATTTACACACAAGCAAAAAGAAAGCAATCAAGGTTTATTTACAACACATAAGACGCAGGTGACACAGGGAAAATACTAGCTTATACAGACTTAATTAACCCAGGACAGAACAAACAAAAGACGGACTCACGCGGGGAATTGCAGGAGGTGGATGGCTGGAGGTGAACGCTTGGTGGAGCCAACGCGGAGCTTGGTGGAGCTGAACGCTTGGTGGAGCCAACGCGGAGCTTGGTGGAGCTGAACGCTTGGTGGAGCCAACGCGGAGCTTGGTGGAGCTGAACGCTTGGTGGAACCAACGCGGAGCTTGGTGGAGCCAACGCGGAGCTTGGGGGATTGGTGTGACGGGTTCTCTCTCCTTCCTTAGTCCCACCCAGTCCAACAACTTCCTCTCGTGCTTCAGGACTCTTTCTCTTTCTTTCTTGGTCCCTCACTCTTTACCACCGACTCCTCACCGCAACCAACGCAACCACTTGACCACCACCTCTACTGACTGACTCTTCACCACTCTGCACTTGACGACCGACTCCCAACCAACTCAGACCAACTCAAAGTCCAACTCCAGGCCTTTCTGTCTTCTGCTCTCCTCTGTAAAAACGCATCTCTCCTGGCCACACCCCTGCCTTGGGTTATATAGGCCCCCGCCCCTCAACCTTTGCGAACCTCCCCGGCCGCTCTTCCTCCGCCCTCTGTAGCCAAACCCCTGGCTCATGGTTGGTCGAGCGGGGCTGGTTCACTCCTCCCCTCTCTGACGAGGTGGGGAAACGCCTTCCTTCCCCCAACCCTGCCTCGTGGTCAATGGCGGCAATTGGATCGGAGGTAATATGGGCAATCGAGGGCTCAGCGGTGACGAGAGGGGATGTAATATGGGATGGAGATTTTGGGGATGGGAAGGAAAGGGGATCTATTCTCTTTCACTGGTGCAATGGAGTATTTCAATTAATGGAAGACACAGCCTTACGCTAATACACATAATAAGGATATAACTGTCAAAAGAAAGGATATATCGTGTCCTGCATGTATGTTTTATGGACTAACTACGGAAACGCCCTTTGACCTTTATACAACCACAAACGGAGGGAGGAGGGGTGATATTTTACAACAACCTTTTACAACAACATTTTACCACAACAACAAAATAAAAAAACATTCTCATATCCACAACAATATATACACACATATCATTTTGCATTGGGATAATTGACTTTGTAATTTCTCAGAAAATGGACAACACACTTCAAGGCCTTTGAATGAAACGGCCTTGAACAAGCATAATAGAATATCCTCCAACTGTCTTTAGGTTTCAGAACTAAGATTGAACTTCATAATCAAGTCTAATTTGTGACAATCAAAGTGTTTGAGCTCTGCTTTATAGCTTGGCACCTCCAGGGCATGGATAATATAAAAATGCGAATGAATTTGACTAATTTCCTTGACCCATACTCACATAATAGAGATCTGAAGCTATAATGGTTATGGTTGGGTTTTCAACCATTTTTTCTTGTAATGTCCCAACAGCGCAGTCTGGTTGAGATCAGTTGGGCTCATTCCAAGCCAAGATGGTGCGAATTCTGACATCATGCCAGTAGTTTTCCACCTGAATTGGTAGAATGTGAGATTTTTTTATTTTTAAGATAAGGTCGAAAAGATGCATATGTGCAATAAAAAGAGGATTATATGACATAAAACTTGTCAACGTACTGAAATCAACGTCTTCGCTCTCACCGGTTTGACTGTGTGGCCGACAGCAAATTCATTTTAAAAAAATTTAGTTTTCAGCCTCTTTGAAGTTATTCTGAATCATAGGCGTTAACTGCTTTTCCAGAACTTGGAAGTTTGATATGGTCCTATGCAAGGTGAAGCAACCTGCACAATAGCAAGAAATCCATCCCTTCACAATCTGCCCATGTGGATGTCAGACACTACTCCCTCTTGCAGTCAGGGTGAAATGTTTCTCGAGCGTATCTCAAATGAACTGCTGTCTGTCTGAGCCATGCAGATTGAACTTCAAATCATCCGAGATATAACCAAGTCACAGTTACGTTCTTTCCAATCCGGGAGCTCCATTGCTCACCTCAATTGCCCCATCCTCGTTTTTTGGTAAGAAATGGCTTTCGATACTTGTGTGCTTTATGATCCACATGTACAATGTGATGCCAGAGAGTAGGGAAGACTCACAATTACTCGAGAATGGTCTGGACATGCCCGTTTCAGATCAATTGTTGATGATGCTCTGTCCCTGGGGTAAAGGCGCTTCGACATTCCATATCCTGAACTTATGGAATCCTTCTTCCTCATCCTTTTTCTAGCTTTCATGCATTTTTTTGTAATTTTCATCTTGTATCACTTCAAGAATCGAGCCGCAGCTCACTTATTAAATTTAACTTTTGATGTCTCGTTCCAAAATCCCTCTTCATTAAAAGTAACAATGATTTATTCTGCAGTGTCAATTTCACTCTTTTTCAAATTGAGTTTGACACGCACCGTATCCTACAGGATGGCACTGATGTAGCACACTTACCTTTGAGCTATCTAATCTGAGTTTGATTTTCCGACCCTACGATAAACTGTCAGAATGGTGCTGGTTATTACATCAAAAAGTGTCCCATCGGTCAGATGGGATGTTCAGCTTGCGAGCCATCTGCTAGAATTGATTGCTGGTGGATGATAAAGATCCCATGGTGTCTTTAAACAAAATGTAGGTGGTGAGATAACCTCGGCATCCTGAGCAAATTCTAAGTTTCTGTCAAAATTATTGATGCAAAATCCAACCCTCAAGTTGGATGTTGTTGTTGTTGTATAGCCCTGGACAGTTCTCTCAAGCAAGCCCGCAGCATGGAGACAGCCGATCGATCTCGCAGGAGTGACTCAGTGATCCCCCACATCCAGGATGGTGTACCCTGCCTTCACAAAGTCAGGGCCATGGCTGAGTTAGAGAGACTTTGAAGCTCTTTTATTATAAAGGTAAGAAACCCACACAAGTCATGCAAATAATAAAGTCATTCCAATTCCAAACATGTGCAGCCGAACAACAACAATAAAAACACCAAACACTAAAATAAAAAATTTAACAAACCATTATCAAGTTTACAAAACCCACCCTTTGCACACCATTTTTCCACAAAGGTTTGTAAATCATCTTTCATTTGGCAAAAAGAGAATTCCTAGCGCAACCTTGCCATGACCAGAGCCTTAAACACAATTACCACATCACATAAAATATCAGCATTTGCCAGGAGCTTTGCATTTTTTGTCTTGGAGATTGCTAATTTTCCAATAGAAATGAAAAGAAATTCACAAGAGCAGTCTCATAGCGTTTTTTGTGACTAAGTGGGATTCCAAAAATAAAAACCCGTGTAGAAAAAGAAAAGTTCCTACGATTAAAAAAAGTTGATAGAAAACCAAAGAAGGGAGAGAGTCTTGCACATTCTATGTAAGCATGGAAAAGGTCTTCAGAAATCATACAAAAAGGGCATTCCACTGAATTATCCTCCTTTAAACGATGTAATAAAACATTGGAGGGCAACACCATATGGGCGAGTCTCCAAGCAATATCACCAGTTCTTTTAACAATCGGTGAAACATACATTGCAGACCATTGCGGATGGGATGGAGACCCAGAAGGCAGTTTCTCTTTCCATCGAGCCCCAAAAGAAACGGCTGTAATGAGGGAAACCGGATTGAGATACACAAACGATAGTCTCTTTTCGTCCTTGCTGGAAAGTGGTGATGAGGACAACAAGATAGATGTTGTGGCGCTATCAGCCGGCAAGATAGAGCTAGCACAGATCTGTGGTGGTGTATGGTGGTCACCAATGTTGGCGGTTGAGCTCAGGCCCAGGTGCCTAAAAACACACAGGATTTCCTGTAGGACCTTGGCTACGCTCCTCAAAGATCTGATGCCAGTTCTTACTTGAAGATGTCCTGCGGAGAACCAACTATTCCTGTTACAGTCACGAAGGTCCCGGGTCGTTTTCACGCCAGCACTCAAAAAACGTTGCACAAAAGCACGTGAGTGAGGAATAGCAGGATAAAGGGCATTGTAGAAAAGGGGTTCCCGGAGGAACCTTTCACTGGTGTACGTCCCCATTTACCGAGTTACTGAAATGAACCGCCAGACATGCAAGACATCTTGGTAAAAGTCAGGGAGCAGCGAAGCATCGACATGTTTCAGCTCCATGAAAAAGAGTTCACAATTGTAGCCTAGCATGCCGGTTTGTTTTAATATACAGTTTGCAGTGGAATTCCAGGGCAATGCCTCCAGAAATATAAAACCACGAGCTGTAGAGACTCGGAAGGCCATCACCGACAAAGAATGTCCGCAAGTCCATGACCACCTTCCGCCAGTGGAAGGCAAATAGTCTCTGGCTTTAGTCAGTGTTTGCCATCCCAAAAGAAGTCAAGTAAGCATTTTTGGATTGATGACACCAACATTGCAGGTGGCTGCAAGGCAATCGTTTTATGCCATAAGAGAGGGGCCACCAGGTTGTTAATGACCAGGGCACGACCTCGAAAAGACAAGGTCGACAAAATTCCTCTCCATCTGTTTAATTAATCGCTAGTTTTGTGGAGCAAACCATCCCAATTCTTTTGACAAAACCAGGGGTTCCAAGCTAAACACCAAGGCATTTCACACCTTCTTTTCCCCATGTCAAATTCACAGGGAGAATTGGAAGGGCATAAGGTGGCGTACCGCCGACCCAAACTGCTTTACATTTCGACCAATTAATTTGCGTTGTACAATGTACATGCTTGAGAGTAGACCCGTAGACACTCAAATAGCAGGGCAATGTCATTACTGCTGCGAACAGCAACACATACATCATCAGCATAGGCTGAAATGATAACGGGCTTTTCTGATGGAGTCACTGAAAAGCCCATAAGAGAAGATCGTAAACGAATCAAAAGGGGCTGAATGCAAAGAGTACAAGATTCCAGATAAGGGACAACCTTGCCGAATTCCCCTCCCAATCCGCAAAGGTGTACAGAGACCATCATTAATTTTGATCAAGCTAAAAATGTGATTATACAATAAGGATACATAAGAAATAAAAGATGCCCCAAAACCAAATTGCTTTAAAATGTGAAACAAATACTCATGATTAACGTACCAGTTTTGGTACTTGTTTGTTTTGGGTCTTAGGGGTGTTTTGGGTCTTCGGGGGTGTTTTGGGTCTTTGGGGTGTTTTGGGTCTTTGGGGTGTTTTGGGTCTTTGGGGTGTTTTGGTTCTTCGGGGTGTTTTGGGGCTTCGTGGTGTTTAGGGTCTTCAGGGTGTTTTGGGTCTTTGGGGTGTTTTGGGTCTTTGGGGTGTTTTGGGTCTTCGGGGTGTTTTGGGTCTTCGGGGTGTTTTGGGTCTTCAGGGTGTTTTGGGTCTTCGGGATGTTTTGGGTCTTCGGGGTGTTTTGGGTCTTCGGGGTGTTTTGGGTCTTCGGGGTGTTTTGGGTCTTCGGGGTGTTTTGGGTCTTCGTGGTGTTTTGGGGCTTCGCGGTGTTTTGGGGCTTCGCGGTGTTTTGGGTCTTCGGGGTGTTTTGGGTTTTTGAGGTGTTTTGGGTCTTCAGGGTGTTTTGGGGCTTCGCGGTGTTTTGGGTCTTCGGGGGTGTTTTGGGTTTTTGAGGTGTTTTGGGTCTTCAGGGTGTTTTGGCTCTTCGGGGTCTTTTGGGTTTTTGGGTATTCAGGGTATTTTTGAGCCTCAGGGCCTTGAAGGGTATTTTGGGTCTTTGAGGTGTTTTGGGTCTTCGGGGTCTTTTTGGTCTTTGGTGTGTTCAGAGGCTTTTGGGTCTTAAGGGTCTTCGGTGTCTTTTGGGTCTTCGGGGTCTTCAGGGGCATTTGGGTCTTAAGGGTCTTTTGGTTCTTCTTGGTCTTTCAGGGTTTTTGGGTATTTTTGGGTCTTTGGGGTCTTTTGGGTCTTCGGGGTATTTTTGGTCTTTGGGGCCTTTTGGGTCTTTGGGGTCTTTTTGGTCTTCAGGGTGTTTTGGGTCTTTGGGGTGTTTTGGGTCTTCGGGGTGTTTTGGGTCTTCGGGGTGTTTTGGGTCTTCGGGGTGTTTTGGGTCTTCGGGGTGTTTTTGGGTCTTCGGTGTTTTTTGGGTCTTCGGTGCGTTTTGGTTCTTCGGGGTGTTTTGGGTCTTCGGGGTGTTTTGGGTCTTCGGGGTGTCTTGGGTGTGTTTTTGTCTTCAGGGTGTTTTGGGTCTTCAGGGTGTTTTGGGTCTTCTGGGTGTTTTGGGTCTTCTGGGTGTTTTGGGTCTTCAGGGTGTTTTGGGTCTTCTGGGTGTTTTGGGTCTTCTGGGTGTTTTGGGTCTTCGGGGTGTTTTGGGTCTTCGGGGTGTTTTGGGTCTTCGGGGTGTTTTGGGTCTTCGGGGTGTTTTGGGTCTTCGGGGTGTTTTGGGTCTTCGGGGTGTTTTGGGTCTTCGGGGTGTTTTGGGTCTTCGGGGTGTTTTGGGTCTTCGGGGTGTTTTGGGTGTTCGGGGTGTTTTGGGTCTTCGGGGTGTTTTGGATCTTCGGGGTGTTTTGGGTGTTCAGGGTGTTTGGGGTATTTGGGGTGTTTTGGGTATTCGGGGTGTTTTGGGTCTTTGGGGTGTTTTGGGTCTTTGGGGTGTTTTGGGTCTTTGGGGTGTTTTGGGTCTTTGGGGTGTTTTGGGTCTTCGGGGTGTTTTGGGTCTTCGGGGTGTTTTGGGTCTTCGGGGTCTTTTGGGTTTTTGGGTATTCAGGGTCTTTTTGAGCCTCAGGGCCTTGAAGGGTATTTTGGGTCTTTGGGTTGTTTTGGGTATTTGGGGTCTTTGGGTGTCTTCAGGGTATTTTGGGTTTTCAGGGGTCTTGGTGGTCTGAAGGGTCTTGGGGGAATTAATGGGTCGTCAAAGGTCTGAGTGGTCTCAGCAGTCTTAACGCAATTAAGAGGGTTAATTAAGAGGGTGTTAATTTTTTTGAAGATGAAGAAGACGTTTTCGTCGCATATAAACATGACGACACTCATAGCGACATAACCATATACGTTTGCTCTATTATAATAAGATGTACGTCATGCACGTACCTCATGCACGTACCTCAATACGGTATTACAGATTCGTCAACTATTTTTATTTAATTCTGAAAACAACATGGAATTGACCTCTGTCTGCACAACAAACAAATGATGTAATAATATTTTTCAATCACTCCCACTTATGATGTAATACCCTGCCTGCTTTTGAAGTTCCAAGTTCCAGGTAGAAGGAACAAGTTCCAGGTAGATTGTTCGCAATCGGGTTATATTTCATCAGAGGGATATTTTTGGTAAGTAGGGGATTGTAAAACGAAAACCTGTTGTAATTCAGAATGATGATCTTCTTCATGATCTTTACCATGTTTGTGATGCTAAATGGGCAGTTGATCATGCTGTGTGTTTATAGCAACAGCAGATCATATATTGTATGCACAGGTGAGCAAAGAAACACAAGTGTGCACATTGAAAAGTGGATTGAAGGTGTATGCATGTCGACTGTTGGTCATGATGTGTGCATGTGACGCCGTGACGGCTCCCACATGCTGGATCTCCTGTGTGATTGACAGTGACGTGCTTACCTTGACCTCGAGTGAATGTGAATTTCCCATGGGCTCCTCATCTGATGTCGTTTGGACTGTCTTGACAAGCACATCATTCATGTTCTATGTTTGGTGTGAAGTTTGGTGCAATATGTTTTAACATTAATTTCGAATTTTCATTGCACAAGAAAGCGAACAAGCATATACCTGTGCGGTTATGTCACCTTCCGTCACATCATGATACATTGCTTAATATATATATATATTTTTCTCATTTTTGATTTGTGCTTTATGTGAACGGACTTGGAATTGAAAATGTTCGACAAGCTTTTCATTTTACGTTGATCTCGGACTCATAGTTGAACTTGAACTCTTTCCTCCAGGGCTTCAAGCGAGTGGTGCCCCCACATACTCCCACAGCTTCGCTTCCCCCATTCACCCTGCATAACTCAGTCCTACTAGTACCCGACTGCAAAGCCGCAATGAGCCGGCGAAGCCAAAGCCTCTTGCCACTATTTTACCCATCACTATGGCATCAGTATGTTCGGTAGTTGGTAGTAGGTAGGTGTTGTAGGTACCGTACCTTGTTCAAAATGACACCATTTGCATTCTGGATGAGATTAAAATTTATAAAATTTCCTTCTTGATTAATTCGGTGAATTCCGTCTCAACTTCGGATATTTCCGGCCGTGAAAAACTTTGCCCTACGGCCGCGAGATTTCTAAAAAATTATTCTTCGTCAATTTTAGAATATTTGACGCCGTTTTCAGCCTCCGAAATGTGGTAAAAAGCTTTTTTGAAATATTTTTTCAAATGCTCGAATCTCATTGGTTCCGGTAATTGGTGACGATTTTCGTTGAAGATAACCAGGGCTCGTGCGGGCCTGGGGAATGAGGTTGGTCTTAAAGTATTTTAATTACAAATTAGAGGTGCATAAGATTGTGAATCAAAAAAAGACGGGTGAAACAAACTCCTATTGAACCTTTTCGCAATTTTTGTTATGCATACTTCCGCATCCAGAAGATGGCGGCCTCCATTGAGTGATTTGGTTTTTTAAATATTTTTTCAAATGCTCGAATCTCATTGGTTCTGGTGTTTGGTGACGATTTTCGTTGAAGATAACCAGGCCCGTGCGGGCCGAGGTTGGTCTTAAAGTATTTTAATTACAAATTAGAGGTGCATAAGATTGTGAATCAAAAAAAGACGGGTGAAACAAACTCCTATTGAACTTTTTTCAATTTGTTATGCATACTTCCGCATCCGCAAGATGACGGCCTCCATTGAGCGATTTGGTGCATCAAAACTTCGAAATTCTCAAGGGATCCAGCAAAATCTGGCTTTTCAACATAATACGTACGCGTTCATTCACAACACCGGCTTTGCCGGCTATTACTTGTAGGTTTATCTATTTCCAACCCTCCTTTCAATGCACTTTTGTTGTTAGTTCAGATTGCTTGTTTATCCCACTGTGGCTCTGCTGTCACAATGTTGCCTTTATATCCTCAGTTACATCTTCCATTCGCCTCAATTGTGTATGAAAGCAGAACAACCACCTTTCGAGGCCATTATTTCCCGCGGAGCAGGGGTTGGCCTTTTTTGGGGCACTTGGTCCCCTTTTTGAAGCAATGTTTTATGGCCGGATGCCCTTCCTGCCACCAACCCTGTTGGTTGCCGCTTGCAACACACAGGGAATTACCAGTGATCTAGTACTCAATTTGCCGACCTCAGAAGGATGATAGGCTGAGTCAACCCCCCTGGTGTTAATTCAGGAATCGACCGGGATTCAAATCCAGGATCCTAGGATCTTAAGCCGGCACCCTAACCGCTAAACCAACACAAGGCTCCAGGCTAAGCCACCAGGCTAAGCCATACTGTGTATATCAAACAGAATTGTGAATATTTATGCTGTTCCATGGATACAATGCAAACTTTGGCCTTTTTGGTGGACTTTGGTGGACTTTGGTGGACTAAATGGCCTTTTTTTCTGACTTTTCATATATTCGCTTGAATTATGTTGGAAATAGAACCGTTAAGGTTAAACGGAATCAATGGACCTACCTTTTCTCAAGCTAGTCTAATAATCTACAATTGACAAGCTTAAATAGTCTTTTTGTTTAAATTTTAAGGGTCAGGTATTTTGCCCCAGCCCTGTCAATAATATCAGAATTAATTTGAGAAAGACTAGCACTGGCGCAGCGGCCTTGCAAACTCTTCACCCACACCTGTTTGAAACAGGACTTCCATTCCTTGCATCCCAATGCATTCATGCTAATGTTACGTGGTCCTCCCGGTAACTACCTGGTCTTGGTGACCCCCGGACCGTGGGAGGACCCCGCCAGAAAGATCTCTGATTTAGATGCTTTTGTTACGTGGTCCTCCCGGTAACTACCTGGTCTTGGTGACCCCCGGACCGTGGGAGGGACCCCGCCAGAAAGATATATGGTTTATACGCTTTCGTAACGCAATCGATATGAATTCCGGTCAAGAAGAAACCCCACACCAAGGATCCGGAATAATCAATAATATATTCACTGAGCAATCAACAACCATCAACAATGCACAATCAATATTACAACCATGTGAACTCATCTACACAAACTCTAAGATGGCCATCTTAATCTTATACATTCCTCACGTGAGCCCCACTCCTGACTCCCTCCGTGGTCAATGTCTCTCCTCTCCGCACACGGGCGGTTGAACGAGCCCCGGGCGGACGTGCTCTAAACGTGCCGTCTCGGACTGGGGCCGCGGCTGCAGCGCACCTCCTTGCCAAGCCACGGGGCAAACCCAGCGCGGCGTCCAACGTGCGCGAGGCCCCAAGTGCGACTCTTACGCGTCCTTGTCGATGGGCAAAAACCCAGCGCGGCTTCCGACGCGAGCGAGGCCCAACGTGCGGACCCGTACGCGTCTTTGTAGACGGGGCAAACTGTCCCGGACGCTTGGTTTCGTGCACGAACTCACAGTGACTGGACGTCTCCAAAGGTATTTACCGCCCAGGTAACTCCTCTCGCCAGACGTTTCGCAACGGCGCGTTTTCCGCGCAGCGTAAGGTCGATTCCACCTTCTCGTCGTCGCGGGGGCGAGGAAGAACAAGCCTTCCTTTCCCTCGTGTCTTTTCTCCTCCGTTTTCCGTCACTTCCGCTTCCGGCCACTTCCGTTTCCTGCCACTCTTTCAGAAGGGCTCCTGACCCTCCAACCACAACAACTACACAACAACTTAATATACTACACACGGAAGCAAACACCTGCATGGTAATTCACATACATTCACATAAATATGTAACACTCCCCCCCTTCAAGAAAGAAAGTTTGAACCCAGCGAAAACTTTCTTTGCCGGCCAATTTGGAGAAATAAACCAGATAACTCAACCCCCCCACATTATCAATTCCCCCCGGGCCCAGTTATCACTTAAAAATAAAGCCAGTTAAGCCACTCGATAGCACTTTTCCGGGAGGCCAAGCCGAGTATTCACTACATGGATGCCTTTAGGAACGCGGAGTTCACGGTTAGTCCGTGCAGGAAAGTTCTCTACATGGGCGCCTTGAGGAACGTGGAGTTCACGGTTAGTCCGTGCAGGAAAGTTCTCTACATGGGCGCCTTTAGGAACGGCGTTCACGGTTAATTCGTGTAGGAATCTTGGCTCGGCGGCTCCGCCGCCTTCAGTGCTTCAACTTCTCGGAACGTCCCTAATAATTAGGGTGGGACCACTGGTCCCTGTAGTCCCCTGAATACCGGTCTTCTTCTCGGCCACTACTTTGCCAATTCTTCCTTCGGGAGCGGCCGTAACTCAGGGAGCCTCCATAATAATATTGACTGCGGCCACCACCAAAACTACCGCCCAGTTGTCCTCTCCTGTAGACCTCTCGACGCCTACGAAATGCCTTCCCTACTGTTATGGTCCGACCCTCCAAATCCTTGCCATTCCAATTCTTCTCTGCCTCTCTGGCGTCTTTTGTGCTGGCAAACGTGACAAAGCCGAACCCTCTTGACTGTTGCGTTTCCCAGTCTCTTACCAACCGCACTTCCACCAGCGGCCCATATCTGTTGAAGACAGAGGTCAGAACTTCTTCCTCTGTTTTGAAGTTCAGTCCCCCTACAAATAACTTGGCACTTTTGTCACCATCCCGAGCTGGTGTGGTGTTATTTTCCCTGCTGGGCTCTTTCTCAACCCTCAGGTTACCATAAACTTGACCCCCGGCCAAATCATTCCCGAGAACCACAGATACACCCTCTACAGGAAACGTGGCTTGTAAACCGACGGTGACCGGTCCTGACACCAAATCGGACTCCAACTGGATGACCTGAAGGGGAGCACTAACACCGCCCCCGATCCCCTGTAAACGAACACTATCCCCCGTTGCCGTCTCCTCGGACCATGGCAAAATGCCTTCAAGCATTAAAGATTGATGGGCCCCTGTGTCTCTCAATATCCTAACCGGTCTCCGGTTAGTCGAGGCTCCATCCAGTGACACAAACCCCTCGGAAACAAATGGTTGGTAACCCTCTTGATGGCGATTTCTTACGCTAGCCATCGCATTCGGAGTTGTAATAGTCGGACTCCGCTCTGGGTTGTCCCTTTTCATGAGGTAACAACTGGACATCAAGTGTCCAGGTTTTTTGCAAAACGCGCAAGTAGGCCCGGAGGAAAAACTCGGGGTCTGCCTCGGGCCCCCCGAACTATAAGTTTGTCTTGGGCCCGCATCCCTCTGATTTCGAACCGGTGGGGTATCATAGTTGTCCCCATAATCATCTCGAGGCCGCCGCCATGTACGGTCGTTCTCCGCACCTGCTGTTCCCCACCTCCCCTGCGGAGATCTAGGCGAGGAGTTAGGTTCGTGGACCCCTATTCGGTGGGTTAAGGCATAATCATCTGCCATGGTGGCTGCGTCCCACAACTTTGGTACCTTCTTTTCCTGCAGGTACACTTTGATGTCCTCGTGGACACACTGCTGGAATTCCTCCACCAGGATCAAGTCCCGCAATGTCTCGAAGTCTTTCCCGACTCCTTTTGACTCACACCACCGATCAAACATGTTTTCTTTCACTCTGGCAAACTCCACATGGGTCTCACTCTCCCTCTTCCTGGCATTCCTGAATTTTTGCCTGTAAGCTTCCGGAACCAACTCATAGGCCTTGAGGATGTGCTTCTTCAGTACCTCATAATCTGCACATTGGTCCATTGGTAGCGCCGAATAAATTTCCTGAGCTTTCCCCACCAGCACACTTTGTACGAGTATGGTCCAGGCCTCCTCCGGCCAGTTTAATTGTCGAGCCACTTTCTCAAAGTGTGGGAAGAATTTCGCGACTTCCTTTTCACTGAACGGTGGAACCAGCCTCACATGTCTGCCCACATCCCAGGTTTTCTGGTGAGGTGTCGACCCCGTCAGCAAGGGTGGTGCCTCTCCCCGTTCTCTCATTAACTCCAGCTCCTTGACTTTGATTTCTTGCTGAAGCTCCATGTCACGTTCCTTTAATTCCCTTTCCGCTTTTCTCTCCTCTGCTTCGAGGTCCCTTGCAGCTCTCCTTTCCTCTGCTTGTTCCTTTTCTCTTCTTTCCTGGAGTTCTCTTTCCACTCTCCTTTCCTCTGCTTGTTTCTCTTCTCTCCTCTCCTCTGCTTTCCTTTCTTCTTCTGCTCTTTCCTTTTCTGCTTTCCTTTCTTCTTCTGCTCTTTCCTTTTCTGCTTTCCTTTCTTCTTCTGCTCTTTCCTTTTCTGCTTTCCTTTCTTCTTCTGCTAACCTTTCCTGGAGTTCTCGTTCCACTCTCCTTTCCTCTGCTTGTTTCTCTTCTCTCCTCTCCTCTGCTTTCCTTTCTTCTTCTGCTCTTTCCTTTTCTGCTTTCCTTTCTTCTTCTGCTCTTTCCTTTTCTGCTTTCCTTTCTTCTTCTTTGATCCGTTCCTGGCTCCGTAACTGCAACTCCAGTTTCCGGAGCTCAACGTCTTCTGATTCTTCGGGTAGCCACTCCCAGGCTAACTCGTCCCATGTTCCTAATCCCACCATAGATTGTATCACCGTGGCCTGCAACTCTGCCTTCCTCAAATTAGTTCGGACCTCCAAGTTAAAATGTTTGGCCAATTTCAAGAGATCCGACTTTAGCAACGCTCGGAACTGTGCCTCACTCGGGGTTACCCCAAAGTTCTGTGCCACAAACGCCATGGTGCCTATCGTTAACACCTGTTAACCTTCACCCCAAGACTTTCCCCAATTTCTAAAAAAAAAATATTACCAATTAATAATTAATTAATAAATTTTAATTACCAAAAATATTATTATTTTATTATTTTATACACTTTTAGATCCCGGACGTAGACCCAATTGCGAAACCGCAAATCGTAATTTGGACGAGCCCCCAATTCTGTTACGTGGTCCTCCCGGTAACTACCTGGTCTTGGTGACCCCCGGACCGTGGGAGGGACCCCGCCAGAAAGATATATGGTTTATACGCTTTCGTAACGCAATCGATATGAATTCCGGTCAAGAAGAAACCCCACACCAAGGATCCGGAATAATCAATAATATATTCACTGAGCAATCAACAACCATCAACAATGCACAATCAATATTACAACCATGTGAACTCATCTACACAAACTCTAAGATGGCCATCTTAATCTTATACATTCCTCACGTGAGCCCCACTCCTGACTCCCTCCGTGGTCAATGTCTCTCCTCTCCGCACACGGGCGGTTGAACGAGCCCCGGGCGGACGTGCTCTAAACGTGCCGTCTCGGACTGGGGCCGCGGCTGCAGCGCACCTCCTTGCCAAGCCACGGGGCAAACCCAGCGCGGCGTCCAACGTGCGCGAGGCCCCAAGTGCGACTCTTACGCGTCCTTGTCGATGGGCAAAAACCCAGCGCGGCTTCCGACGCGAGCGAGGCCCAACGTGCGGACCCGTACGCGTCTTTGTAGACGGGGCAAAACCCAGCGCGGCTTCCGACGCGAGCGAGGCCCAACGTGCGGACCCGTACGCGTCTTTGTAGACGGGGCAAACTGTCCCGGACGCTTGGTTTCGTGCACGAACTCACAGTGACTGGACGTCTCCAAAGGTATTTACCGCCCAGGTAACTCCTCTCGCCAGACGTTTCGCAACGGCGCGTTTTCCGCGCAGCGTAAGGTCGATTCCACCTTCTCGTCGTCGCGGGGGCGAGGAAGAACAAGCCTTCCTTTCCCTCGTGTCTTTTCTCCTCCGTTTTCCGTCACTTCCGCTTCCGGCCACTTCCGTTTCCTGCCACTCTTTCAGAAGGGCTCCTGACCCTCCAACCACAACAACTACACAACAACTTAATATACTACACACGGAAGCAAACACCTGCATGGTAATTCACATACATTCACATAAATATGTAACACTTTCGTAACGCAATCAATATGAAAGACACAACAATTCAAGTCAATAAGAAACCCGCACACCAAGGATCCGGATTAATGGATTATATATTCCCAATCAATCAACCACACTCAACAATCAATCAACAATATTACTCAGATGGCCATCTTATATATGTCCCCCCTTTCCCCACTCACGACCCCTCAATGGTCACTGTCCCTCACAATGTCTCTGGGCCCCTCCAGAACAAGGTGCAGGTCGACTTCTCCGCACATGGGCGGTTGAACGAACCCCTGGCTGACGTGCTCCAAACGTGCACGTCACGTACCGGGAACAGCTGTTGCAGCGCACACCTCCTTGTAAAGCAAAGCGGCCAAAGCAAGGCGCGGCTCGCAAAGCGCGCGAGGCCAAAGGTGCGACCCGTACGCGTCCTTGTAGACGTGGAGGCGAACTGTGCCGGACGCTTGGTTCCGTGCACGAACCCACGGCAACTTGACGGGTAACCGGTAATTACCCCGCACCGGTAACTCCTCTCGCCAGACGGGCTTTCAAACACAGCATTCCCCACGCTGCTCAATATCGACACCGCTCGCGTCGGAGCTGGGCGATGAGAAGAAGATGGCCGCTTCTCCCGGACCTCGTGTGTTTTCTTCTTCCGTTTCCGGTCTCCTTTTCCCCAGAAGGGCTCCTGACCCTTTAATCACAACAACCTTTAATCGAATAAACATTAATAAGCAATGACCTGAATAGTAATTCACATAAATTCACATAAATCCGTAACACTCCCCCCCTTCAAGAAAGAAAGTTTGAACGCAGCGAAAACTTTCTTTGCCGGCCAACTTTGATAAACAAACCCAGATAACTCACACCCCCAAATCATCAGTTCCCCCCAGGCACAATTATCACTTAAAAATAAAGCAACAAAAGTTCACAAAACCCCGAGATTAATTCACTCTGGACCAAGCATCAACCACTTCTAGTTTCTCTTGAATGGCGGTTAAGTGGGGGTGACCAAATCCCCAAAGTTAAACCTCTCGATAGCACTTTTTCGGGAGGCCCAGCTGAGTATTCCCTACATGGACGCCTTAAGGAATGTGGAGTTCACGGTTAGTCCGGGGAGGAAAGTTCATTACATGGACGCCTTTGAGAACGTGGAGTTCACGGTTAGTCCATGCAGGAAAGTTCACTACCTGGACGCCTTTAAGAACGTGGCATTCACGGTTAGTCCGTGTAGGAGCCCCGGCTCGGCGGCTCCACCGTATATAGTGCTTCAACTTCTCCAGACTCCTAACAGTTACGGTGGGACCCCTTGTCCCAGCCGTTACCTGACTGGCGGTCTCCTTCTCGGCCAGTGCTCTGACATTCATTCTTTCGGTAGGTGCCGTAACTCTGGGAGCCTCCATAGTAATATCAGCTGCTGCCAACCCCAAAACTACCGCCAAGTTGTCGTCTTCTGTAGACCTCTCGACGCCTACGAAATGCCTTCCCTACTGTTATGGTCCGACCCTCCAAATCTTTACCATTCCAATTCTTCTCTGCCTCTCTGGCATCTCTGGTGCTTGCAAACGTGACAAAGCCGAACCCTCTTGACCGTTGCGTTTCCCTGTCTTTTACCACCCGCACTTCCACCAGCGGCCCATATCTGTTGAAGACAGAGATCAGAACTTCTTCCTCTGTGTTGAAGTTCAGCCCCCCTACAAATAACTTGGCACTTTTGTCGCCATCCCGAGCTGGGGTGGTGTTATTTCCCCTGCGGTGCTCTTTACCCACCCTCGGGTTACCATAAATTTGCCCCCCGGCCAAATCATTCCCGATAATCACAGATACTCCCTCCACAGGAAGCGTGGCTTGTAAACCGACAGTGACCGGTCCTGACACCAAATCGGATTCCAAATGGATAACATGAAGTGGGGCACTAACACAGCCACCGATCCCTTGTAACCGAACCCTATCACCAGTTGCGGTACTCTTTGACAATGGCAAAATGCCTTCAAGCATTAAGGATTGATGGGCTCCTGTGTCCCTCAATACCCTAACAGGTCTTGGGTTAGTCAAGTCTCCCTCGAGTGAGACAAACCCCTCATAAATAAATGGTTGGTAACTCTTCTGTGGGCGATTTCTTACGCTAGCCATCGCATTCGGAGTTGTAATAGTCGGACTCCGCTCTGGGTTGTCCCTTTTCATGAGGTAACAACTGGACATCAAGTGTCCAGGGTTTTTGCAAAAGGCGCAAGTAGGCCCGGAGGAAAAACTCGTGGTCTGCCTCGGGCCCCCCGGGAAATAAGTTTGTCTTGGGCCCGTAGCCCTCTGATTTCGAACAGTTGGGGTATCCGCGTTGTCCCCATAATCCTCTCGAGGCCGCCGCCATGTATTGTCGTTCTCCGCACCGGGTGTTCCATAACTCCCCTGCTGAAGTCTAGGCGAGGAGCTAGGTGTGTGGACCCCTATCCGGTGTGTTAAGGCATAATCATCTGCCATGGTGGCTGCGTCCCACAACTTTGGTACTTTCTTTTCCTGCAGGTACACTTTGATGTCCTCGTGGACACACTGTTGAAATTCCTCCACCAGGATCAAGTCACGCAATGCTTCGAAGTCGTTCCCGACTCCTTTTGACTCACACCACCGATCAAACATGTTTTCTTTCACTCTGGCAAACTCCACATGGGTCTCACTCTCCCTCTTCCTGACATTCCTGAATTTTTGCCGGTAAGCTTCAGGAACCAACTCATAGGCTTTGAGGATGTGCTTCTTCAATACCTCATAATCTGCACATTGGTCCATTGGTAGTGCCGAATAAATCTCTTGAGCTTTACCCACCAGCACACTTTGCACTAGTATGGTCCAGGCCTCCTCTGGCCAGTTTAACTGTCGAGCCACTTTCTCAAAGTGTGGTAAAAATTGAGTGACTTCCTTTTCACTGAAAGGTGGAACCAGCCTCACATGTCTGCCCACATTCCAGGTGTTCTGGCTAGGTGTCGGCCCAGTCAGCAAGGGTGGTACCTCTCCCCGTTCTCTCATTAACTCCAGCTCCTTGAATTTGATTTCTTGCTGAAGCTCCATGTCACGTTCCTTTAATTCCCTTTCCGCTTTTCTCTCCTCTGCTTCGAGGTCCCTTGCAGCTCTCCTCTCCTCTACTTTTCTCCCTTCTAACCTTTCCTGGAGTTCTCGTTCCACTCTCCTTTCCTCTGCTTGTTTCTCTTCTCTCCTCTCTTCTGCTTTCCTTTCTTCTTCTGCTCTTTCCTTTTCTGCTTTCCTTTCTTCTTCTGCTAACCTTTCCTGGAGTTCTCGTTCCACTCTCCTTTCCTCTGCTTGTTTCTCTTCTCTCCTCTCTTCTGCTTTCCTTTCTTCTTCTGCTCTTTCCTTTTCTGCTTTCCTTTCCTCTGTTTTCATCCTTTCTAACCTTTCCTGGAGTTCTCGTTCCACTCTCCTTTCTTCTGCTTGTTTCTCTTCTCTCCTGTCTTCTGCTTTCCTTTCCTCTTCTGATCTTTCCTTTTCTGCTTTCCTTTCTTCTTCTGCTCTTTCCTTTTCTGCTTTCCTTTCTTCTTCTGCTCTTTCCTTTTTTGCTTTCCTTTCTTCTTCTGCTCTTTCCTTTTCTGCTTTCCTTTCTTCTTCTTTTAACCTTTCCTGGAGTTCTCGTTCCACTCTCCTTTCCTCTGCTTGTTTCTCTTCTCTCCTCTCTTCTGCTTTCCTTTCCTCTTCTTTGATCCGTTCCTGGCTCCGTAATTGCAACTCCAGTTTCTGGAGCTCAACGTCTTCTGGTTCTTCGGGTAGCCAATGCCAGGCTAACTTGTCCCATGTTCCTAATCCCACCATAGATTGTATTACCGTGGTCTGCAACTCAGCCTTCCTCAAATTAGTTCGGACCTCCAAGTTAAAATGTTTGGCCAATTTCAAGAGGTCCGCTTTTAGTAACGCTCGGAACTGTGCCTCACTAGGTGTTACCGCAAAGTTCTGTGCAACAAACGCCATGGTGACTATCGTTAACACCTGTTAACCTTCACCCAAGACTTTACCACATTTTCTCAAAAATTTACCAATTAATAATTAATTAATTAATTTTAATTAATAAAATTATTATTTTATTATGTTATACAATTTTAGATCCCGGAATTCAATTGGACGAGCCCCCAATTCTGTTACGTGGTCCTCCCGGTAACTACCTGGTCTTGTTGACCCCCGGACCGTGGGAGGACCCCGCCAGAAAGATCTCTGATTTAGACGCTTTCGTAACGCAATCAATATGAAAGACACAACAATTCAAGTCAATAAGAAATCCCCACACCAAGGATCCGGATTAATGGATTATATATTCCCAATCAATCAACCACACTCAACAATCAATCAACAATATTGCTCAGATGGCCATCTTATATATGTCCCCCCTTTCCCCACTCACGACCCCTCAATGGTCACTGTCCCTCACAATGTCTCTGGGCCCCTCCAGACCAAGGTGCAGGTCGACTTCTCCGCACATGGGCGGTTGAACGAACCCTGGCTGACGTGCTCCAAACGTGCACGTCACGTACCGGGAACAGCTGTTGCAGCGCACACCTCCTTGTAAAGCAAAGCGGGCAAAGCAAGGCGCGGCTCGCAAAGCGCGCGAGGCCCAAGGTGCGACCCGTACGCGTCCTTGTAGACGTGGAGGCGAACTGTGCCGGACGCTTGGTTCCGTGCACGAACCCACGGCAACTTGACGGGTAACCGGTAATTACCCCGCACCGGTAACTCCTCTCGCCAGACGGGCTTTCAAACGCAGCGTTCCCCACGCTGCTCAATATCGACACCGCTCGCGTCGGAGCTGGGCGATGAGAAGAAGATGGCCGCTTCTCCCGGACCTCGTGTGTTTTCTTCTACCGCTTCCGGTCTCCTTTTCCCCAGAAGGGCTCCTGACCCTTTAATCACAACAACCTTTAATCGAATAAACATTAATAAGCAATGACCTGAATAGTAATTCACATAAATTCACATAAATCCGTAACACTAATCGGAAACGAACAAATATGGTTCTTTTGGGACATTAACGGTGAAGCAACTGTTCACGAAAACGGTTTAATAGAGTCGAACACAGTGGATGCAATTAGCGAACAGTAGAGTAAGCGTAAGGGAGCGTTTTCCAGTTGGCATGTTGGTCACTTTGGAACTCACCCATTGCCATGATCTGTCGTGCCAGTAAGTTGTAATTCGCCAGCTTTTCTTTTTGTCATTGTCAATTTTTTTTCACACACATACTCACTGTATTATCGTACTGGTCCTCATAGGCTATCAGCTAGGGGGGTCAACCGGTACCAAATTGAGGGAGTAAGGCTAATAATGATTTTTGACAAGGTTTTAACCTCTAGAATAAGAAAATATGTGATAGCAAATTCAACGATGTAGCTAAATGTGTGTTATCACCCATTTTCAAAATGGCCGCCACTTTACATACAAAATTTAACGTTGTTGTTGTTTTGTTTGCTTTTTTTTCTGTAGGAACGGTGGTCGGAGCAATGAGCAACGGAGTAGATAGAAAGTAGATGCTATACGATTAGAATAGAAATAATAGTACACACCAAGTGATGAGGTCTACTAATTTTCCAAAATGAACAGCGCCACAGAAAGCAAAGAATGCGTTATACACATGACAAGATCGGATGACGATGATCATCTGGTGAGCCCACAAAACTACACATCTTGGTTGACATTACTGGAAGCGGCTAAGGTTAGGAACCATGAACATATCATCAATATTGCCGAGGGGCTTGAGGGCAATGAAGTGCCAGAAATATTCTACCACCGAAAATGTAGGAGCCTGTTCACCATGAAACGAGATTTAAACATGCTAAAGAGGAAAGCCAATGAAGACACTGAATCTGAAGCAGGAGGTAGCAGCGCTCCCAAAAGGCCATGTAGGAGATCATCAGTAGAGAAAAGAGTGTATGATACGGAGTGCATCTTCTGTCGCAGAGCCAAGTATGTGAAGGGGTCTCATACACGTGAAAAACTTTCACAAGTTGTTCAACTCAGAGCAGATGAAAGATTGAGAGAATGTGCAATAAAGAAAAATGACAAGGATATGATAGCGCTTACCAGTAGAGATATTGTGGCAGCAGAAGCATGTTACCATTTCTCATGCTACAGGAATTACAACAGAGAATGTATACAGCCTGAGGTTGAAGGTGCAGATGGACCCGATGACACAGATGATTTTGCACAGTATCAGAGGATCGAGAAAGAAGCATATGCAAAACTTCTCACCTATATCAGAACAGACGTAATCCCAAACAAGACCATCATACCAGTCATGTCACTCACTGCTAAATTAGAAGAATACAGGCTGTCTGATGGGATTGATTGTCTAACGCAGTCCACAAAGAAACATGTTCATAGAACGCTTGAATATGAGCTGGGGAGTTCGGTGAAGATATTTCCAGATGACAAGGGAAAGTTGGTGATGGTACCAGACAATGTATCATTGGAAGATGCTGTCTTGCAAAATCAATGTCTGCAAAGGGAACTCAAAATATGGAAAAACAAAGTGAAAGACTCCAACAAGATCATAGATCAAACATCAGCGACAATTCGTACAAAAATCAAAGACGACATGAAACCCACACCCTGGCCATACCATCCATCAGATGCTGAGGATGTAACACCTATTCCATATGAGCTGGAGCGGTTTCTCATTGGGCTGCTAACTGGAGACCCGACAAGTAAGGTTCAATCATCTAGGATAACCACCCTGGTCCAGTCATTTAGTCAGGACATGATATATGCTGTGACACGTGGAAAGCACCAACCACCAAAACATATGATGCTTTCGTACGCAGTTAAAACTCTCACTGGCAACATCGAGATCATACGCACACTGAACAAGTTCGGACATGGAGTGTCTTATGACCAGCTAGAAGAGAATGACACAGCCCTGTGTGTTGAAAAGTTAGCAACAGAACTCAACCAGCAAGTTGCTCTTCCAACATCCATCAAACCTCATATCCATACGCAGTTGCATGGGATAACATAGACAGACTTGAAGAAACACTAACAGGCAAGAGAACATCACATCGCGTGAATGGAATAGCAGTGCAATCCAAGATCTATGGACTGCTTCCTCCTCCCAAACCAAATCTTTCACCAGCTAAGAAACTCAAGAAGAGGACCCTTAATATGGAGTCCGAAGAGCTAGAAGTATATGTAGCTGGTGCACGTGTGGGTCCCCAGCCTCTCCAGAATAATGACAACTTTGTCTTAGACGCCAGAAAAGCATCCCAAGAGGCCAGAAGCAAGAATCTACTATGGGTCGTAGCAAGACAAACAACTACTGACAAGCAGACACTCCCAAGTTGGACTGGGTTCAATATCAAAACCAGAGATGAGGTGCCAATATCAGAAGATGTGGTTGGATATCTACCAACTATCAATGCACCAGCAACAGAGTTGACTACAGTATTCGATATCCTGAAACGATCAGAGCACATCAGGCAGAATCTTTCACTAGAGACAATTGTAGTTGTCATGGATCAAGCGCTGTATGCAAAAGCTGCTGAAATAGCCTGGAAACACAAAGATCGCTTCTGCAATATCCTCTTGAGAATGGGAACATTCCATACCATCATGAACTTTCTTGGAATAATTGGAAAGAGATTCAGTGATTGCTTCTGAGACCTATCTGAAAGAGATTCATTCTGCTGGGTATTACGCTCGGAGACCTATCAGACGTCCACTGCTTACAAGACAGCACAAGCAAGCTCGGTTGGAGTGGTGTCGAGCACGGAGACGATGGAACTTAGCCAACTGGAGGAAAGTGCATTGGTCTGACGAAAGTCGCTTTCTGTTATTCCATACTGATGGAAGAGCACGTGCTCAAAGACACATTATGGAGCAGGTTCCGTTTGGTGGAGGCTCCATAATGATATGGGGATGTCTGTCCCATGACTAAGTTGGAGCTTGTGACAGTTAGAGGCAATCTTAATGGTGAACGGTATCGAGAAGAAATCTTGAACAGAATTGTTGTTCCTCATTTTGACGATCACCCATTGCTAACCAGGCCTATCTTCATGGACGACAACGCCAGACCCCATAGAGCCCGTGCAGTTATTGATTTCCTTCAGCAAGAAGCAGTCACCACACTACCATGGCCAGCAAGAAGCCCAGATCTTAACCCAATCGAGCATGTATGGGATTTTCTGGGTATCCGAGTACGTCGGAGGGAACCTCCTGTACAGAACTTGCATGAACTTGAGCAGGCTTTGCATGAAGAATGGAACAGACTGCCACAGCGCCAGATTCAACGTCTCGTTCAATCAATGAGAAGACGTGTTGTGGCAGTGATCCAAGCTAATGGTGGTTACACTCGATATTGACTGTGGCGGTGCTTACAGAGGCTATTGATGGTCATCTATTGATTTGGCGCCAAACTTTAGTTTTTGGCCCCTGTAACATGTTGCATTATTGGTTTACACTGAAACTTTTGTCAAGCAGGATTTTGGATCAAAAACGCCCTTTTGCGAATGGCCTTGTTACAATCACATTAAACAGGATTGTGTCACCCAATTTTGTTCTCTTCATTGCGTTCCAACATCTGGACAAAATGTTGCACAAGATTACCCTACACCGCAACGAAAAGGTGCAAAAATTCATTGATACATTTCCACTATGTCGAAAATACGTGGTGGTGCGATACTTTTTTCCATGTGTATATTTGCAAATCTACTGAATGCCAGTTATTTTCGTGCATATTTTGTGCATAAAGTTGTTGCTATGATGGCAGCCATTTTGTGAAATTGGGCGCCATATTGGATTCTATCTTCTTGGATTAAAGTTCAGATGATGTATTTCATACTTTAAGAGAGTTGTAAAGTCTTAAACATCTCAAAACGCAATGCTATTTGTGACAAATTCCTACAAGAATATGAAACATGGTGTTTTTAATAGAAAAACATGCATTTTGGCGGCCATTTTGAAAATGAGGTGATAACACCCATTTAGCTACATGGTTGAATTTGCTATCACATATTTTCATATTCTAGGGCAGGGGCGGGCAACCTTTTCAGAGTGAGGGCCAGATGAGACTTTTGGAAGGAGATCGCGGGCCGGAGTGAAAAACGAAATCTCAGAATTACTATATTTTGTTTACATGAATAGATTGTACAAAAATTGCATTGAACACTCTACAAATCAATGAGACTGCTGGTGCTGTTTGCCATGAAGAAGTATTTCCATGTCTGGCTCGATGGTTGAGGTAGACAACAGAAGAATGTCATTGAGGTGGCGGTCCGAGAGTTGGGAGCGAAGGTGAGACTTCGTGTACTTCATTTTCGAGAAGAGCTGTTCACAGCAGTAGGTGCTGCCGAACATGGCCACAATGCGTTGGACATGGGCAATGTATTTTTGAAAATTGTTAGAAGGGAGAACGGTGTCGCGGAAGAAGGACAATGGAGAAGAGGTGCGGAACTTCGCCTTCATTTCATCATTGCACTGCAGCTCCACCAACTCCATCTGTAAGGAGGCAGGGGCGTCTTCCACGGGGAAGTCAAAGGGAGCAGTGAAAAGCTTGAAGTCCGCAGCCAGCACCCTGACTCCTGCAAAACGGGAAGCAAATTCCTCACGTAGAGAGTTGACGACACTAACGCAAGTGCCCAGGTCCACATCGTCAGGGGCACATGCAGCAAGGCGAGGAAAATGCACAAACTGACCAGAAGCCAATTGAGCCTCCCACAAGTGCAGTTTAACCTCGAAGGCAGTGATGTGCGCGTACATGTCTGTCACGAGAATGTCTTTGCCTTGCAGCTTTATGTTGAGGGTGTTCAGGTGCGCCGTGATGTCCGTGAGCAGGGCCAGGCGAGCTAGCCACCGCGGATCAGAGAATTGATCAGCGTGGGGAAGGTTCTTCTGACGTAGAAAGGTGGCAATCTCCTGCTGTAAGTCGCACACCCGAGACAGCATGGCCCCACGACTCAGCCAGCGTACCTCACAGAAGTAGAGCAGGTCGTTGTAGTGCACGTTCACCTCGTCCATCAGTGCCTGGAACTGACGATGGTTAAGGCTGCGGGAGAGGATGGAGTTGACGACCTTCACCACGACAGACATGACACCAACGAGGTTGGCAGACTTAGCGCACAGGGACTCTTGGTGGATGATGCAGTGCATCTTGTTAATGGGCTGAGTGTATCCGGCGGCTGCACAGTGACGCACTAGCAGCGAAGCGGCGCCCTTCTTCTCACCAACCATCGCCGGGGCACCGTCGGTCGTCACACACACAAGACGGGAGAGGTCCAGGGAGTGCTGATCAACACACAGAAGCACGGCGTCGCAGATGTCTTTCCCAGTGGTGGTGTCGCGCAGCGGGACAAGCTGGAGGAATTCCTCACACACTTGAAAGTCAGCGGTGACGCCATGGATGAAAACGGACAGCTGGGCCGTGTCCTTTGTGTCGGTGCTCTCATCCAGAGCGAGGGAAAAGGCGACGAAATTTGAGCTGCGTGTTTTGAGTGAGTCGTGCACGTTTTCCGACATATCCTCGATGCGGCGACGAACGGTGCGGGACGAAAGGCTCACGTTCTCAAAGGCGGAACGCTGCTCTGGACAGACGGAGTCCACTACAGCGAGGAGGCATTCCTTGATGAAGTCCCCATCCGCGAATGGCTTCATTCGGCGAGCAAGGATGCGGGAGACTTCATAACTGGCGCGCGTCACCTTTTCGGCCTCAGTATTCTGCTTGCGGAAGAGTGAAGTTTGTTTCTCCAAGTTGCCTGATAGTCTAACCATGGCGTCCTTCCTTTCGGTGGCAGACACCGACGCGAAGTTTGACGAGCGGTGCTCTGTCTCCCAGTGGCGGTGCACGTTGTACTCTTTTAGGACAGCCAAAGTCTTCAAGCATATGAGGCACTGGGCCTGTCCAAAGCGCTCGATGAAGAAGTACTTCTCCCACTCAGGGTTGAAGATCCGACGCTCGAGGTCCACTTTCCTCTTCTTAACACGCTGGGTCGCAGACATGATGAGCTGAAAAGGAAGAAAATTAGGTATATCAGCAATGAATAAATGATGTAACAGCAAGCAATCTGGGGCACAAAAAATCTCGGAAGACGAATTGTACAGATGAATGTATTTATTTTGCGCGCACGTGGCCAACGCTGAATATGACACAGTTTCACCGTAAAACTGAAATACAGGAAATGAATCAGTCTGCATACTTTTTTTTTTAAAGAGTTCGTTTTCCTTTTAAACAAAAGTTCGTCAATTTCGTTTTCCTTTTAAACAAAAGTTCGTCAATTTCTTTTTTCTTTTACAAACAGAAAGTTCGTTATATATATTTTTTCTTTACAAATAGAAAGTTCGTTATATTTTTATTTTTACAAATAAAAAGGGAGAATAAAATTATTTAAACGCAGCAAATGAAAGATAATAACATGTTCTAACAAACAAAACAAAGCAAATTGAAAGAAAGTGAAAATTGAAATAGGTTTAGAGAACTCTGCGTCGCTTACCTCTTTGTTGCAAGTTATTTGTCCCAGACACCAACGTTTGTCGCAAGCTGACTGAATCGGAAGGACGTCCGTATCACATGCCGGCTGATTTGAAAAGACCGCCTATCAGCAAGCAGGCGGTGTCTAGGCAAGACAGTTCCCCGTGCGCATGTCTTCCGGAAGAGGACGGTGCTGAAGACAAAATGTCCCTTTCTTGAATTCAGACCGGCTAAATATAAACTCTTACATTTACAAATGATATGAGTTTTACTGGGAGGTCCGCGGGCCGGATTGCAATAATAAAGCCTAGCAGGGTGGCGGGCCGGACGCTAAGCCTTCGCGGGCCGGATGTGGCCCGCGGGCCGGGGGTTGCCCGCCCCTGTTCTAGGGGTAAAGACCTATCCAAAAATCAATATTAGGCTTACTCCCTCATTTTGGTACCAATGGACCCTATTTTGGGGGTCTGGCTGATGGGGGTCTTTGCTATATATATATATTGTTGCGGTTTTGCCATAAAGGCAAACCCCCTATAGTTAATTGCACGACAACATGTAGCCTGCAGTAGTTAGTTATTTCTTATTGAATGTAAAGATTAGCCCCTTCCCATTGTGTAATAATCCACACTAATATGCGTTGAAGGTAGGCAGGATTTCAAACCTTCGTGTGGTTGAGGAAAGTCATTTTGATGTGCAGGAAGGGGTGGCCAAAAGCGAAGTCCACGTGGCCAATGAGGGGCCGTGGACATGTCACCAGCAAGTGACCAATGGTGGATTGTGAAACCTCCCCGAATGAAAGAGGGAAGGAGGAATGAAACTTTCCTAGGGGGAGGAGGGATTGAATGCATGCACGTGACCAACCTCAGCCAATGGAAGGCTGTGGAACATTCTGGAATCTTTTCGGGTCTGATAAAAATCCCTGCCCATCGCATTTTGACCCTCTTGCCCTTTTTGTTTCGCCGACGACCCTCTTGCTTCGCCGACGAAGCTCTCGCTTCGCCGATGCCCCTCATCAGCTCTGACTTTGCCGATCCCTCGCTCTGATCCGGCTGACCTGCAAGCGTTGGCCCCTCCCGCGACCCATCTTGAAGCTGGTCGTCCAACCTGCGCTGAATCTAGCCCTGCCTGCGTTGAAGCTCATCCAACCTGTGCTGAAGTTTGTCGTTCGTGCTGACTTTGAGGCGGCGGTTTGTCCTTTGAACCTTACCTCATCCAGGCTGCATGTCCGGATCGAGGATCGAGCTGCGCGTTGCGCACACCAAGCGGCCATCCTTGAGTCAATCCCAGCACATACATCAATACGAGAATAACCGGTGTGTCATTCCCTGTGTGTGAGTGTGTGAAGGTGCCTGTGGGGTTTATTATAGGTAAGGAATTAATAAGGCTGCATCTTTGTCTCTTTCTATGCCTTGTAAATAAAAGGCTGTACATTTTGTTGTTACTTTCAAACCTGTTCGGGTACATCTTTTCTCCATTAGCCTAACATCATCCGAGACCGAATTTGGCTGGAATCATGTCTGTAAATCACGTCAGGTCACGCCGCTTTCCACACCATGCAAATCCGCTCGGCACGCAATAATGTGTGGGAAGCGAGGGTTCGATCCCCAGTTTCTTCGGTCGCGTGTCTTGAAGGTATTTGGGATTATTTGACCAGCAAACTCTTCGGCGCGTGGCTGGGAGGTTGGCAATCGGAAATGCTAAGCAATCAATCGATCATGAGCTTAGTCGCGGTCAGCGGCCTCAGTGGACCCAGAGTTTGAGGGGGAGCGGGGTAATAAATTCCTCTTAGTACGTCGACGAACCCGGGATCCGCAACAAAATAGTCATGTGAAAAAGTAAGTACACCCCATGTAAAGTTTTGACTTTTTCAACATATTTCAACATACAGCTATTTTATCTTCATTTCAACAATATTGATAAATAAAGGTGATATAATATAACAAATATCATGAAACATTTACATTTTGTAGTCCATTGTAAAATTTAAATAAACATAAATGCAAATTTCACATGTGGAAAAAGTAAGTACACCCCTACATTTATCACTACTTCAAATACCTAAAATTAGAATCAGGTGCACCAGCTCAGGTGCAAATGATTAGAACATCGTTAGAGAGGATCTTGGAGGAAACTGTCTTATTTAAACCTCAGACATTTAGTTTGGTTTGCTCTTTGTTGTTGAAGTGTGTGGCGTCACCATGCCCAGATCAAAAGAGCTCTCTGAGGCCTTCAGAAAGAAGGGTACAGATGTCTACGAGTCTGGGAAGGGATTTAAAAAGATTTCCAAACAATTTGAAATCAATCATTCGACTGTCCAGAAGATCATCTACAAGTGGAGAAGATCCCAAACAACTGCCAACTTGTTCAGGCCAGGCCGCCCCAGCAAGTTCAGCCCGACAGCAGACCGCAAGATGCTGAAAGAAGCCTCGAAGAACCCCAGAATGTCATCACTGGAACTACAGGTAGCTCTTGCCACTGTTGATGTCAAAGTGCACGAGCCTACCATTAGAAAGAGGGTGCACAAATTTGATCTACATGGGAGGTGTGCCAGGAGGAAACCTTTGCTGTCCAGAAAGAACATCAGGGCAAGACTAAAGTTTGCCAATGAACACCTCGGCAAAGACCAGCACTTCTGGAACAATGTGCTCTAGACAGATGAGTCAAATTTAGAGCTATTTGGCCACAGTACCAGAAGACATGTTTGGCGAAAACCAAAGACAGCATTTGACCACAAGAACCTGATACCATCTGTAAAGCATGGTGGTGGAAATATTATGGTTTGGGGCAGCTTTGCTGCATCAGGGCCTGGGCAGCTCACCATCATAGAATCCACTATGAATTCTTCATTGTACCAGAGGGTGCTTTAGGATAATGTGAGGCCATCTGTCAGAGAGTTGAAGCTCAACCGAAGGTGGACCTTGCAACATGACAATGACCCTAAACATACCAGTAAATCCACCAAGGAATGGCTGAAAAGAAAGAAATGGAGGGTTCTGAAATGGCCAAGTCAAAGCCCGGATCTAAATCCCATCGAGATGTTGTGGGGGGGTTTGAAACAAGCTGTGCATGCAAGAAACCCCTCAAACATCGCACAGCTGAAAGAATTCTGCATGGAGGAGTGGGCAAAAATTTCTCCCAGTCGATGTCAGAAACTGGTAGACAGTTATACGAAATGCCTACTTGAGGTTGTTTCTGCCAAAGGGGGCAATACCACCTATTAGAGCCAAGGGTGTACTTACTTTTTCCACATGCAAAATTTGCATTTATGTTTATTTAAATTATACAATGGACTACAAAATGTAAATGTTTCATGATATTTGTTATATTATATCACCTTTATCTATCAATATTGTTGAAATGAAGGTCAAATAGCTGTATGTTGAAATATGTTGAAAAAGTCAAAACTTTACATGGGGTGTACTTACTTTTTCACGTGACTGTATATATGTGGCCAAGTGTATATATGTGGCCAACATATACTGTATATATGTGAATGTATATATATATATATATATATATATATATATATATGAAAAAATATATATATAAATATATATATATATATATATATATATATATATATATATCAGTTACTATGCGATTTCATACCATCAGTGGTGAACCGCCATTAAGGTATCCCATCCAGCTATCCTTATTTGGATAGCTGGATGGGATATATATATATATACATGTATATGTATATATATATATATATGTATATATATATATATATGTATATATATATATATATATATATATATATATATATATATATATATATATATATATATATATATGTATATATATATATATATATATATATATATATATATATATATATATATATATATATATATATATATATATATATATATATATGGACTTGGATTTCGAAATGAAATATTGAGATGCTCACTCTCATTAAAGATAGACGAACGATTCCTTTTTTTCAATATACAGTGTGTTACATAAATATTGTAGCTGTGTAAATGTTTTTTGATATTAACTTTACTTCAAAGTGTTGTTCCATCTGGTATAACAATCTAATATACAGTGGAGTGCAAAAGCATGCGTCCACTTAAATCAATGCCAAGCTTTCTCAAATCATGATTTCAAACACAAATTTGTCATAATATTGAAGATATGTATCCATATTCTTTAATTTATCATAGTTTTTATTGACTGGTACTTTGTCTTAACCACATAATTGAAGGGTGAATACATTTGAGTGAAAGATAATATTAATTTATATGAGCAGTCTGACTATGCTCTGGAGTGCATTAAGATACTGTTGAGAAAAGATTGATTCAAACTTGATTCATAAACTAATTGAATCAATCCCAAATGGAGTTGAGGCAGTTCTCAAGGCTAAATACTGATTATTATTGATTATACGTAAAGCGACAGATTATATTTTTCTCATTGTAATAAGTGTTGTTATATCCTTAAGAGTTTATAGATATCCCTTGAAAGTGCCTTTGTTGTCATATTACAATGATTACCTCTGCCTCTGAAGGTGGATGGAGGTTATGCTTTCACTCCTGTCTGTTTGTCTGTCTGTGAGCAGTATCTCTCAAAAAGTTGTGGACCGATTCAGATGAAATTTGGTGATTAGGTTGGGTTTGTGGAGTGTTGAAAAACAGGACACAGTTATCCAAAAATGGAAAGTGTTGAAAAACGTATGAAAAAAGAACGAGTTTAAGGTGGGCAACGTTCACTTGTGTGGCTATGCGGTCGAACCGGAAGACGCTGAATGTAAATTTTCAATTTATTTTTGATTTTCGGCTATACGGTACAGTACAGTATTATAATTGAACATGTAATGTTAAATTAAAGAAAATATTATTATCTAAAAATTGAAAGTGTCTGATGATGATGTCAAGTCTCCTCGGGCAATGATGGCGTATATGCCATCATATTGCCTTTCTGTGGCTGATACACACTGGTAAGTGTGTGGTATAGATGGGGGGGGGGGCATCACTCCTCTCCGTCTCTCTGCTGGCCATTGGGGAATTCACCAGATGTGCAGAGCCATCTGCCATTTAAACCGCATGACTGCGGACCGTTACCCTGGTAAGGGGGGCTGACAGGTACTACAACTTGTCCACAGGTGACCTGGGGTTATGCAAGGCAGGGGCAACCATCTCCCTGAGGTATCAGAAGACACCTGCGTACCCATAAGTGTTTAAAAAGTGCTTAAAAATGTAAGAAATGCAAATGAGTTTAAGGCGGGAGGGGTGGATTTTCTGCGGGTGCGCAAAAATATCATGCCGGAGGTGGAGAATGGGTGTCTAAAAGGTAAGCGCAGATACTCGAAATCACAGACCATGAACTTGCGGATGGGAAGTTTTAACTGTATATATATATATATATATATATATATATATATATATATATATATATATATATATATATATATATATATATATGGTGGGTGTTTGTGTTTGAGTGTTCCACCATGTTTACTTGTTTGGTGCTGTGGATTCTGGAAATGGAGGCGATTTTGTTGTTGTAGTCTGTGTTTGCACTGGCTGGGGGTGGGGGTATGTACGCATCCAGGTGTAGTTGTTGCATGTGTATTTGCCCCTGCTGGCCCACCTTGGCTGACCGTATCGAGGTTGAAAGGCCGAAACGGGATGATGCTGAGGACCTCGACTGAGGACCCGGTCAGTGAGGCACACTTGTGACCAGGTGTGTTTTGAACTTATATATATATATATATATATATATATATATATATATATATATATATATATATATCCTGTAAAAAGAGAGCAATGTGCCCGTTGTGACACTACTACCCAGCGAATTTATCATTCAATAAAAGGCTCCTGGAGCCTTTCTTGTAGCAACTGCAGCCGACCCCTTATGAAGGGAATCTATTTGTAGTTGCGTTTCTGACTCAGTCTTTGTTCACTGTTGAGAAATACCTTTTTTTTAAAGATGTTAAGAATATATGAAAAATAAAAAAGGTAAAAAAAATACAACCTTAAAACAAAGCTAGGGACATGCACTTTGGCCCCATGACAAAGTATACAATCCAACAAAGCTTCTCCAGCTAGTGCATGCATGTACTTCAGCCTGAAGACCGAAGCACAGAGTCAACCAAGCACATGCATTCTAACCCTAAGGGCCAGAGTTCATGGTCATACAATAACTGGGAGTCACTTCCCACTCTTCAGATGGGGTGAATTCCCCTCAAGAGTGAAGCTGACAAGCTGTACCATGTTTTCTTAAATGTCAAGTCGTACCTCTTCATTTGAATGGTGACCATGAACCATAATCTCACATCAGCATTAGCTGCAATAAACATTTAAGTTGCCTGATTGATGGTTCGGATAGCAGGGCAGAAGGTGATATAATGCATTTTTGTAGGGGTTGGATCTCTGCCTTTTAAAGACGACAACTCAAACCCTGAAGTGGCTTTTTAAACTGAATTAGCCTTGTTCCTGGCACCAAAATCCTCAAACGGTGTAATGGATGCCTTAAATTGGTTGGATGCATGGCAGGCGTCCCCTGTGGGTCAGGACGCTTGCAGAGAATGCTGGTGTGACGCAAAGCTTCACGGTCACCATTCCAGCAAAGAGGTGCCATTTGACATATGTACACACACACTTGTTAGAATTGATTGTGTAGTGACATTTGTTTTGCTATTTATTGATGACCAAGGACATTTGGTCCTTGTTATGAGATTGAGCACAAGTTATGCAGGTTAAGATTTTAATTTCTGACTCGGATTTCATAGCCACCATGAGGGAGAAGTCACATTATCATTTGAATGAAATTCAAGCGGTAGTCAGGCGTAGCATCACGGTCATTGATATTTCTCAGAAGATTCACTTTGGCTTCGTCAGGTGGTACATAATGTGAGCTTATTCATTGCTCCACACCCAAGATCCATTGCTCCACACATTGAACTTGGGTAGGCCACAGCCAGCAGCTAATGAGAACGTCTGTTTCTCAGCAAACGTTCACTGACCCTTAACAGCCGGCTCAGACCGTCGAAGGTGGCAAGGGAAGCCCAAGGTTAGGCCCGCTAAATTGGGGGACATCTACGAAAGATAGATTGTATGCTCTGGTATACTAAAGCTCATTGCGCTTTCACAACATACCCGCAATCTATGAGAAACTGCTCCACCGCATTTTTTCTTTCAAAAAATATTCGACTCCCACACCTGCCCCCGTCAGGACGCTTTGAGCATGTGATGACAGCGCAGGTAACAGCATCCAGCTAATGCTGTCCACACTTCCGCAACCCTTGCTTTTCTATTATCACTTCATTATTGCTGGAAGTGCTTCGCTGAAACAGTTTCAGTGACTTGTTAAAGTGGATTCGCTGGGTGAAAATTTTGTGTGAAAACATTTTTTTAACCTTCAAAAGTTTCCGTTCATTTCCGTGCGGATTGTGATGTAATCGGTTGTTGGTTACACACCAGATAGAATGAATCGTGCTGGGAGTTACATCCCCATCGAAACGACGTCATTCAGTAATTGTCAATGATTAGCTTCCACTTCATACTTTATTCATAGGTTATTTAAATACATTATGCGTTTTCATTCCCATCAGATCTGCTGATTGCAAAGATATCAAATGAATATTTTCAGATTTTTTCAAGGCATTAATAAGAAAATGGATAATGACTCAGACAATTAACACCTCTTTTATACTACTACAATTACTACGACATTGACGACTTCGATTATTCCCACTTTCTTATTGAGTATGCCAGGGATCGTTTTTGTGGCAAAGTCTTTCACGAGCTGGCTGGCCAGGCCTGCCGTTCGACTGAAGGTGGCAGTGATTTGGAAATTGTTCAGGGTTTCAGGGTTGACTTCTGCAAAATACACCATGGGGTGGTTAATGGCCACGGGGTGGCAGACGAGTCCTCAGGCCTAACATCCTTCTGGTGGATGGACGGTGCACACATTGATGACTCGCCCTGCCTGGGGAACACCAGGATGGCAGGTTATAGCTGGGTCAAGCTTCAAAACCAGGTGTGACAGGTCAGATATAAGTGGGTATACCTCCAAACAATTGCGCCAACCTTAAGGCTTAATTAAACCTTTTGTAAAATATTAGATAAAATTTAATCCTTTTTACAATTGGGTGTCATGAAATCTCTCAAAGATATATTTTGTATTCTTTTTTTTTATTTTGCACTTAATGTAAATACTTTTTGAATCTTATGGTTTTTTAAAAAACAGATTAATCCGTTTGTCCATTTTAGGGAAAACGTATTTTTTAATTTCGTGGTTGTAAACAAAATATTGAACACTTTTTTGACACTTACCCTTCCCTGGCACGGTGAGGCTCGGTGGCTTTCAGGCACTAAATAGGAAGCTCGCTCTCTCTGTCTTTCTTTGAAGATTGTCTCCATCATGCACTCATGTTTATGCTTGGTCTCTTTATCTGGGTCTGTCATTGACACTCCCAGTCCATCTCATGCTCGGCCCACAACTCCACCTTCAGCTATTGGCTCACCCTAACTCTCTGGCTTGCATGATCTTCACCTCATGTCTTTCCCTCTTTCCAAGTGTGTGTGTGTTACAATTGTGTGTGTTACAATTGCTTACAGGTTAAGGTTCTTGCTTTAGGTAAGGGAACTATGTTTTGAGGTTTACAATTTAAATAAAGTTGAATATGCGATGTTGTGAAATTAACATCATTTACAACAATCCTTTAAATTATTTATATTTAAGTTTAGGAACAACCAATGCTGTACAATTAATTAAATGCATTTTAAAATAAGAATTGAAAAATAGAAATAAGAATTGAAAATCATAAGAGATAGAATTGTGGGGAACAAAAATAAAAAAACAAGCTGTGTGTGTGTGTGTGTGTGTGTGTGAATAAGAGAGAGATAGAATTGTGAGGAACAGAAATGAAAAAACGAGATGTGTGTGTGTGTGTGTGTGTGTGTGTGTGTGTGTGTGTGTGTGTGTGTGTATGTTTGACACCTATAGGGAAATTAGTGGTTGGCTTGTTTATCAAGGTTCATGTTTGCAGTGTCTTGTTCGATAAATTATTTATTTAACTCATAAAGGATCAGTTTGCCTCGTGTTGCTACCATTTCGTCACACGAACAAACAGGTACATTTGGGATCTCTGGAGCGCTAACTTTATAGCTGCACGGTCATAGTCCATGCTGGATCTGGATCTGGATCTCGTGCCGGTAACAACTGCTAAATTCTAGCTTGTGCAAAATAGTGATAGTTTCGCTATCTTTGAAGTCTCAACTTCAGTGTATGAGGGTTACAGCCCCAGGTGTGGTTGCATCTTGTTAGGAGGTTGCCATCCATGCGACAATATTATTCAAACTATGCGAGACAGGAACTCGACAAATAAATGAACAATGCCAAATAGTAAAGATACTGAACCTCATGAGCATTTACATGAAAATAGTATTCCATTTTTCTGGTGCATAAGAGTATTGTAGATTATCAGTGTCCGTGACTATACAAGATTTATGTAGGGAATTTGGATTGAGGTAAGAAATTGGAACATTTAATATTGATAAATTATTTATTACAATTACTTACCACCTTACTGAGGCTGTTCAATCCCACTACTCCCTCCAGGGCTTCAAGCTGGCAGTAAACCAGCACCTGGTGTCATCCCCCATCCTTACTCACAATATTTTCTGTCCTCTTTAATTCCACCTTTCCTAACCCAATCCTCTTACTTGCAGGTGATATTTCTTCCCTGCTCCTTTCATATTCATGCATTCGCTGGCTTACCTCCCACTCTTGCCTCACTGCCCCCCTGTCTCCTAACCCTCTGTAACTTTGCTGTTATATGAGCCTCGCTCGATCTTATATATATATTAAAAAAATAACCACCTTTAGAAGCCATTTCTCCCCGCAAAGCGGGGGTTGGCCTTTTTCGGGCACCGTGGTTGTTGTTGTTTTTTGGTCCCATTTTTGAAGCAGTGTTTTACAGCCGGATGCCCTTCCTGCCGCCAACCCTTTTTGTCACCTTTTACGACACACACGGAATTACCAGTGAACTGGTACTCAATTAGCCGACCTCGGAAGGATGACAGGCTGAGTCAACCCCCCTGGCGTTAATTCAGCGATCGACCGGGATTCGAACCCAGGATCCTAGGATCCCAAGCTGGCACCCTAGCCGCTAGCCCAACACCAGGGATCTCGCTCGATCTTATATGGAATATTTAAATAAAGTATCTGAGGAATATTTTGCATCCGAAAAGTGTAAGCATATAAGACAGCCAGCTTGATTCTTGCCGAGCACACTCCTAACATACATGTGGGCATCATGTTTTGTTGTAAGTTTTTAATGTCACTTCTCGAGGTTCCCACAGATCATCTCATCCACTTAACTGTCCCCGACCCCCTATCAAATCCCAAACATCTTGAAAACCTGCATTAAAGGCTTTTCCCATAAAATTTGGAAGATTTCTGAAAGATTGTGGAATGGATATGAACATTCCCATATCTAACCAGATCAACCCCAGAAGGTTAACCAGAAAAAAGAAACTTTGCTTACTCCTCCAAGGAAATGCCAAATTCAAATGATTACACTTTGCAAGTGTTGCTTTATTTAATATATTGCTTATTAAATACTCATTCTTCAGTCGTTGCAGTTCTGGCATATTTATCTCACTGTGTGCCTGTGGCCCTTGTATGGAAATGGAAACCAATCTGCGTTTCACATCTTGAAACTATCATGAATTTGAATCCTTATCCAAAATGTTAAAGTTTTTTATGCTCTTCTCCAGCCAACTTAGCAAAACATCACAAAACTATTCTTTAGCTTTCGGAGTGTGAAACTGATTTATAAAAAGCACAGGTTCCGACCACAGAATTCTTGCGCACACGCAATGGAGCACTCACTGCCAAATCTTTCCTGCATTTACGTCTAGCATGTTGAGCAGTCGATTAAGGGGACCTGCTTGAATCCCATAGGTAGATCCATCAGGTAAGCACGGTTGCATTCATTGGTTCCCTGCTTGATCTTCAATCCCGCACCATGACTGCAATCCATGCACAACAGGCCGTCCTGGATTTTATAATGTGGTCTTGTGCAAACAACTGCTCTGGGCAGAAAAATTACAAAATAATTTAACGCTCTCCTACTTTTAAGTTGAAGCAGACGTAGTTCAGACTTCACGAGGAAATCCACTTTGTTGGTTGGTCAGTTACACCATCTTACAGTTACACCATGGGAGGATGTCACACAATCTTTCTAGGCATCTTTAGAGTGAGCTTGCTTTTGCTATATAAATTCGTCCAAAAATGGCAGAGGTGCTGTTTTTAATTAATCCTTCGAGGCTACAAGTGGGAATTCCAGAAAAGAAAAAATAGTGAAGCTCAATTTGAAGTTTCTAGAATTTAGAGGGAGCTTATCAAATGCAACACTAAATCATTGACTGAGTTATGAGAAACCACCGACAAAAACTCTCAGAATTGAGGTTTATCATCAGAGCATCAACCAATTTTCCCAAAGAGATACCCTACAATTTTCCTTGTCCATCTATAGATGCAGAATCAAATTCCTAAATGATTTGCTTTGCATGAGGCCTCTACTTTGGATCTGTCAAGTCAAAGACTGCACATAAAGCATGGTGTCCTGTCCATCGACAGGACCATCGTTCTCCTCCAACTACCGCAGCTGCTCCCTCTTATGAAGTTTCCGGAGCAGTTTCAATGACAACAGTCTGACCGTAGCGCACTCATGTGTGCGTTATGCGCTGATTGAGACTGACGAGCTAGAATGGTTTGATGACGATGATGCACTTTTTTTTCCTTTTTTTTTGGATACAGATTCGAGGCTCCTGTAAAGACCTAACACATTGAACATGAAAACATGCACAGACACATAAAACATGCAATGAAGGGAGTGGGAGACAAGAGGGGGAGAGAGAGGGGAGCACACAAGCACAACAGTAGAGAACAAGGAAGTTGGTAGATCTGTGGGAAGGGGAGGGCTGGGGAGGTGGGAGGGGTACAGGGTATAAAGCAAATGAATACTACTAGGAATTTCAGGAAAGAAGTTTGGAATTGAGAGAGGTGGATTTGGGGTGTTTTAATGGGGGTAGAAAAGATCAAGGTTTTGGATGGGGGAAGCTTAAAGACTTTGAGGGAGGAGAGGGATTGAAGCGAGTGAGGGAGTTTGTTCCTGAGGTGGGAGAAAAGATAAATTACGGAGTGAAGGTGAGCAGGCAGTCTTGATTTTGGAAGTTTCACCAGAAGAGGGTTTCTGGCAGATCTTCTGCGTCCTGCAGGAATATTTGGGAGACAGAGCTGGGGGAGCGAAGCCGGAGAGGAGTCTGGAGAAGACAGAAAAACCATCCACCTGCATGCAGTGAGACAGAGAAAGGCCTTCAGAATCAGCTTCATCGCGGAAGATTCCAATGATTCTGAATGCTTTGGTTTCAATTGTGTGAAGCCGAGCTAGGTGTGAGACAGGAGCACCAGCCCACAGGGGAGAGCAGTATTCCATTGAGCTTCGGATGAAAGCTTTGTATGTGGTGAGGAGCTCAGAAGTGCCCAGAAAGGACTTCGCACAACGGAGGATGCCCAGTCGGCAACTCGCTTTGGAGGCCAGCTTGGAAATGTGGTTTTCCCAGGAAAGATCATGGCAGATAGTGAGACCCAAAATCTAGAGGGACAGAACTTCTTGGAGAGGATTGTTCAGAAAATAGATGGGAGGGTTGTCCAGATGGTCTTTTCCGAGAGACAAAGTGAGAGTGTGAGATTTGTCAGGATTGAAGGACATGTTCCACTTGTTTGACCAGATTGTGATTTTGTCCAGGTCTGCAGAGAGTGAAGAGGCTGCTGCCTGCCGATCTGAGGGTTGAGATATGGAGCGGCAGAGAGTGGAGTCATCAGCAACGAGATAGAGAGGATTTTCCAGAGAGTCGGAGAGATCATTGATGCAGACCAGAAAAAGCACAGGGCCCAGAACACTACCTTGAAGAACTCCAGCCTGAACATTAAGGGGAGATGAGAGAATTCCATTCAGCGCCACACGTTGACTGCGACCGGTGAGGAAGTCTGCAAACCATGCATGGAGGTTTCCATAGATACCATAAGAGGAGAGTTTGGTGAGCAGAGCGGGGTGCCAGACCATACCGAAGGCTCGAGATATGTCAAGGGAGACAGCTCTGATTTCCTGTTTGGCATGGAGAATCTCCATCCATTGTTGAGACAGCAGAAGCAGCATGCCCAGTGTAGAATGACCTGGTCTGAATCCAAATTGATGATCAGAGATCAAGACATTGGAGAAGAGGAAGGATTTGATGTCAGAAGCGATGATTGATTCCATGACCTTGCTGATTATTGGGAGCAGGTTGATTGGTCTGCAGTTGCAAGGATCTGTTTTAGCACCTTTTTGTGTAAAGCGGTAATGTTGGCTGATTTCCAAGCTGATGGCAGATGACCTTGAGCAAAAGCGAGGGTGAAGAGAACAGAGAGAGGGTGAGATAGAGCGGCAGAGCAGGATTTTAGGACCTGTGGGCTGATGCCGTCTGGTCCAGTCGCAGAATCAGAGTCGAGGTTTGACAGAAACTTCTCCACCTTGTCAGGAGAGAAGGACACAGAGTCCAGGAGCAGCTGGGTACGACTGGGTAAGGTGGGTACAGAGAGAGATGGGTTCGGCACACAAGATTTTGAGGCAAACACAGAGTTAAGGCATTCAGCTTTTTCATGTGCAGTGTCATTGTGGAATATTTTGCATCTGCAAAGTGCAAGCATATAAGATAGCCAGCTTGATTCTTGCCGTGTTTAAATATCCTCGTAAATCTTTATTCCTTTAGTCCTTCCTATCCTTTAAAAAGTATAAAAAATTGTAGATGCACATGGTCTAACAACAGCTATAGTGTCCAATATGGAACTCCCATTTACACTTTGAGAGCTCGAGGAGCAATCTGGGAGAATATCTGAGTATGAACTGCACTTTATCCCTATTTTATTCGCCATAATTGCATTTGAAAATGGCTTTCATTTAGAAAAAATATTATGCATTCTAAAAGTTTCATAATTGTATTGTACCTTATCAGATATGATTGTGCACTGACTAAATCATTTCAGAGGTATTTTGTGTCATTGTGAGAAAATAAGGCTATTCTGGAGTTGGGTATTTTGGAGGGGAAGTGGGGAGAGGAGGGGGGGGGGGATTTTATTTGGTTCAAGCTGGAGTCACTATATACGAGGAGTAGTGACAACTTGCAATTTGATGCTATTTTGTATCCATCGCACGCAGAGCATTGCACCTGTGCCCATTGTGCCTGAACCATAGTTTGTTCTAATCAAGTTGTCTTTCTCTGCACCCATAAGAAGGATTATATTACTTAAATATCTTATTTTGTTTTTTTCCCCAAAACATCAGAATAAGGATACAATAAAACAGGATTGATGTAACCTTAAAATGTATTGCAGAAACAGCAGCAAAATTCAGCATAATGACGAGTAAATTTTCACACTGATGACTGATGAGTGTCTCATTTGAGGTGTACAGAGCGTGTGAGTAGAGGTGACACACAGGTAGTGACAGACTGGAGAAATCTGAAAGGAGTGGTAGTAGGAAAGTGAATGAGAGAGTTGGAGGCACACCAGCCACATTATATTACTTAAATACCTTATTTTGTTTCTTCCAAAACATCAGAATAAGGATACAATTAGACAGGATTGTCCTATTTGTGACCAAGCACACCTTATTTGTTCTGAACAAAACTTGTCTTATTTGTTCAGACCAGGTCACTCTACTCTGAACATGCTGCTTCTGCTGTCTCAACAATGGATGGAGGTCCTCAATGCCAAACAGGAAATTAGAGCTGCCTCCCTTGACATATTACGTGCCTTCGATATGGTCTGGCACCCCGCCCTGCTCACCAAACTCTCCTTTGTGTAAATAGCACACCAAGAGAGTAGATAATTAGAAAATATAACAATTGTGAGTGAATAAAAGAGAAAGAGCTTGAGAAGATTGATTGATTGATTGTGTGCTCTACCTGATGGCAGGTCTTTGGCTACAGAAGCAGATTCTTGGCTTGGCTGATACTAGGTGGTTTCCCATTGCATTCCCAGTAGTTAGTCAGGGTAGGAATTTGGAATTTGTTTACAGTACTGATGATAGCTCGCCTACTCTTCACGAAGAATTCCGTGGGATCTTTTACGTCTAAAAACTAATGCTATCAGAAGGGACACCTGTTTGACGTCGATCTTCGACACAAACATTGATGAATCATCCTGCCTGTGAAACATCCGGATGACAGTTTGTAGCTGGGCTGAGATTCAAACTCAGGCTAAACCAATATTAAGTGCAACACATAAACATAGTTATTCGTAGCTGTTGTTTGTGTCCTTTATGACGTCCTGAAAAACTGTAAGTTTCCTGTTTGGAATGATTTTCAATTTTGTATGACTGCCAGGCCGGCAGAGTAAAAACATTATCTCACTCCTCTCTGTGCATGTGTGATCGGGGCGACTTCAGAGCCAAAGTACGGGAAAACGGCAAACTTTTCTTCCTATTCATGTTCTGATTCGTGTTCGAAATTTAACATTCAATTTAAATAAGTTTCATGTGTTTTATACCTCTCCCACCCCTTCCTTCCCCTGCCTCCTCCCCCCAAGCAAGCATCTCCCTCCCACAGATCTCCCGATCTCCGTGTTCTCTCCTGTTGTACTTGTGTGCTTCCCTCTCTCTGCCCATCTTCTCTCCCGCTCTCTTCATTGTATGTTTTATGCGTCTGTTTATGTTTTTTGTGTGATTCATGTTCGCTCTTACACGAGCCTCGATCTTGTATACAAAAAAAAGAAAAAGTTCCTCAATCATAAACTGATAAGACAGATGGTTGGATGGACAAGCAGACAGATAGACATGAACCAATTGCTTAAGCCCGCTTTTCGCTTTCCGTGCGTGGGGTAAAATTTAAATTTTTAAATATATTTTAATTTGAAAAGATTGATTACAAGCTCTAAATGTACTGTTTGCTCTATGCTGATAAAAGCAATATTTTACAGTATCCTTGGGTTTTGTAAGGATGCTAAGGCATGTGTCTCTTCTTGCATTTGCTCTTGGATTAACAAACATAAAATGCAAATCAGGTCGGGTTTTCATATTATTTCTGCTTGGTGATAAACATACCTTATGGGGATGGGTATGTGACCTAACAGTCTATGGATGTGCACTGGCTGTAAATAGTCAGTTCCGAGTGGGTTTGGCCTTTCGGATGTTTTGAGACAGAAAAAGCACCGGCATATGTGAAAACTGTCATCATGAATGAGCTTGATAATATAGGTGTGAAAAGTGGAGGTTTGATTCCACGTGGCTAATCACTGACTGTGTCGCAAGCAGCTGGACCTGCAACCAGCTAATAACCACCTTAAAACTTGTAATTCTATGAATTCTGCCGAAAAGCTAATAATTCCCGACCTGATGATGACACATGATCCTCCAATTCATTTAATAGTACTCTTGTTCGAAATCCGCTTGACTGAGCATCACACAGCTTTGTGAAGAGCGCGTCAGACAGTTTCCAAAATCTGTAATTTCCTTCCACATTGAAAATTGTATATTCTTTAGCTTTTGTCCTTTTCCCATGGAGCTAAAATGATCATGATATGCTCATGTTGAAACTGGAAATTGCTCTTTGTGAATTATTATTTGATGGATTATAAAAGCAGGGTGAAATCCATAGCATCCTGGTCGTCGGGACAGCTAATAACTGCTTTTAGGAAGCCAATTTTAGCTGAATAAAGTATGAGATGCTATTTAAAAGGGTGAACTTTGACCCTTCAACAAATCCCTGCAAGACGCAAGTCCATTATGGAGGTATTTCCTGTGCTCCCGGTGTATACCAGATTTTGACCCACATTTTTTGTGTTCAGTCCAAACCTTGTTGCTGATGTCCTAATGAGCAAAGGCCCAAAATAATGCCTTGGTCACTATATCTTTTCCTCCTGTCGAATGCACACCGACCCAGTCTTACCATGGCACAAGAACCAGAAAATTTTTATGTCCACCATAATGGATGTTCCGTCTCGCACACAGCTTTTGTGAAGGCTCCTTACTGACCAGTTGTTTTTCACACAAGTTGGCGCTGACTCGAGGCTGACCTTTGGTGTGAGAGGAAGTCAGCCTTGAAGGACGGTGCTCCAGTTTTCTGTGCCCACCGCTCTGGCATGACAATGAATTCACACTCAAAGAAATGCAAGGACACTGTGAAACCTATCAGGCAAAAACTTCAACTGAATCATTCTTTATGAATAGGCCTTTGTTTTTCAAAATAAGCACAACAAGACAATGGTTATTGGTGGTTGTTATTCCTATTATTGGTACAATGTTTCTTTATTTGACAGGATGTGAAGCTGCTTGTCTTGATTGTCTTCCCTGTGATTCGATGTGGATTTTAACCAAGCATTGTAAGGCCCCTTGGCATTCCGTAACCGCTGTATGTCATTGAATTAATGGACGCATGCAGTAAATTTTTACGCAGTATGCATAATAATAAAAATTACCAACATTAACATCACCACAAACATTATTAATATCACTAAAGCATTTTCGTTATTTTGATGTTATTTTTGACATCACTTGCCCCTCTGATGGAGTGTTTCACAAGTAAGCTGCCTAATCCATCCAGAATATTGTTGTTCAAGTGAGAACACTTAGTTGACTTTAATATTATCTCAAACCAGCAACTTGTTTATTTCAGCAATGTGAAACTTCCTTCTTGTAAATTAACAGGAAAACCTTTTGTTGTAACATAGATGTTCATTCAATCATTCATCAGCAGGTTTCTCAGTTGTTTTGTAAGGTGAGGTTTGCCACGTCTTGAAGACCTCATTGGTTTTCCAGTTGGCCATACTTTTACAAGCTGTGCATTCATTTGATTGGAATGGCGTTGCTATCTTTATAACAAAACTCTCTTCCTCACTCGCCCTGCACTGCCCTCTCTCCACCTCACCCCCAGGAATACCTTTGGCTACGGCTTCCCCTTCGCACAACAACACATCTTTTGTTCATATGTGTGTTGTACTGTCCACCAAACAGTGATGACTCAATCTATATCTCGCTGTCTGATAATATGGACCAACTTCTATCGACCCATCCCAACTCTCTCTTCCTCATATGTGGTGATTTCAGTTGTCACCATGCCAGTTGGCTGGGTGTGGGTACCTCTCTCACCAGCCATGGCTCTTCAGCAAAGGACTTCTGTGACTCACTGGGACTGACACAATCTGTCAATTTCCCGACCCGGATCTCAGTCAACGGAGCATCTTCTCTTCTGGACTTGGTTATGACTAACTTCCCTGAAAATGTCTGCTGCTATTCTTCTGCTCCAATCGGCTCATCTGATCATGTGCTTGTTAAAGTGGACATCTCTCTGACCATTCTCAGAGAGCCTCCTCAGCGTCGACGAGTCTGGCATTTCACTCAGGCCAACTGGCACGGACTTCAAGCAGCCATCAATCATCTGGACTGGTCTCCCATCTCTACCGCCTCTGACATCAACTCATCCTGGGAATTCTTCCAAAGTAAATTGCTCTCTCTCATGCACAGATTTATCCCATCTCGTCTTCAGTTGTCATACCCTTCCTCCCATCCATGGAACACGGAATCTTGTGGTGAGGCTATTGCCCAGAAACAACTTGCTTTCGTCTCCTGGAAAGCAAATCCAATGGAAGGAAATCTAATTTCCTTTCACAAAGCCCGAAACAAGTGTGTGTCCACCCTCAGGAGAGCCAGGAAACAATATCTCTCCGTTCTCAGGACAGAACTCTCTTATCTGTCTCCCTCTTCCAAATCCTGGTGGCGTCTGGCCAAATCTGTTTCTGGTGTTTGTTCCCCCTCCATCCCCTCCCTCACCTCAAACGGCCACACGGCTGACTCTGCACGTGAAAAAGCTGAATGCCTCAACTCTGTGTTTGCCTCTAAATCTTGTGTCCCAAACCCATCCCTCTCTGTACCCACCGTACCCAGTCATACCCAGCTGCTCCTGGACTCTGTGTCCTTTTCTCCTGACAAGGTGGAAAAGTTTCTGTCAACCTTCGACTCTGATTCTGCAACTGGACCTGACGGCATCAGCCCACGGGTCCTAAAATCCTGTTCTTCCGCTCTTTCACTCCCTCTCTCTGTTCTCTTCACCCTCTCTTTTGCTCAAGGTCATCTGCCATCTGCTTGGAAATCTGCCAACATCACCGCTTTGCACAAAAAAGGTGCAAACACAGATCCCAGCAACTACAGACCAATCAGCCTTCTCCCAATTATGAGCAAAGTCATGGAATCCATCATTGCTTCAGATATGAAATCTTTCCTCTTCTCCAATGGCTTGATCTCTGATCATCAATTTGGTTTCAGACCTGGTCACTCTACTCTGGACATGCTGCTTCTACTTTCTCAACAATGGATGGAGGTCCTCAATGCCAAACAGGAAATTAGAGCAGTCTCCGTTGACATATCACGTGCCTTCGATACGGTCTGGCACCCTGCTCTGCTCACCAAACTCTCCTCTTTTGGTATCCATGGAAATCTCCATGCATGGCTTGCGGACTTCCTCTCTAGTCGTAGTCAACGTGTGGCCCTGAATGGGTTTCTCTCATCTCCTCTTCCTGTTCAGGCTGGAGTTCCCCAAGGCAGTGTTCTGGGCCCTGTGCTTTTTCTGGTCTTCATCAATGATCTCTCTGACTCTTTGGAAAATCCTCTCTATCTCTTTGCTGATGACTCTACTCTCTGTCGCTCCATTCTTCATCCCTCAGATCGGCAGTCTGCTGCCTCCTCACTCTCTGCAGACCTGGACAAAATCACAGACTGGGCAAACAAGTGGAACATGTCTTTCAATCCTGACAAATCTCACACTCTTACGATGTCTCTCCGAAAAGACCGACTGGACAACCCTCCCATCCTCCCATCCACTTTCTGAATAATCCTCTCCAAGAAGTTCTGTCACTCAAGCTTTTGGGTCTCACTATCTGCCATGATCTTTCCTGGGAAAACCACATTTCAAATCTGGCCTCCAAAGCCAGTCGCCGATTGGGCATCCTCCGTCGTGCGAAGTCCTTCCTTGGCACACCTGAGCTCCCCACCACATACAAGGCTTTCATCTGCAGCTCAATGGAATACTGCTCTCCCCTCTGGGCTTGTGCTCCTGCCTCACACCTAGCTCGTCTTCACGCTGTTGAAACCAAAGCATTCAGAATCATTGGAATCTCCCGCGATGAAGCTAACTCCAACGGCCTCTCACTCACTCACCGCAGGCAGGTTGGTGGTCTTTCCGTCCTCTACCGACTCCTCTCTGGCCTTGCCCCCCCAGCTCTCTCTGGGCTCTGTTCCGCAAATATTCCTACAGGTCGCACAAGATCTGCCTGCAACCCTCGTATGGTTAAACTGCCAAAATCAAGACTCTCTGCTCACCTTCACTCCTTCATTCCTCTTTTCTCCCGCCTCTGGAACAAATTCCCTCACTCTCTTCAATCCCACTCCACCCTCCAGGTCTTTAAAACAGCTGTTCACCACCATCTCTTATCTTCCCCCATCCAAAACCTTGATCTTTTCTATCCCGGCTAATTTCACCCCAATTCCACTTTTTTGAAATACCAACTTCTGTCCTGGAAGTCCTTGGTGTCCTTGTGTTTTATACTTCTCCCACCCCCCCCCCCCCCTTCCCACGCGTCCTCCCCCCAAGCCCTCGCCCTCCCACACATCTCCCTGCTCTTAAATGTTGTGTGCTCTCAAGTGTTTGTGTGCTTCCCCTTCTCTTGTCTTCCGCTCCCTCTTTTTATATATTTTGTTTGTTTGTGAAGTAAATGTCAGCTCTTTCACGAGCCTCGATTCAGTATACAAAAAAAAATAAAAAAATTAAAAAATGGGATGTTGAGTGTCGGGTCTCCAGGAAAGAATCCGGTGACGCACATGTGTCTTCTGAAGGAGGAACATCATAAATGAGCATGTGTGAGTGAGCATTCAGTTTCTAGTGAGACATGAAGTTTGTAGAGGTAAGTAGGAATAAGTTGTGGTGGTGGGAAAGGAGAAGGGAAAGCGACACATACCGGTAATATACGGTATGTGAAGTTTGACTGGGAAAATTTTTAAGGGTGATGAGTGAGTGGCAGGAGGGAGTGAGGTGCTAAAGTCATCCAAAGCAGTTGAGATGGCATGGTATAGATCAGCGCTTCCTTGGAATATAAACCTTGTTTGACTTGAAAGGAAGTCAATTTTTTGACATTTGACGATTGCACGTACCTGTGTGGGATTCTGCCCATGTAAAAGCTACAAGAGAAGGTTCCGTGACCTTTGAGTCCTCCCATAGCATGTACAGCTGCTCCAGAGACATTAATTGCACTCTGGTGACCTCGTGATCCGCAGAGCCTTCTGTCTTTGCAACCAACAATATTGTTGTGAGACCTTTAAGTCCCCCCATATGGAGAATGGAGAAACTTTTGCAGACACTGTTTTCGTCGCTTCATCAACACTAGTTCAGAGGTGACTATGTTATCAAAATTATTTATTTGGTGGTGCTTGTAAAATCCAATGAGATACCCTGCCATCAAAATAATCCTCAAGCAAAATGCAATTTTTCAGAAAGAAAAATAGATAAAGGAAAACAAGCTCAGACAGGATTTTGTATGATTCAAACAGCTCGGTGTTTTTAAGGTTTGATTTGTATTCGTTTACACTCTAATTTTAAAGAAAAAGACACTTGAAATGTAAGTAGAATGTCAAAAGTTGTAGTTTAACTGCTCCTGCTAAGAATCCTCCATAAGGACCAAATACACATACCAGTATGTGTATGTGTCATGGGTTGTTATTTCCATATGCAGGTTTCAGAAGGTGGAATGGAGCCTTCCCAGGTCTCAAAGTATCCACCTCTGCTCTGTATGTGTTTTGTAACTTCCCCATTATTTATGAATGACAATGCATGTAAGCTCCATAAATATCTAATATATCTAACCTCCACTCTATACTGCATCAACCCACATCATTAGCACATGTTCAAGGAGAGCAAATGGTATTTCTGCATCACTCAAAACTTATTTTCACTCAGCTTGCTCAAAAAATACTAATTTGGATATTTTTTGGATTACGATGTCAAGGCTCATGGAGGAGTGAGAGTATAGAATGGATCAGGATGTAACATTACAAATGGAACAGTATAAAGAGAGGGGACACTACAACAGAAGGATTGAGGGACAATATATCGGGAGACTTGGACAAATAATGGAATGATAACAAACGATGACACGGGGTGAATAAGGTGGATACAGCCGCAAACTCTCAGGCAGGAAAAACTGAAAATTTGGAAAATGTAGGCTTGAGAGGGCGTACAGAATATCATGGTTTTGGATGGGGGGTAATGTGAGATGGCGATGAAGAGCCGTCTTGTTGAATCCCTGGAGGGAAGAATGAGATTGAAACGAATGTGGATGTTAGTGCCAACCGGTTCCGCAAAAAAAAAAAAAAATGAGTGGGAGATGAGCATTGATACTTCAGAGTGCAATACCATATTCTAGAAAAGTTTACAAAAGCCAAGGGAACCTCAAGGAACGAGATCATCAGTCTGTTAATTTGATTATTTTTAAGCCTCGCCCTATATAGGACTAGCAGAAGTACCCGGCATTGCCGGGCGGGGGAGGAGGAGGGGAGGGGGAAGAGGAGGGGAGGGGAACGGGGGGGGAGGGGGAGGGGGGAAAGGGGGGAGGGGGGAGGGGGAGGGGAGGGGTGTGGGGGTGCCCGGGGGAAGAAGGGCCCCTCCCCCCTCCCCCTTCCCCTCCCCCCTCCCCCCTTCCCCTCCCCCCTACACCTCCCCCTCCCCCCCTCCCCGCTTCCCCCTCCCCCCCTCCCCCCCCTCCTCCCCTTCCCCCTCCCCCCCCCTCCCCCCTCCCCCCCGTTCCCCTCCCCTCCTCTTCCCCCTCCCCTCCTCCTCCCCCTTAACACCAGGGGGGTTGACTCAGCCTGTCATCCTACCGAGGTCGGCAAATTGAGTACCAGTTCACTGGTAATTCCCTGTGTGCCGCAAGAGGCGCCTAACAGGGTTGGCGGCACGAACCCGGAAGTCGGAACTCATTGTCGTCAAATAAATGTAGCATGTATGTTTCACTCTCTGTCACATGCCGTTGGTCCCATGTCAATCGGATGAAGTTGAAAAATTAACATTACGAAGTTTCTCTGGGACGTACTGATTCCGAATAATGAAGTTGAAAAATTAACGTTCCGAAATACGCTAATTACGCTAACAGAAGCGCTAGAGGGAGTGCTGCGCTCCCTCCCTTCGATTCCCTCCCTCTTCTGCAAGCGTTTCTGCGCTAATACGCTAATTTTAAAACCCGAAGATTTTTAAAATTTAAGGTGTGCTGTAGTTGCTCTGAGACGTACTGATTCCGAATATGCCTTTGGTTTTTCTCTGCGATGAGTAGTTCTCGAGTTATAAGAGGACAAACAAACAAACATACTTTACTGCTTTATGCTTTATATATATATAGATGAGAGAAGGCTTTTAGCAGTTGTTTTTTTTGTTTGTTTGTTTTTTTGTATACAATATCGAGGCTCGTGAAAGAGCGAACATTAATCACACAGAAAGACAAACCGACACATAAAACAAATAACATCGGGAGCGGTAGACAAGATGGGGAGAGAGGGGGAAGGACACGATCACAACATTTGAGAGCAGGGGACCGAGAGACATGGAGACATCGAGAGATCTGTGAGAGGGAGAGGGCTTTGGGGGGGGGGCATGGGAAGGGGGCGGGTGGGAGAGGTATAAAACATATGGACACTACCAGGACTTCCAGGAAAGAAGTTGGAATTTCAAACAACGTGGATCTGGGGTGAATTAGCGGGGGTAGAAAAGATCAAGGTTTTGGATGGGGGAAGATAAGAGATGGTGGTGAACAGCTGTTTTAAAGACCTGGAGGGACGAGTGGGATTGAAGGGAGTGAGGGAGTTTGTTCCAGAGGCGGGAGAAAAGAGGATGAAAGAGTGAAGGTGAGCAGAGAGCCGAGATTTCGGCAGTTTAACCATCAGAGGGTTGCTGGCAGATCTTGTGCGACCTGTAGGAATATTTGGGGGACAGAGCACAGAGAGAGCTGGGGGTGCAAGGCCGGAGAGGAGTCGGTAGAAGACAGAAAGACCACCTACCTGCCTGCGGTGAGTGAGTGAAAGGCCCTCAGAGATAGCTTCATCGCGGGAGATTCCAATAATTCTGAAAGCTTTGGTTTCAACAGCGTGAAGCCGAGTTAGGTGTGAGGCAGGAGCACCGGCCCATAGGGGAGAACACTATTCCATTGAGCTGTGGATGAAAGCCTTGTATGTGGTGAGGAGCTCAGGTGTGCCGAAGAAGGACTTCGCACGACGGAGGATGCCCAGTCGGCGACTGGCTTTGGAGGCCAGCTTGGAAATGTGGTTTTCCCAAGAAAGATCATGGCAGATAGTAAGACCCAAAAGCTTGAGCGACCGAACTTATTGGAGAGGATTGTTAAGAAAGTAAATGGGAGGGTTGTCCAGTCGATCTTTTCGGAGAGACATAGTAAGAGTGTGAGATTTGTCAGGATTGAAAGACATGTTCCACTTGTTTGACCAGTCTGTGATTTTGTCCAAGTCTTCAGAGAGTGAGGAGGCTGCAGACTGCCGATCTGAGGGAAGAGGCATGGAGCGGCAGAGAGTGGAGTCATCAGCAAAGCGATAGAGAGGATTTTCCAGAGAGTCGGAGAGATCATTGATAAAGACCAAAAAAAGCACAGGGCCCAGAACACTGCCTTGGGGAACTCCAGCCTGAACAGGAAGGGGAGATGAGAGAAATCCATTCAGGGCCACACGTTGACTACGACCAGAGAGGAAGTCCGCAAGCCATGCATGGAGATTTCCATGGATACCATAGGAGGAGAGTTTGGTGAGCAGAGCTGGGTGCCAGACCGTATCGAAGGCATGTGATATGTCAAGGGAGACAGCTCTGATTTCCTGTTTGGCATTGAGGACCTCCATCCATTGTTGAGACAGCAGAAGCAGCATGTCCAGAGTAGAGTGACCTGGTCTGAAACCAAATTGATGATCAGAGATCAAGCCTTTGGAGAAGAGGAAAGATTTCATATCCGAAGCAATGATGGATTCCATGACTTTGCTGATAGGTGGGAGCAGGCTGATTGGTCTGTAGTTGCAAGGATCTGTTTTTGCACCTTTTTTGTGTAAAGCAGTAATGTTTGCTGATTTCCAGGATGCTGGCAGATGACCTTGAGCAAAAGAGAGGGTGAAAAGAACAGAGAGAGGGTGAGATAGAGTAGCAGAGCAGGATTTTAGGACCCGTGGGCTGATGCCGTCTGGTCCAGTTGCAGAATCAGAGTCGAGGTTTGACAAAAACTCCTCCACCTTGTCAGGAGAGAAGGACACAGAGTCCAGGAGCAGTTGGGTTCGACTGGGAAAGGTGGGAACAGAGAGAGATGGGTTTGGGACACAAGATTTTGAGGCAAACACAGAGTTGAGGCCTTCGGCTTTGTCACGTGCGATGTCAACTGTGTGGCCATTTGAGGTAAGGGAGGGGATGGAGGGGGAACAAACACCAGAAACGGATTTGACCAGACGCCACCAGGATTTGGAGGAAGGAGACAGGTTTGAGAGTTCATTCTTGAGTGTGGAGAGATAGTGCTTCCTGGCACTCCTGAGGGTAGACACACACTTGTTCCGAGCTTGGCGGAAGGAACGGAGATTGCCTTCAGTTGGATTAGCCTTCCAAGAGGCATAGGCAAGTTGTTTCAGGGCAACTGCCTCACCACAAGATTCAGTGTACCATGGACGGGAGGAAGGGTAAGACAACTGAAGACGAGATGGGATAAATCTGTGCATGAGAGAGAGCAGTTTGCTTTGGAAGAATTCCCAGGAAGAATTGATGTCAGAGGCAGTGGAGATGGGAGACCAATCCAGACGATTGATGGCTGCTTGAAGACCGTCCCAGTTGGCCTGAGTGAAATGCCAGACTCGTCGACGCTGAGGAGGCTCTCTGAGAATGGCCAGAGAGATGTCCACTTTGACGATCACATGATCAGAAGAACCGATTGGAGCAGAAGAAGAGCAGCAGACATTAGCAGGGAAGTTTGTCATAATCAAGTCTAGAAGAGAAGATACTCCATTGGCTGAGATCCGGGTCGGGAAATTGACAGATTGTGTCAATCCCAGTGAGTCACAGAAGTCCTTTGCTGAGGTGCCATGACCGGTGAGAGAGGAACCCACACCCAACCAGCTGGCATGATGAAAATTGAAGTCACCACATATGAGGAAGAGAGAGTTGGGATGAGTGGATAGAAGTTGGTCCATGTTGTCAGACAGTGAAATGTAAATGGAGTCATCACTGTTTGGAGGACGGTACAGAACACATATGAACAAAAGGTGGGAGCGGAGAGGAAGCCGTAGCCAGAGGTACTCCTGGGGGTGAGGAGGAGAGAGGGCAGTGCAAGGAGAGTGAGGAAGAGAGTTTTTGATAAAGATAGTCACCCCACCACCAGGACGAGGCTCAGGTCTATCATACCGGAGGAGGGAGTAACCAGGAAGAGATATTAAGGAATCAGAGACATCTTGAAGGAGGAAAGTCTCTGTTAAGCAGATCAAGTCTGTATTGTCAGAAGCAACCTGTATGGAGAGATCAGTCAGGTTTGAGCGAAGGCCCCGGATGTTTGAGGTCCATACCGTTAATGAAGAGAGAGGGGGAGCATCGGGTACAGGACAGGGGAGGGGAGGAGTAGGGTAAGATGAAGGATGAGAGGGGGAGGTAGGAAGAGCAGTTGATAGTGTGTCAGAGATTAGAGAAGAGTTCCAAGAAAGGGAAGGATGAGGAGGATGAAAGGTTTGATGGTGAAGGGATGAGGCACAGTGAGGAGTTGTTTGAGGGGGGGCAGAGGAAAGTAGAAGGTTGGGGGGGGGGTGGAGGTATGAGATAGAAGGGAGATAAAGTGGGGAGGAGGCAGCTTTGAGGAGGAGGGGGGAGGAGGGAGAATTGGAGAGGAATGGTGTGGGGGGAGATTTGAATGGGAGGGGTTGGGGGGGAGTTTTGAAGGGGAGGAGTGAGGGGGGAGTTTAGGAGGGGAGGGGCAAGGGGGGAGTTTAGGAGTGGAGGGGCAAGGGGGGAGTTTAGAAGTGTAGGGGCAAGGGGGGATTTGGAGGGGAGGGGCAAGGGGGGAGTTTAGGAGGGGAAGGGCAAGGAGGGAGTTCAGGCGTGGAGGGGCAAGGGGGGAGTTTAGGAGTGTAGGGGCAAGGGGGGAGTTTAGGAGTGTAGGTGCAAGGGGGGGGGATTTGGAGGGGAGGGGCAAGAGGGGAGTTTCGAAAGTGGATGATTAATGAAAGACGAACATTGATAACAAATTGGGTTTGTTGTGATTTTCAAGTTAGCAATCCGATTCAGAACGATGGAGGAGGGGTGGAATGAATGTGAATTTAGACCATGTAGTGAGGGAGACGTATAAGAGATTGAATTTCTTTTTTTTGACGTGGAATGAGATGGAGAGGAATTTGAAAAAAGCCTTTTAAATAGGAAGAAAAACAACGTGTTGTAATATACCACTGAATAAAACACTGAAGGGGAAAGTTTATACATATTTAAATTATATTAAAACAGAACCGTAAACAATCTTATATGCACAAAGTACCAACGGGGGGAGAGCCGAGAGGGACCACCACGAGTCACGTGGACAGGGCAAAAGGTGGATGGCAAGGAGATAATGGGGGCGGGCGAACAGCACACCTGGACAGAAAGTACAGGATGAGACAAACAGCACACGTGGAGAAAGGAAAATAAATGTTTTTGGTTATTTTTTATTTTTTATTTTTTTGGGGGGTGGGGGTATTTTAAATAAACGTATTTAAAACGTTAGACAAAGAGTATTATGTTCGGGGTAGAAGGGAAGAAACTAAGAGCCAAGCAAAACACGATGTAGGGGAGTTAAGTAAACAAACACCGATGGGGGTACAAGGCCGCACTAGTGGAGCAGAACACGATTAATTAATTACGAGTTACAGGAAATTCAAACCAAAAGTAACTTTAAACAAACAATAACGCAAGGACGATAAAATAAGGAGTTGAAATTTGACAAACACACGAATGAAAAAATAACCGCTTTGGATGCCCGGAGAGAACCAGGCCTCAAGGTCGTAAGCTTCAACAACTAGGCCGCGTGGCGCGAAATGCTCGACTATTTTTTACAGGTATGAAAGATTAACACCGATAATATTCCGAGGGACACGCAAAAGGTACACACACGTAAGATAAATACAGTTTCGATAAAAATACAAATGTGACAATTACTTAACTTTGAGCGTGCGTGAAGATCGTGGAACAGCTTCGAAAAAAAAACCAAAAAAAAAAACCAAAAAAAAACCAAACCAGTTGTAGGGTTTGGTTCTACAACTAGCACACCAATTTTTTAATTTAATGGTGCCACGGAGTTTCTTATACCCATAGGAGTACTAAACCACCATGAAGATTAATTTTCCTTTCCTGCACTCCCAACACTCCCAATATCCGAGCTGCATCAATTTCCAAGTTGTACCTCAGACCTGGCTGGGACTTTCGGGATGAAATTTTGCATCAATAATGGGAATAACGACCAGGCGGGGGTTGACTTTTTTGACCTTGACCTAACTTTTAAGGTCATGACCCAATTATAGACATTCTAATATTTTTCACCATAACTGGACTAAAGTTTGTCCAATCGGAACGAAATTGCCCTCTTTAGATAGCCGTGAGGAAGGCGAATTTACACTTGATTTACATAATCCCACTCCGAGCTAAAGGTCAAGGTCAAATGGCAGTCTGGAAAAAAAATAATACGGTCAAGGTTAAATGGTGGTCTTAAAAAAACCCCACAATTTCTGTCATCGCTTGATTTTGCCAATGCGGAATCACAAAGACCGCTTGGCATTTCAATATGTTTTTGCATAACAATAGTGGACCTGCATTGACGTTGCACAACTGATATCTGATTTGTGTTGACCTTGACCTACTTTTTTTCAGATTGTGACCTAGTTAATAAAAACCACAATTTGAATAATTGTCCTCTGAATTTCATGATGTTGTCTTTTGTGGATAGATTGTAGATGGCAACACATTTTCTTTATTTACAATCTATGTCTAAATGTTGAAGGTCAAGGTCATATGGCGGTCTGAGAAAAATGTGCCAACATTGGATTGCGGGCCATGGGTAAGTCGCAGGTCATTGTCAAGGGTAAGCCGATAGAGGCTTGCCCTTGGTGATAGCTTTATGATCACAGATATCTAGTTTTTTTGTAATCACAGATATCTAGTTTTATTTATTGGTCTGCAAAGGTAATCAAATTAGAGAGCAAAACATTTTGTATCAGTTCTGATGAACTACTGTGCTTCATAGGGAATATGTAAATGGACTTGTATTGTGTATGTTACATTTTAATGAGTTATACAGTAAAGCACGCTTTGAGAAAACTCATGAATAGATAAGCATTTTTATTTAATGGACTGGATTGTAAGAGACCTGTGCTCTTGACCAACAACACACAAGTTCCAATAGCCATGGGTTGAATCATTGCAGCAACAATCTGTTCAAACCTCAAGAAACATGCCTGCAACATGTCAGCACAATCTAGTCTGATTATCACACAGATTCAGGCAGGCCTGAGAAAAAGACGCATTTCAAAGTGCCATTCAATTTATAGCCGGACAACCTGGATTATTGGCCACAATCTGTTTATTTCATTCAGTAAAGCTGGACAAGTGAAACTTTGATAACATGTGTTAAAGAAATTATTTACAATGAAGAGGAATATATAGTGTGAAAGATTATTTGCAATAATTCATATATAGATATCTAAGGTAGCAACATTGTCCTAATTGAGATTATTAGCAGTACTTATCTATAAGAATAATAATAATAATAAAAAAGAAAATGTGTGTTTGTGTGTGTCAGTATGTATCCTCCTAAACCATGAAACCTAGCCGCCTGAAACATTGCATGCATATTAAGGGAACACCATTGGAGTGCATGAATGAAAACTGGGTATTTGTGTAAATTTAAATACCTCTTTTGAAGATAATTTGGCAGGTGCTCATCACAAAAAGCCTGACCAAGATGGCGGCGCACCATCTTCGTCAGCTCGCTTTCATCTCGCAGGGTTAATAAGCCACCATTTTGTTTTGGCCTTCTCAACAATGCCTTGACTTGGAACAGGCCACAACGGTTTCTGTACAATAAAGCACTCAAAATTTATTATTTTCACTTTCTCCACTCATCATTGAATGTCTGATCTTCATACCTATGAATCACTGTACATATCGCTTTTGTAGTTGTTATAGTTTTCAAAGTAGGAGCTTGGAGTGATGCGAGGGAGGTAAAGGGTTATACTCTGCGAGGGAGGTAAAGGGGGAGCTCTGAGGGATGGGTGGGATGGTAAGAGGCAGGGGTTACGGTGGGGATGAAGGATCGAAAGGGGTGGAATTATGGAACCTGCGTTGCTGGGCAATGCTGGGTCCCTTTGCTAGTTTTGCTAGTTAAGAACTAGAACGGCACTCAGTAGAGAGCAGACATCCGCCAGTTGAACAGTTTACGTTTTTTTTAAATCAAAGAGTAGACCAGAAAATCACAATACAGAATCACATTTAATCAAAATCATCCGTCCACAACTTTTTGAGATATCCTGCTTTGTATCGTTTTTGCCCCTATCTCCCAATGGTGAAGAATCACTGAAAATTTTTACTATCCGGATCCCAATCTTCACCAAAATTGAATCGATTCCTCCTTGTCACACACACAACATGTCCACGAGGTTTCGTCCAAATCCGTCAATAACTTTTTCAGATATCCTGCTATATGTTGGTTTTAGCCTGATCACGCAATGGTGAAGAATCACTTAAAAATTAAATAATTCTCATATCCGAAGCCATATTTAGATCTACACCAAAATCGAATCAATTCTTCCTTGTCACACACACATGTCCACCAAGCTTCGTCCAAATCTGTCCCCAACTTTTTGAGATATCCTGATATGTATCGTTTTTGGCCCCATCTCCCAATGGTGAAAAATCACTTAAAATTTTCATGTAGCCGGATCCGAATCCGGATCTTCACCAAAATCTAATCATTTCGTTCTTGTTACATATGCTACATCTCTGCCAAATTTTGTCCGAATCAGTCAATAATTTTTTGATATATCCTGCTATATGTTGGTTTTAGCCCTTTCACTCAATGGTGAAGAATCACTTAGTAAATTAAATAACTCTCATGTCCGAATCAATATTTAGATCTTAACCAAAATCGAATCGATTCTTCCTTGTCACACACACAACATGTCCACCAAGTTTCGTCCAAATCTGTCAATAACTTTTTCAGATATCCTGCTATATGTTGGTTTTAGCCCTTTCACTCAATGGTGAAGAATCACTTAAAAAATTTAATAACTCTAACATCCTAATCCATATTCAGATCTTCACCAAAATCGAATCTATTTGTCCTTGTCGCACATCCAACCGGTCCACCAAGTTTCGTCCAAATCCGTCCACAACTTTTTCAGATATCCTACCATGTATCGTTTTTGGCCCTATCTCGAAATGGTGAAGAATCACTTAAGAAAATTATTGTAGCCGGATCCGAATCCGGATCTTCACCAAAATCTAATCGTTTCGTCCATGTCACATACGCTACATCTCTGCTAAATTTCGTCTGAATCCGTCCGCAGCTTTTTGAGATATCTTGTTCACAAACAAACTGACTAACGGACAGACAGGGGTGAAAATATAGCCTCCATCCACCTTCGGTGGCGGAGGTAATAAATAAGTGAGAATGATGAAATGTAGTGTAAAGATAAAAGTAAAAAAAATTGTGATTTAAGGCTCAGTCAGGAGCTCGTGCATATATCAGGTATTGGAGAAGGATGTCTAAAAGGACATTCCTATACAATGAACGAATTAATACAGTATATGGAATTTGAAGCAGGATTCTCAGCAGCATGAGATGCGACATTGTTTGACAGGAATGCCTACACACGGGACAATATGGAAGGAATTCATTGAACAAGTCTCAGTGTCATGTACAGCCACTGATGACGATGGCAAAGCAAAGCTCCGAGCCAGGGAGAACTCCTCCATTTGGGGTCCCACGCACTCAATTAGTATGAAAAGGAAAGTTTGGAGCTGTGGACTCAATTCACGGAGAAATCGTTGTCAGGATCACTGGACGAAGTGGCAGGCACACAAATTAGCTGAGCTTCACTCCTCATTTCTGTCAAAACACAAGCCTAGTTTGGCCCTGGAAGCAATGAGTTCTGTCTTCCTGCTTAAGATTCGTACAACACATTACCAGTAATCAATTTTCTTGCAACTAAACAAAAGTAATCACAAACGTACACAATTTGTCTGCAAAACAAGTTAATACACCTACAGGTTTGGGAACGACTGTACAATGCGGACAACATTTGATGAGAAGGTGACGTAAAGGCAATTGCACATTCTCAATTTATGATGCCCGAGGAATGAGGATCATTAAAGATGTGAGGGCTTGACATGCAATCTACCGTCACTTTTCCACATGCTCGCACAGCTGCATCAGAGCAGACATGGTTGCACAAACATGCCTCACGGCCTTTCAAAGCTTAGTTTAATTTTTTTACTATGCATGTTATGAAAATAAGATGACTATAATTACAATTTCTTAATTGTCCCTTCAGAGCATGCTTGGTGCATTTCATTACATGCGAGCAATGGAGTCTGACTGCAGGCTACACCAGAGAGTTCACATTAAAATATTTAATAATAATGATATTATGGACAACGGAAGACCTATTATTGCCCTATCAAGATTTTCATTTATTTGTGTAGAAGGAAAAGAAGAAGAAAATACAAGGTATTTTTGATAATGAAGAAAGCAAAGGAACTATGATAACTTATGTGAACTGAACCACCTTTCGAGGCCATTTTCCCCTTAGAGCAGGGGTTGGCCTTTTTCGGGCACCGTGGTCCCCTTTTTTTGAAGCAATGTTTTACGGCCGGATGCCCTTCCTGCCGCCAACCCTGTTGGTCACCTCTTGCGACACACAGGGAATTACCAGTGAGCTGGTACTCAATTTGTCGACCTCGGAAGGATGACAGGCTGAGTCAACCCCCCTGGTGTTAATTCAGCGATCGGCCGGGATTCAAACCCAGGATCCCAAGCCGGCACCCTAACCGCTAAGCCAACACGAGGCTTATGATAACTTATGTGAACTGAAGAATATTTACGTATACCGGCCTACCTTTACGGTCTGGAAACGGTGGTAGTAATGGAGAGGCAATAACAGAGGCTCCAGGTTTGTGAGAACAACTGGGTCAGGAGGATTGTGGGAGTGAAGAGGGTGGACAGAAGGTGAATTGATGAACCGAGGGAGGAGATTGTTGTGCAGACGAGATTGATGGGGAGATTGGTGAAATGCCGGCTGAGATTGGCTCGACACCTGGTGAGGATGACGGAAGAGAGAATAGCAAAGAGAATGGATAGGTTGAGGGAACAAGGTAGAGGAAAAGAGGTAGACCATGGTTGAGATGTGAGAATTGTGTGAAGATGAATATAAGTAAGGTGTGGGTGGTTGGAGGTGGGTGGAGAGAGTTAGTTGAGGACAGAGGGGAGTGGAGGAGTATCGTGGTCAAGGCAGGGCAGGAACCTGGTGCCATCTAACCTCACCTATTATAAAGGGAAGAGGACGAGAAGAAGATGGGTGTTTCAAAAGAAACAGAGAAGTAGAAACGTAACATCTCTTGTACAAAAGGATGTCTTTCAGAGAAAAACATTTATTATCAAATCAAAACAAAAATTTGATTTTGAAAATTCTTGAGCAGTTGCAGAACATTTATAGAAATTGCTGAAAGCGCTTCCTGTTCATTTGTAGCCAAAGTTGGATGATCCAACTTTGGCTACAAATGAATGGGTATTGGATGCGTCTCCACATGTTTTGAAACGCACACTGCAGTTCTTCAGTCCGGATACCATGGATAACCTCCGAAATGTTAGTTCTCAGCTCTTCTGTCATATAATGATTGTTTGCATAGACCGCATTTTTGAGCTTTACCAATGGATAAAAGGCTGGAGGGGTTACGTTTGGAAAACGACGTGGCCATAAACCACAAGAAATGATGCCATCTTCAAAAACTGTACCGACTGCTTGCATCCTTGCATGTGCTGTGCGTGCTGTTGCACCATCTTGCTGGAATCATCCATCTCAATTCTCCTCTTCAGTTAGTTCATTGAAAAACTGCTGGAGAATATCATTAATGTACAATTCGGAATTTACGGTATCTTCAAAAAAATATTGGTTCATTAACACGCCTCTGGAAAGTGCACACCATGCAACAATTTATTGATCATACAATGATTTTTCAAAGATTGCATAGGGATTCTCTGTGGCCAAAATCCTTGTGTTCCGGTTATTCATATAGCAAATCCTCTTCAAATTTAAAGTCACTCAGATGAAAATTGAGGATTTTAGAAATTTGACAAAGTTGTTGACATTTGGCCTATGTTGACCTTTCGACCTCAAAATCAATAGGCTTCTTCCTTATGACCAACTCCTCCATTTGGTGAAGTTTGGTGGATAAAAGTTTACACGTGCTGCAGTTCGGGGTCTACTGGCCTAAGGAAGCTTGCAGGGAAGTGTGTGAAACGTCGCCTGAGACCGGATCTGCCCATGCTTGTTACCTCCGCCACAAAAGGTGAATTTAGGTTATATTTTCACCCCTATCTATTTGTCTGTCCGTTTGTTTGTTTGTTTGTGAGGAAAATATGTCAAGGAGTTGTGGACGGATTCGGACGAAATCTGCAGAGATGTAGCGTATGTGACAAGGACGAAATGATTCGATTTTGGTGAAGATCCGGATCCGGATCCATCTAGTAGAATTTTTAAAGTGATTCTTCACCATTGAGAGATATGGCCAACCAGGTGGAGGTACGCTCTCTACTGAGTGCCGTTTAGTTTTATCACTGGAATAGCAGAGTAGATGTACTTAAGTTTTGGTTGGATGAACCTTTTTTCCTTAGAAAAAAAACCCAAATACAATACATGCATATTTGTTCTCACAGGAATTTTCTATAAGGAACAATGTTGGACAACTTTGGTTTTTACAGTTGCGAATGGCTTCTTTGACAAAGCAATTCAACATTGCTTCCCAATAATATATGCCTTTGATACATGAAGGCCACAGTGCAAAACAAGCCCAAGAGAATGTTCATTGACCTTTGACTTCACTCCCAATATGTGCAGATTCTCCAAATCCATTACATTTACCTTGATTAACACACAAAAAGGTCCAAAGTACTTTCCAAAAAAAAAGAAAAAAAAATCTCTATCACAAATTTTATCTGTGTACCCAGCATTCTTACATGTTTAGTTACTAATCAATGATAATGAAACACCATAAGAAAAAAAGATACAATGAAAAGCTTGTTTGGTCGATCCTGCTGAAGTTGCATTCATTTTTCATAAATTTCCAATTTTATATTAAATCCCTAATCTCCATGACATGTTATTTACTTAATTTAGTTGTAAGTCACAGTAATAGCAGAAATTCCTACTTTTTACGTACAACATGGGATACTTTGCATGAAAATGTTTGCAAATGGGAAAGCTGGCTTTGTGCCCTTTCCATGATGACCTCTTCTCTCTCTTACGTAGTTCCCCCTGCTGATACTTTGCCAGGTTGCAGTTTTTATCGGGTCAGATTCCACTGGATGTTTGACCCAGCAATTGATACCTCATACAAGATCAATGTTTCCATCCGGCAAAGCATTGTGCCGCACGTACAATAAGGAGAGTAGTTTGATCCAGGGTGACATAGATGTGTTTGTTTGGGTATCACTTTTGCCAGCTTTGCTTATGCTGGCATGGCCTGGTCCTCATTTCCTTGAGCAACCTTTTGACTACCACTCAGCGACGATGGTGGTGCATGGCATGGGCTTCGGTCTTTGTCGAAGGCATTGATCTAATACTCAGGAAGCGAGCGCAATGCTCACTTGTCAGATAATTAATTTTCCTTGCAGGTTTGTTTCACTGCTTATGGCACTAATTTTTCAAATGTACAAAATGCAATTAGCACTTCTGATTGCAAATGAGACGGGGTTGGAAGGTGTGGAAGGTATACATGGCGATCCATGTAAACAGGACACACAGCATGCGGGGCTCTGCCTACAGATGGTATTTGACATTTTAAATTTTTTTTATACAAGATCGAGGCTCGTGAAAGAGCTGATATTAATCACAAAAAAAACGGAGACATAAAACATATAATAAGGGGAGCGGTGGACAATATTGGGAGAGAGGGGGAAGCACACAAGCACAACATTTGAGAGCAGGGACATCGGGAGATCTGTGGGAGGGAGAGGGCTTGGCGGGAGGAGGCGTGGGAAGGAGAAGGGGTGAGAGAAGTATAAAACACGTGGACACTGCTAGGACTTCCAGGAAAGAAGTCGGTATTTCAAAAAAGTGGATCTGGGGTGAATTAACAGGGGTAGAAAAGATCAAGGTTGTGGATGGGGGAAGATAAGAGATGGTGGTGAACAGCCGTTTTAAAGACCTGGAGGGAGGAGTGGGAGTGAAGAGAGTGAGGGAGTTTGTTCCAGAGGCGGGAGTAAAGCGGAATGAAAGAGCGAAGGTGAGCAGAGAGTCTTGAAACCATATGGCGTAAACGAGGCTCAAAGCATCGCCAAAAAGAGCTTGTTCCCCAAAAAAATTGTGCTTCACATTTGCAACTGTGTTGTTCACCTCAAATAGTATGCAGGATAAGGTTTCCTGCTCCTGAAGTGTTATTGAAGCATTCGTTCCATAAGAGTGGAAGAACATATTCAATTTTGTCGTTTCTTTTTCACCGAGACGTCCTTTTTTCCGCACACCATGACATCAGTTTTCTTTTTCGAAATGTCAAACATCATCGAAATAGCGAATCCTCCAAGAAAACATGAGGAATTATTTGGTGAGATTATTGGTTTGACTGAGTTATTACAATGTAGCTTCTTTTTTTTTGCGTTCTCATTTATCATTTCTGTTTGATGGTGTTTGATCCAGGGGATGATGCGCATAAGGAACATTTCTTGGCCGGGATCTCTTGTGCATTTGGAATTTGAATTGTACCGGTGGCTGAATTATAAGTGTAGTTTCCACGCGGGCTCAGCAATGTCGATTTATAGCCATGTCGGTTCAGGCCTTTGCATATCGTGCGAGTGTTTCGTACAAACAGGGCAGCGCAGTGCTAAGTATGGTGGCTCGACGGTTGTCGTCCACGCCTGATGAATTGGACTCCTCGTTTGATGGCTCGGATGTTGTGTTCCAATCATACTAAGTGATTACAAGCTGCACACCACCATGACCACCCCGGCATATTGATACATGGGGTGTACCGATAGTGGAAGGGAAGTATAATTAGCCTGTGGGTATGTATATGTATTCGTGCCCTGAGATATGTGAAATGACAATGACCGTCTGTGAAATTCTCTCACCAAATGCTCATTTCTTCCCCCATCATTGTTGCCCTTTACAATACCAGCACCGATTAGGCATCCACGGGATGCTGCCATCGGGCCACAACATAGCAATGCTTTTAATGACTCCATCGTTTAGTGCCAAAGAGTGCATTTTCTGCTGCTTTGTCATCCAGAAATCTATTTTTTTTAAACTACTTGCTTGGGTAGAGTCGGATAGCCTGGTGTTGGCTTAGCGGTTCGGGTGCCGGCTTGGGATCCTATGGATCCTGGGTTCGAATCCCGGTCGATCGCTGAATTAACACCAGTGGGGTTGCCTCAGCCTGTCATCCTTCCGAGGTCGGCAAATTGAGTACCAGTTCACTGGTAATTCCCTGTGTGTTACAAGCGGCGACTAACAGGGTTGGCGGCAGGAAGAGCATCCGGCCATAAAACATTGCTTCAAAAAGGGGACCACGGTGCCCAACAAAGGCCAACCCCTGCCCTGCGGGGAAAAATGGCCTCGATAGGTGGTTTGTTGGGTAGAGTTGCCATGACTGGGAAGGATAACCAGAAGTGTTTTTGGGCGTGGGGAATGGCATGTGGACAAGTGTGAAGGGTAATCAAACCTGAGCCTTTTAAAATGGTTTGTGCCATGTCGCAGCTGTTGTCCGAACAGTTAATCAAAACAGTCATGAGGTCTTACCAGCCTATCTAAAAAATAAACATCAAAAACAGAGTTGGACTAAATAAGGGCATTTACTATTTCTTAGTAAATTCTGTAAATTGAGCAGTTTGTCAAAGTGACCTGGATTTTATTTTGACAGATCGACGATGGTATTTTCGGGTTGGTTCTGTTTGCTAAATGAAGGTAAATTTTTTGGAAAACAATTTTCTCTGAAATAGCATTGAACAAACTTAAGATGTTTGACTTTAGACTTTAGATGTTATGTTTGCGTTACTAAATTGACAAACACATTTAACTTTACTCAAAACGAAATTTGTTGGTAATTTTTTTTGGTTTATTTTTTTTTAACAAGTTTATTTTTTTCCTTGACAAAATTCCATTTCCATACATTGTGTACAAAAATAATGGAACTTTTGCCTCATTTCCACCTGCACTACTTACCTTCATGTATGCCCCATACGTTGCTCTTACTTCCCACATCACTTTATTCTTATCTTATAACAATCTCACCCACCCCCCTTAGCCAAGTGGCTAACACCCATTATTTGGGTGAATCGTTCGCATTGTGATATAAGCAGGAAATTTGGCAGTTATGATACTCTATAGATGCCCTTTAAATCCAGTCGATTAGCCAACTCTAAATTCAACATGGCAGCAATTTCCTTTTTCAAAATGGCCGGCAAAATTGCGGCAATTTTTTTTTCAAAATGGTCGCCAAAATTGCTAAAACGTTCCATAAACTTTTTAATATTGAATTTAGAATGAACGAGTATCAATACAATATTGCAGAACGACGTATTATCTTTTTTTGTTGAAGGCTCCAGGCACGGACTATATAGCCCTCATCGAGGCCAGGCCTTAAATAAAAGAGATGAAAAGTATATGATGAAAAGTGTACAATGTTTGTTTGCAAGAATGAGAGGTCCGGTAACTCTAGTTTGAGTGAGACAGAAAGTAAGACCAGCAATCCTGACACGGAGAGTGTAAGATGGTTCCGGGCACCACTTTAACGCTCATACATCAGAACGGTAGTACTACCCTTTGGGCGGTTGCTGTCCTCAACCTACCATCTAAAAAATCTTTAAGAGGTAGTTAAAATTTTCAATTTACCTATAAAATAAATAGAAAATTTTAACAACCGCTTGTAGATAATATATAGTTCTGTGATTTTGTGTTTATCCTAAATTAAATAATAATAAGTTTAAGGCACGTTTTATCAAATTTGGCGGCAATTTTGAAAAAAAATAACCGCCATGTTGAATTTCGAGTTGGCTAATCGACTGGATGTAAAGAGTATCTGTATAAAGATATCACCATACCAACTTTAATGCTTGTATCACAATGTGAATGTTTTTTTTCTGTGTTCGCCACCTCGCTATACCTGCCCCATTCCTAATCCCCAAATCACCTTATTACCTTATTTTCCTTCCAGCGTTCAATTTTCCTAAAATAGTTTTTTCCTAAATATCCTGGTGCACCCCCACAAACTCAATATAATGAGGACCCCCAAGTGTTATAGTCATCTGTCATTACATCAATGATGACCATATTCGATGATAATGATCTTTTTGGATACAGCCTCCGAGGAGTTGAAACCCTCAAAGGCCTAAACGTGATCATTGGGTCGAATACGGAGCTGGACCTTTCAATTAGATATTTTCTTTCACTTTACATACAGCTGGGGGAATTGCTAGCCTGCTGTGTAAGGTCAGGTAATTATGGGAATGTTGTCTCAGATGTAATGCGTCCAAAAGAGCACATTGTTATTTTTCGTTATTCTGCCATTTGAAGACATTTAAAAGTATCAAACATAAAATAGAAACTTATTAAGTTCAATACATTTATATTTTTTGCCAGAAATAGTGATGTTATTTTTAGACATGATGATATCCCGTCTTCAGCACTGTCTTATATTGAGCAACCTTCCCTATTATGGTCAGACTGAAATCAATATCGCTAACTTTTTCCCACCTGATGGTTTTTAGCCGCGTCGCAGACGCTCCTCATAGAGTGCCCTCTGCTGTTGTTGTTGTTGTTCTTCTTCTTCTTCTTCTTCTTGTTCTTGCAGAGAAGACAAAACCTCAAAGCTCCACCCATTCTGGGAACCATAGCTCCACCCATTCTTGGAGAGCCTTCATATAAACAAATATCCACCATTTTATTAACTCGCATAGCTTTGAGGCCTGTTTTGTAGGCCCGTGGTGTCTTCCTCTCTCACACAGTTTTATTTCAAATCAAATTCGATATATCATTTCATTTTTCACAGTCGCTAACATAGTTTTAGACTCGGTTGAACAAAAACGGGAAGAAAATCCGATGAAAGTTGCCCTTTATAGAACGAAATGAATTCTCAAAGGCCTGTAACTTCAAGTCCATTGAGATATATATTTTTTAAATCGCGGCATGGTCAGTCATACACCGCCCGAAATAAGAGATGGGAAAATGCCGAGATATATATATATTTTGTTTAAATCGCGGCATGTCCTGTGCCGAGATATATTAGTCATACGGCATGGTCAGTCATACACCGCCCGAAATAACAGACGGGAAAATGCAGAGATATATTAAAAATTCGTCCATTTGATGACAATCGTCACGATGAAATATTTAATTTATACGTCGTCACAATAATATGGAGAGAGGAGATAGCTTCGTTCACGTGTCGCCACACACGGGAAATTGCCGAGATATATATTTTTTTTATCATCGCGGCATGGTCAGTCATACACCGCCTGAAATAACAGACGGGAAAATGCAGAGATATATTAAAAATTCGTCCATTTGATGACAATCGTCACGATGAAATGTTTAATTTATACGTCGTCACAATAATGTGGAGAGAGGAGCATAGCTTCGTTCACGTGTCGCCACACACGGGAAATTGCCGAGATATATATTTTTAAAATCGCGGCATGGTTAGTCATACACCGCCTGAAATAACAGACGGGAAAATGCCGAGATATATTAAAAATTCGTCGCCACACACGGGAAATTGCCGAGATATATTTTCACTTTGCACAAAAATAACATCAAGTAATCGAATCAATAGGAATGTCCTGTGCCTATAACATCGACGTTATAGGCACAGCTGCATCTAGGCATTGTGTAACATCGACGCGGCTTTTGTTTTAGTTAAAACTTTTTGTACTTGTTTATTACCTGATTGCTTGAAGTTGTGGTGAAGTTAAATTTAATGTTCTGTGTCCAGCACATTGAGATTGCTGTGGGATGTTAGAGAGTGGTTGGGAGTGGTTGGGATGACCTCCCAAGTGATTGGGAGCTGTGCTTCATATGTTTTAAATAGTGTTTTCACTTGTGTAGTTTCACTTCCTGGATTAAATGATCTGAGGACAATTTTCCTCTTTTCAAATTTATCGTGTGCGAAGTCAGCTTTAAGTGTCAGTTCTGCTAGTCAAGTGTTTTTACCCCACCCATGTGAAGTGAAAAGCGGGGTTAAGCAATTGCTTCCTATCTGTCTGTCCGTCTTATCAGTTTGCGATTGTCAGTTTATGATTGGGGAACAACTTGCTTAAATTGCATGTTATATCTTGAACACAAATCGGAACATGAATAGGAAGAGAAACCAGTGGTGTAACTAATTTGGCTCTGAATTCGTCATGATCACACATGCGCAGACAGTAGTGAGGTAATATTTATACAATGTCTGCCTGTTTGGCAGTCAAAAAAAATTGAAAATCATTCCAACCAGGAAGCATACTATTTATAAGGATGTCATAAAGGACACAAACAACAAGCAGGAATAACGATAAGAAATTACTCATGTAACGAGATTGATGGGGTGATGTAATAGACACTGAGTAAAACGGCAGTAAAAACCGGAATTATTATATATATATATATATGACTTTTACAATCTTTATTTAATTTAGTTACAGTAATGAACAGGATTATAAATAATTAAATTGATATATGTGGGAAAATTACATGCCCCGATTTATAATCCTGTTCATTTATTTAATTGTATTTCTACGCCCCCAGTGGTGCTTATAATAGAGGACATGGATCTGTCCCCCCATTGGAGGAAGACCCTGTCGTGAGCAGGCCGTTGGTGCTCCTATGGTTGGCAGCGAGTGCCCCGGATGCATTGACGGAAAGAGAGTGGCAATCATATGTGTTGGACAATTTAATACTCAGTCAGGATCGCCCAGATAACTCAGATGGCAGAGCACTGATACCGGTTCACCAGAGGACCTGGGTTCGATTTCTGGTCTGGGCATGTAATTGTCCCACATATATGAATTTAATTATTTAATTCTGTTGATTTATCTAATTGCTTCACTACGCCCCCAGTGGTGTTTATAATAGAGGACATGGATTTGTCCTCCCAATGGAGAAAGACCCTCTCGTGTTCAGGCCGTTGGTGCTCCTATGGTTGGCAGCGAGTGCCCCGGATGCATTGACGGAAAGAGAGTGGCAATCATATGTGTTGGAAAATTTCATACTCAGTCAGGGTCGCCCAGATAACTCAGATGGCAGAGCCACTGGTACGGTTTTCCAGAGGACCTGGGTTGGATTCCTGGTCTGGGTGTGTGATTTACCCACATATATCAATTTTATTTCAATTGATTTGCAGTATAGACTTGAACACCGGAGAACACAAATCGCCTTTGAAATACCTACAATAGCCTCCAGCTTTGCAGTACTTGGACATGTTAAATATGGTGGTGTATAAGTGTGTGCAAGACTGTTTCAACAGTGCTAAACTTCCGGAATTGATCTTTAAAATCACCATATTATTAAAACTGAAGTATATATACTTGAACACTGCGTGAGGCATCATGTCCGATGAACTCTGTAGTTGTTACCAGCGTTTGGTTCTTTTCTTTCCGAGTGGCATGAGACATTTCCGGTTTTGAGTAATCAGCCAATCGACGCAATAACAGACATCTTTAAACGGAGTTTTCAGGAAATGCACCTTGATACTAACCCTACCCTGAGATAAATAATTTGCTACTATAAAATATAACCCAACTTCTACCAACCATCTCACAAATGAATCACAAGTACACTTTCAGCATCGTCCAAATCCTCTGATCATTTTACTTTCCAGTTGTAAATCTGCAGAGGTTGCTGTAAATTGTATTCTAAAACGACGAAGCAACATTTAGTGATTCCCGTAAACCTGGTCAGGTTGGGGGTTTAATGGCAGGCAAGAGATGGCAGGAGATGAACGTGTGAACGAAAAATCAACACGTGTAAAATCCAATTTGTTTGCATTCTACGAGATGCAATTGATTGAGGATGACACTTTGGCAGCTACAAAGAGAACAAAACTTTCCAGGCAAACACTCCCAATAATTTGGAACTTAATATGGAAATTACAAAATGTACATAGACGTCTTCTTAATGAAAACACATGATTAATGCATGAATCGGACATCGTTAGCACCTGTTTTTTTTTGTTTTTTTTTAAATACCTGGAGTATTGAATTTCCCACTGATTTTTCTGTCCACATTTTGCTTGCATGAAAAGAAAATCTAGATGTGTCAGAAACTGCACCCAAGAAAGACCTGTGGATGTATATTTTGCATGCAGCATCTCTAATTTGACCCCCGCTCAGTTTATTGCCACTCAGCGGGACCTTTCACAGGGCTATTGGTCAACACCAATAGGCTCAGAAGCAATGTTCGGTTGCAAGAGGCAATGGCTTATTGCGTATTGAGCTGCTTGCGATAAACCGCCTGCTAATGGCACCCTGGTGATTAGTGTAAAGCAGGGTTGCAAGGCCATAGGCGAGCCATCAATAAAGCAGGCCCTCTCAGCACAACCTGTCAAAGGCTCCCCTGAGCTTTCTCCACTGCCAATGTGTACTTGTGCACCCATTTCAATAATCTTCACACGTAGGGCTGATGGTTAGTGCCTCATATACCATTACATCGATGATGAGATGTGAGCGCAACATGTGCTTATGACTCATTCTGATCGAGGCCTACCTGTTGGCGCCAATAATTTTGCTGTTGCATCAGTCCTGGCATTGGTAGAATGGAATGGTTGATCAGAGTAGTGATGGCAATGTACGAGAGAGCGCGCACAGCTGTAAGGACGAAGGACGGGAACAGTGGTGAGTTTGAGGTGAAGGTGGGAGTGCATCAGGGGTCAGTACTAAGTCCACTACTATTTGTAGCTGTGATGGAGGTGCTGGCTCGGAATGTAAAGGAGGGTTTACCGTGGGAGTTGTTGTATGCAGATGATCTGGTGGTGATTGCGGAAAGTATGGATGGACTGAAGGAGAAGTGCAACAAGTGGAAGGAATGTATGGAGACAAAAGGTCTGAAGGTGAATATCGGAAAAACAAAGGTGATGGCAAGTGGCAAGGTATGTGCTGAGGTGGAAAGAACTGGGAAGTGGCCGTGTGCTGTGTGCAGGAAGGGTGTCGGAGTGAACTCCATTCAATGTACAATGTGCGCAGACAACAACAACAACAACAACATGCATTTTAAGGCCATTTTCCCTGCTAGAGCGGGGGTTAGCCTTGCGGTCTCCATGACAATCTTCTCCATTTTGCCCTATTTTCTGCATCTTTCCTTGTTAACCCCCTTGCCCGCATTTCTTCTTGCACCATCTTTAGCCAAGTCTTTCTCGGTCTTCCCCATCCTCTACTTCCTTCTACATTAACTTCCATCACTCTTCTCAACCAGTCACTTTCATCCTTCCTCAACACATGACCAAACCATCTCAACCTGTTCCTCTTCACAGCATCAATCACAGGCAATATTCCCATCATCTTTCGCAATTCATCATTTGTCTTCTTCTCTCTCAACGATACTCCGCACATCCATCGAACCATTCGCATTTCCACCCTTTCCAGCCTTCGTTGCTGCTCTACGTTCATTACCCATGTCTCGCTCCCATAAATCATAACACTTCTCACACATGCAGCATACACCTTTCCCTTCAGCTTCAGCGACTCTCTCCTCCTCATCAGCATGCCACTCAGTTCCCGAAACTTCTTCCATGCACATCTCACTCGAGCAACCGTTGCCGAGTCTGATCCACCTTCTCCATTCAGCAGGTCTCCGAGGTAGCAAAATGTTTTCACACCTTCCAGGTTCACGCCGTCTCCAAGATCCAACTCAACATTTCCTCCATCTGCAGCTCCCCCTGTGCACACCTTACATTTCAATGTAGCTGCCACACTGGTAAATGACCCTCTCAGACCACTACATTTTTGATGAACCCACTCAGCGCACATTGTACATTGAATGGAGTTCACTCCGACACCCTTCCTGCACACAGCACACGGCCACTTCCCAGTTCTTTCCACCTCACCACATGCTTTACCACTTGCCATCACCTTCGTATTTCCGATATTCACCTTCAGACCTTTTGTCTCCATACATTCCTTCCACTTGTTCATCTTTTCCTTCAGTCCATCCATACTTTCCGCAATCAACATCAGATCATCTGCATACAACAACTCCCACGGTAAACCCTCCTTTACGTTCTGAGCCAGCACCTCCATCACAGCTACAAATAGTAGTGGACTTAGTACCGACCCCTGATGCACTCCCACCTTCACTTCAAACTCACCACTGTTCCCGTCCTTCGTCCTTACAGCTGTGCGCGCTCTTTAGTACATTGCCATCACTACTCTGATCAACCATTCCTCCACTCCTAACTTCCTCAATGCCCATGTCAATACTTTGCGTGGAACCCTATCAAATGCTTTCTCCAGATCAACAAACCCAAAAAACAACTTCTTCCTCTTCTCCATGTACTTCTCCTGCAACTGCCTCACAATGAAAAGCGCATCTGTCGTTCCTCTTCCTGGCATAAATCCAAACTGCATTTCATCGATCTTCACTTTCTTCCTTATCCTCCTCTCCAACACCCTTTCCAATACCTTCATTCCATGCTCCAATAACTTTATCGCTCGGTACGAGCCACACTCAAGAGGGTCACCTTTCCCCTTGTATAGAGGGACGAGGGTACTCAGTTCCCAAACCACTGGAATGCGGCCTTCTTTCACCACCAGATTACAGATCTCTGTCATTCTCTTCACACCCCAACTTCCTGCTGCCTTCAACATATCTCCCACAACTCCCGTCGGCCCTCCCGCTTTTCCACTCTTCATTGCTTTTATCGCTTCCTCAACTTCCTTCTCAGTTATCTTCTCTGCCGGTCCTAAAACTGGGTTACTCTCGATGTTGCCATCCCATTCATTCTCTGTATTCAACAGCATTTCCATATATCTTTTCCATCTTCCTTTAATTCCATCTGGGTCGACAACGATTTGTCCCACTTCATCCTTCAAGCAACTCACCCCCATCACATCACACCTCTCTTTCGCTATGTGCTTTGCAATCCTGAATACTGCTTTCTGACCCTCTTCCGAATCCAAGCGTTCTCCGAACATTTTCCTACATGCCTCCTGCACCTTTGCTACCTCTTTCTTTGCAGCCTTCCTGGCTGCCTTATAACTTTCATGCTCTGCTGTTTCTGCTCCCGTACCCTTCGCCTTCTGCCACTCCTTGAACTTCTTCCTCTTCTCGTCAATCCTCTTTCCAACTTCAACATCCCACCACCATGTTTCCGAGTTCCTCGGTGGTCCTTTTGTCCATCCACCTACCTCACCAACGGCTCCCAACAGACCAGCTTTCATTGACATCCAACCACTTTCAAGCTCAACCACATCATCCTCTACCCTACTCAGCCTTTCTTTTAATGCCTCCCTTACTGTCACCTCTTTCAACCTCCACACCTTCATTCTTGGTTGGTACTTCACCCGCCGAGCTCTCCTTGCACCTTTCACCCTTATGTCGCAGACAACCAAGTGGTGCTGTGAAACAGCCTCCTCCCCCGGGATCACCTTTGTGTCCCGGAGGTGCCCCCTATCTCGCCTACGCACCATCAGGTAGTCAACGGTTGTCGTCGACCCACCTGACGTGTATGTAACAAGCTTATTATCCTCTTTCTGGAACTGAGTATTACAAATCAACAAATCAACTCCATCAGCAAACTCCAAAATCCTTTCACCTTCTCCATTTCTCACACCATATCCGTAACCCCCATGAACTCCCTCAAAACCATCCATACTCCTTCCCACATGTCCATTCAGGTCTCCTCCCACTACAACAACTTCCTCATCTTTCACGTTTTCCATCAGCTTCTCTATCGCACACCAGAACTTGTCCTTCTCTTCATCGCTTCGACCAACCTGCGGAGCATATCCCGAGATGACGTTCACCAAGAGCTTTCCAATCATCATTTTCACCATCATCAACCTATCATTCATTCTAGTCACACTCACCACACTGTCTACAAACTCCTCAGAAAACAGGACACCAACACCATTCACGCCCTCCGGGTACCCTTGCCACACAAACTTGTATTTCTGTCCCTGCCTACCCTGCACCATTCTCACACCACTTCCCTTCCATCTCGTCTCTTGCACACAACATATGTCCACTCTTCTTCTGACCAATACTTCCACCACTTCTCCTGATCTCCCTGTCATTGTCCCTACATTCCATGTCCCAAACCTCAGAAACCGATCTCCACTTCGGGCTGCACCCTGCCCATATGTAGTTGTAATTGTCATGGTTCTCTTTTTGAGGCAATGTTTTTATGGCCGGATGCCCTTCCTGACGCCAACCCTCTTAGTCGTCTCTTATGACACGCAGGGATACGGTGTACCTATTCTGACCAGGGTACACACAGGGAAACGTTTAAAACATGGAAATTCGGGGGGGGGGGGGGGGGGGCGGCATCAGCATCACGGCTGCGGTTTAAACATATTCCAACAATATTCAAACAGAACCATGAAAACCATGAAAAACAATCCGTGAAAAGTCTCCAAGCGAGAACGTGGATTTGAGAAAGAGGGAGCAGAGGCGGAAGAAAAAACGAGATACAGGGGACTGGGCACAAGCCGAGACGAGGAGGAGAGCGAACAAGCACGTGTCCGGGAGGAGAGAAAGAATCAATATAGAATTCTTTGTCTAGGGAGGTGAGGTGAGGGGGAGAAAACAAAATAAAAGAAACAAGCTATATAGCGAAGGAAATAACCCAAACCGACAAAACACCGACGGGGGGAGGGAAGCCCCAAGTCACCAGGCCGCGCACGAGGTACGACCCAGAAAACGATTAATTACACACAAGTTTGCACGAACCACAAACCAACACCAACTAGAAACACACAATAACACGTACACAGCAAAATAACCAGTGGAAATTTGACAAAGACAAGAATGGGAAAACACTCAAACTTCGAACTCAAATGTGCGCAGAGAAGGTTCATAAAAAAATGTAGTGGTCTGAGAGGGTCATTAACCAGTGTGGTAGCTACATTCAAGTGTAAGGTGTGCACAGAGGGAGCTGCAGATGGAGGAACTGTTGAGTTGGATCTTGGAGACGGCGTGAAGCTGGAAGGTGTGAAAACATTTTGCTGCCGAGGAGACATGCTGAATGGAGAAGGTGGATCAGACTCGGCAACGGTTGCTGGAGTGAGATGTGCATGGAAGAAGTTTCGGGAACTGAGTGCCGTGCTGACGAGGAGGGGAGTGTCGCTGAAGCTGAAGGGAAAGGTGTATGCTGCATGTGTGAGAAGTGTTATGATTTGTGGGAGCGAGACATGGGTCATGAACGTAGAGCAGCAACGAAGGCTGGAAAGGGTGGAAATGCGAATGGTTCAGTGGATGTGCGAAGTATCGTTGAGAGAGAGGAAGACAAATGATGAATTGCGAAAGATGATGGGAATAGAGCCTGTGATTGATGCTGTGAAGAGAAACAGGTTGAGGTGGTTTGGTCATGTGTTGAGGAAGGATGAAAGTGACTGGTTGAGAAGAGTGTTCGAAATGAATGTAGAAGGAAGTAGAGGACGGGGAAGACCGAGAAAGACTTGGCTAAAGATGGTGGAAGAAGAAATGTGGGCAAGGGGGTTAACAAGCGGAGATGCAGAAAATAGGGAAAAGTGGAGAAGATTGTCATGGGGACCGCAAGGCTAACCCCCGCTCTAGCAGGGAAAATGGCCTTAAAATGCCTGATGTTGTTGTTGTTGTTGTATCAGTGCTGGCATTGTTTTATGACCACTGGCACAGATTTGGTCACTTTTGAAGCTTAAAAGACAGAGTTGTAGGAGCTGTGCTCCCACGTCAATCGGAAGAATGGACGCGACAAAAAGCTGGAATTCGTCCGAGTTTCTTTATTGTCACAAAACAACTTGGGTACTCTGAAAAGCCCGTTTATCGGGCAGCAATATATATACACACATTATCCCGGAGCGTTTGCCCGGGAAAGGCGAGAGGGGGCGTGGCCGGGCGTCCTGGCCGAGGCCTGGCAAGTCAAGAGCGGGCGTGGCCGGGCGTGCCCAGGCATGCCCGGGCGTCCCGGCCGAGGCCTGGCAAGTTGAGCGCGGGCCTGCCCGGGCGTCCTGGACGAGCCCGGCATGGTGATCGCTCCGCGTCCTTGGTAGGTGCAAGGCGATTGTGTAAACCCAGCGGTAGCCGCTACACACGTCCCCCCAGGATCGACTTGCACCGGCAGGGTCAATTTGAGGGGGGTCCTGATGACCCGGCCGAAGTGACCCCTGGTGGGTTGTGGGGGGGGGGGGGTCCGGTGTGGTGGTGGGCAGTCGAGTGGGGGGCACCGTGGACGGGGGGTGGCCTCACCACGGCGGAAGGGCCAACCGTGGCGGTTGGTCGATGTCCACGTGCGCCGGCTTGAGGCGGTCCACCGCAATCCGGTCCGACCTGCCGCCGATGTCGATGACGAACGACTTGTCGTCCTGTCGCAGGACCCGGAAGGGCCCGTCGTACGGCGGCCGGAGCGGCCCCCGATGTGCGTCATGACGCACAAAAACGTACTCCGCTGTGCGAAGCGCTGGGGGGACGTAGGAATGGGGGTCACCGTGGTAGGATGTTGGCACGGGGGCAAACCGTCGGGCGGCCTCCTGGAGGTCCGAGCGCTGGTGAGCTGCAGACCAGGGACTGGTAGCGTCGGGCACGAATTCGCCCGGGACGCGTAGCGCCTGGCCGTAGACAAGCTCGGCGGTGGATGCCCGGAGGTCCTCCTTGGGGGCCGTGCGGAGGCCCAAAAGGACCCACGGCAGCCGGTCGGCCCAAACGCCGTCCTGAAGGCCGGCCATGAGCGCGGCCTTCATGGAGCGGTGGAATCGCTCGCACAACCTGTTGGCTTGGGGGTGGTAGGCCGTAGTACGGTGGAGCTTGACCCCCACGTTGCGGGCGACCGCGCCCCACAGCTCGGAGGTGAACTGCGGTCTGCAGTCCGACGAGATGTCCGCCGGTGCGCCGAAGCGGGCGACCCAGGTGGCGATGAAAGCCTGCGCCACGTCGGCGGTGGTGGTGGAGACGAGGGGAACGGCCTCCGGCCACCTGGTGGTCCTGTCCACCATGGTGAGCAGGTGTGTGAACCCCCGTGATGGGGGGAGGGGGCCCACCAGATCCACGTTGACGTGGTCGAAACGTCGTTTGGGCACGGTGAAAGGTGCCAGCGGGGCCTGGGTGTGTCGGTGGACCTTGACCTGTTGGCAGGCTGTGCAGGTGCTGGTCCAATCGCGGACGTCCCGTCGAAGGCCGTGCCAGACGAATCGCGCCGACACCAGCTTCTGGGAAGCTTTCCGGCCCGGGTGGGAAAGGCCGTGGAGGGAGGCGAAGATGTGGCGTTGCCAGGTAACGGGCACGATGGGGCGAGGCTGGCCTTGGGAGACGTCGCAGAGCAGGACAGTGTCCGCGAAGGGGATGACGGCCAGGCGGAGGCCCGTGTCCGCCGCCCGGAGGGCTTGCACCGTGGTGTCGGTGGTTTGGTCCGCCGCCATAAGCGCGAAGTCCACGCCGAGGTGGACTGCGTTCGCGCTGGCCCGAGAAAGACAGTCAGCCACGGCGTTGTTTTTGCCGGCGACGTGCCGGATGTCCGTGGTAAACTCCGACACGGCGGAGAGGTGGCGCTGTTGGCGGGCCGACCACGGCTCCGTGACCTTGGCCATTGCGTAAACCAATGGCTTGTGGTCGACGAACGCCGTGAAGGGTCGGCCCTCCAGGAGGTGGCGGAAATGGCGAACGGCCAGGTGTAGACCGAGGAGCTCACGGTCAAACGTGTATTTGAGCTCGTTCGGCCGGAGCTGCCGGCTGAAAAAAGCGAGTGGCTGCCAAACCCCGTTCACCCATTGCTCATGTACGGCGCCCACCGCGTAGTCGGAGGCATCCGTGGTGAGGGCGATGGGAGCGTTGAGCACCGGGTGAGCGAGCAGTGTTGCGTCGGCGAGGCCCCGCTTTGAGCTTTGGAAGGCCGCGTCCATTGCTGCGGACCAGACGATGTCATGCTTGGCCGGCTTGCCCCGGAGGGCTTCGTTGAGGGGCCGCATGAGTTGAGCAGCGCGGGGCACGAAGCGGTGATAGAAATTCACCATTCCCAGGAATTCCTGCAGGGCCTTTATGTAGCGGGGACGCGGAAACGTGGTGATGGCCTCGACCTTGGTTGGCAGCGGCATGGCCCCGTTCTTGGTGATGTGGTGGCCCAAAAAATCAACGGCCGTCGTGCCGAAGTGGCATTTGGCTGGGTTGACGATGAGGCCGTGCTCGCTGAGGCGCCCGAACAGTGTTCGGAGGTGGAGGAGGTGCTCGGCCCGGGACGTGCTGGCGACGAGGATGTCGTCCAGGTAAACGAAGAGGAACGGCAGGTCACACAGCACTCCGTCCATCAAGCACTGGAACACCTGAGCCGCGTTCTTGAGGCCAAACGGCATCCGTAGGAATTTGAATAAGCCGAACGGCGTGATGACGGCCGTTTTAGGGACGTCGGCCGCCCTGACAGGTACCTGGTGATATCCCCGTATGAGATCGATTTTTGAAAAAAATGACCCGTCCTGCCAGACGGGCGGAGAAGTCTTGGATGTGCGGGATCGGATACCTGTCGGGGGTGGTAGCGTCGTTAAGGTGGCGGTAGTCGCCACATGGGCGCCAGCCGCCCCCTGGCTTTGGGACGATGTGTAGTGGCGAAGCCCACGCGCTATCGGAGCGCCGCATGATGCCGAGGTGTTCCAAAGCGTCGATCTCGGCTTTGGCCATGGCGAGCTTGGCTGGGTCGAGGCGGCAGGCTCTGGCGTAGACCGGCGGGCCCATGGTTGGTATGTGGTGCTCGATCCCATGTCGTACTGCGACGGCCGAAAACGTCGGCCGCATGAGGGCCGGGAACTCCGTGAGCAGGCGAGCAAACTCGTTCGCCGCCGGGAGGGCGCATGCCAGCTCGGTCGGAGCGGAGCTGCTCAATGTGCATACCAGGGAGCTGAAGGTCTCGGCGTTGATGAGGCGACGCCGTTGGACGTCCACCAGCAGTCCGTGTGTGCAGAGGAAGTCGGCACCTAGCAGAGCCATGGGCACGTTTGCGGTTACAAACGTCCAAGTAAAGCGTTGGCCGCCGAAGCAGAGGGTGACGTTGCGCGGGCCGAAGGTGCGGATGGCCGATCCGTTGGCCGCAACCAAGGAGGGGCCGCAAACCATGGACTGCCTGTCCTGATCAGAGGCGGGTATGACACTCAGTTGGGCGCCGGTGTCGCACAGGAAGCGCCGTCCGGACGCTTTGTCCGTGATGAAAAGTAAGTTGCCCATGTGGCCGGCGCTCATGGCTGGTAATGAACACCGGCCCGGCCGTTTCCCGGCCTGCCGAAGGTGCACGGGGGTCGGCATGTCCGGGCCTTCTGTCCGAACCTGGCATGATAGTAACACCACGCTTGGTCAGGTGGAGGCCCCAGTTGTCGTGCTGGGGGTGGTCGGCTCGGCGTAGCGGCCGCCAATTGTGTCGGCAGTTCGGTCGTCGACCGTGCCAGGTGCTCGGGCGCCATGGGCGTTGCGTCGGACGGCGGTGGGCCCCAGGTCGCTGCTGCAATGCGTTGGCCTGCCGCGGAGATCTTGTCGGCTTCCCTGGCGAGGGCGTGGGGATCCGTGATCGTCGTGCTCGCCAGGGCGAGGCGTACCGGGCTAGGCAGCTGACGGAGGAACAGCTCCCGGAACAGGAATGCCGGAGAGTGCTCGCCGAGCAGCGAAAGCATGTAGTCCATTCGCTCAGACGGGCGCGTGTCGCCGAGCTCGGGCAGGTCGAGCAGGCGCCGTGCGCGTTCCGCCGATGGGAGGGCGAAAGCGTCGAGGAGGAGCTTTTTAATCGCGCTGTATTTGTCAGCGGCTGGCGGGCTCTCGAGGAGGCTCAGGGCGCGGGCCGCGGTGGCTGAACCGAGCGCTGCTACCACATGGTGGAAGCGGGTGTCGTCGGCCGTGATGCCTCGCAGGGCGAACAGGGAGTCCGCCTGGGCGAACCAAACCGCCGCGTGAGCCTCCCAGAAGGTAGGCAGTTTAAGGGCAACTGCCGTGTCCATGTCGGTAGGTCACCAATGTAGGAGCTGTGCTCCCACGTCAATCGGAAGAATGGACGCGACAAAAAGCTGGAATTCGTCCGAGTTTCTTTATTGTCACAAAACAACTCGGGTACTCTGAAAAGCCCGTTTATCGGGCAGCAATATATATACACACATTATCCCGGAGCGTTTTCCCGGGAAAGGCGAGAGGGGGCGTGGCCGGGTGTCCTGGCCGCGGCCTGGCAAGTCGAGGGCGGGCATGCCCGGGCATGCCCGGGCGTCCCGGACGCGGCCTGGCAAGTCGAGAGCGGGCATGGCCGGGCGTCCTGGACGAGCCCGGCATGGTGATCGCTCCGCGTCCTTGGTAGGTGCAAGGCGATTGTGTAAACCCAGCGGTAGCCGCTACAGAGTAAACATTTTTTTTCTTTTGCTCTGAATTGTATTCTTTGTTTAGTGTACACTAAATCATTATTTTTGTTGTTGTTGCTATAACAATGCCAGATTACTTTACTTATTTAGTCGTTTGTGTATTATTTTTTCTGTTGTATGTATTGCAGAAGAACAGTGAAAAGGCACTTGAGAATATAAAGCAGTTTACAAGAGCTTAAAGAGCCCTTGGAACAAAGATATGAGAAAAGAATGAGTTCCTGTGGTGATAAAATGTCAGAACATCAAAGGTTCATGCTTAAAACGTGATCCTAGTAAAATATAGATGGAAAGTTTGGGTCCTGGAGGGCTCCGTTCCACCTTATAACACACGCTAAAGGGGATTCTAACCAACCGATCAATCAAATCCGCCAGACTCTTGACAGAGCGTTTGTGCCGCCAAAGCAATCCCTGGGCAAGGGTTATGCGGAGTGGCTTGCCATTGCCTTCCCGGCAGTCAATCAGGGCAGGATTTTTCAATTTTGCCAGAATGCCGGCGACAACTCGTTTAATTTTCAATAAAGATATCTGCGAGATATTTATCATTCAACAACAGTCAAGCAATCCTGGCAGACTGATCCTCTGGCTTGACCATCCATGTGTGCCATCGGGACGACAGTTTATGACTGTCTCGATATTTGAACCTCAGCTGGACAGCTGAAAAGTATGTGTACTCCTCTAGGCGATCCTGCCAGTCCTGGCATGCTCCCAATTGCTTATGAATGAAAAAAAATGCAGGAATACTAAGTTTTCTGAAAACTTTTTTTTTTTTTGCAAAAGCATCAAAACACTGTGGATTGCGACTTTAAATGAGAAAATATATTTGTTTTCAATGTTATTAAGGATCAAATTGGAAGGTTTTGTTATTGCTTTGGACATTGTTCAGCATATTAGAAATAGCATCTGTGATCTCCATATTGAGCGCCGTGGTGGTGGTGGTGGTGATGTGAGTAAAACCTTGTTATATTTGCCCTCACTGGTGGGGAGTTGGAATCTCATGGATGCTCAGTGGAAATTTCACCATCCTATGATAAAGCGGCAACCTGTCCAGGATTGGTTCTAAGCCATGGAAGCTTTCACAACTTGTCACGAATGCCCTGACACTCTGTCAAGAGCATGAGCAACCACCACCACAATCACCTCCAGCTGGCTTAGACCTTACCCATGGCTGCCACTGCTTTACTGATGTTACTTGACCTCTGCCAAAGCCTCGGGCATAAAGATAGTTGCCTGAAAGAGGGAAAAGAGTCTCAAGAGGTTCAGACGTAGACACAGGGCCGTGAATGAAGCAAATTGCCAAGCGTCCCAACACGCTAAGACGCTGAATAATTTATTGCATATCAAAAAGCACAATAATTACAGTGAGTTTTGCTGACAGAGCGAGTTTGTGTCATAATACAATTTAATTCTGCAATATTAAATTTCAAACACTTTAATATGTACTTATGTTGAAAGAAATATATGCATGTACCAGGTTATGATTGCTGCTCATGTGACCATCACCATCATCATCATCATCATCATCATCATCATCAATCCACCTTGGCAAGAATAATTTCTAGTGTCGTTTCCCCTATAATTTCCTATTTTATTGTTTCCCCAATATATTTATTGTTTTGGCTTTTAATTAGGAAATCGTTTTTGCTTTTAGTTTTCATTATGGAGTTTAGTTCTGCTTATAGTGCAGTTTAAAGTCGAGCAAATGTCTGCAGAGCAGAATATGGTTCGCAGCTGATCATCGCCGTGGCTTCAGCAGGTACCTTGGTGCATATTCTGCTTTGCAGTCTGCTTGCACTTTCATCGCCAGTAACTGGGCACAATGCTAGTGCTCGCCAGGGGACAATTTGCCACCGGTCGGAGTACTTTGGTGACCATTGAAGGCCATTGAAAGGTGAAAAGCTTTGGAATTTAGTGATTATTGTAGACATGAAGGCAGGTACCCCAGGGTAGACCCCCTTGCATTCTAAGTAGCTGTGTAATACTCTGCTGGTCCAAAGGACATTATTGAGCTGTTATTATTTTATGGGTCGTGAATTTTTATCCATAAAACGTGTGCCGTACACTGTCCTTTTTGACAAACAACTGTCTTGATCAAAAGATGATGCCCTTCTCAACTTAAATAATTATATAACTACTGCATTACCATGGAACCTGAATCCACCACACACACACACACACACACACACACACACACACACACACACACACACACACACTTCACACAACACCAGGGTCGATTTGACCACAATTTCCAAAATTCAGGAATTTCTGTACCAATGACAGCAACATCGGTAATCCCAGGAGATGCATTGAGACAGTATATTGAACTTTCCTCTGGCCTGGTGTTCACGCCTTCTTGTGCCCTTTGCTAAGTAAGGCATAAGCGGTGAGCGGAGTTCCGTCTCCCAGGGGCACGTTGAATGACTGTGAGCGGCAGGTTCGTGCCTTGCATGGTGATCGCTATGTGGCCTCTTTTATTGATCTCTGCCTGGGTGGAATTATAGAGCACCAGGAGCTATGCTGCAGCAGGGTATTTTTTCCATGATATTGCTTTCCTGCTTTTAATCCAAAGTCTGAAAGGAATGAAGATATTGTCTTGTCTTGATGTGGCCAACTGTTTCCTATGAGGTATATGTATGTTGGATTTGTTGAGCTATCCTAATGGTGGCACATGGTGGTTGGACTTTTCAAGGTTTTACCAAACAGTATGACTTGTCACCTCATCTGCTGCTGCAGTTTCTTCTTCTCCTTCAAGAGAAAGGTTCAAGGAAGAATTTGTCGGAATTTGTAGGATTTTACCGCATATCTTTATCTCTTGTCTGGCCTATTGGTGAAGGCAACACAGATTCAAATCCCATATAGATATGTGTGTCCATTGTCTGCTAATGTCCTTGTAATTCATATAAAAGTACACTGATGTTTACTCACATCATTGCCCTGCATGGGATTTACGCCTAACCTCTTATATGAGCTTTGGAACCCTAAAAAGAAAACTCCCGTGAAATATTGATGCGATTTTATTCTCTAAAATACATTTACTTTTTCTAGCCTTTCTTTCTTATTTTCTTAGTTCTTCCCCTGCCTTGACCTGTGTAAAAACTTTCACTTCCTGTTTCCACTTTTATTTACATCACTTTTTTTCTTTCTTTCATTGTTACGCAAGATATTTGTTTCCGGCTTTCCCCATCCACTTTCATGCTGAAACATTAGCCTTGAATCATTTGGTCTGTGTCTTGCTAATGTGAACAGTAAGTCCAACACAGTGCTGTCCAAGACTTGTACTAATTATGCAAGTCTGATCAATGTTATCATTACACACTGGCCTTTTGGGGTTATTAGAACATGTATTATACTTTCCTTTGGTAATCCACCCTTCACTTCCTCACTTGGATTGACTTGACGAAGCTCACTCAGAGGTATCGATCAAACCACATCATGCCATATCAAAGCAGGCAAGCTTGAGTGCAATGTACCACCCAACCTTCTCCCTCCCTTCCATCCTCCAAAAACAGAACAAAGACCAATGAGTGCATTTGACCTCAGTGTCTCTCAGAATCTTCACACTATTTAACCCAAAGTTAGGAATTCTGACATTCCATCAAGCTACAGAAATCATCTTTCGGACCTTACTGGGCCTGATCCTCACCATGTGCGACAAATCTAGTTTCACTGTGCAATCGGTTTTTATAGAACCGTGTCCCCTAAGGGTCCAGGCTAAGGATATCTTTAACTTTCCAGCAGATCCAGTTACAATTGGATACTTCATCCCAGGATTGTTGTACACATTGTGTACAACAATCCTTGCTCTATCCTCTCTCTACTGAGATATCCATGCGCTACAAGTGAAAGAAGAAATAATAAACGCTCCATCTATTGAGGGACTAGATTCTATTAGTATTTCATTCCTTTGATTTGACAGCTGCAAATGCCTTTCAGCCGAAAGTGTCAAATCTCGTATTAGGGTCAGTTCAATTGAACTCACAAGGTGCATGATACGACGTATGAACTAATAACCCTCAGTGCTCTGGCCCAAATTGTCCATTGAAGCAAGAAAAAAAAAGATTGCAATTTGCATTTTTGCAACATTTTTGCGGACGATGGTAATTGATTCGGACGTGCCAGAAGCCGCACTATGTGAGTGACACTTATTTGTACCACAGCTTACGGGATGCCTGAGATTCCAGGGTCACAAATGCCATTCCCACCGCTCTCCTTCCCAATTCCCCGATGATGGAGAGCCTGATGGATTGGCAGATGAGAAATGCACTCCCCATTGTGTTTTAATGCCACTGGCAGTTCGGGGTGCACTGTCAGATCAAAATCCAAATTGTACTACATTCTTTATTCAATATAAGCAAGAAAAAGAGCAATCAGAGATTGCAAACCCTCGCCAGGATGTATTTTCAGTGGTTTTTAAGGCTTTTGTGTTAAAACAAATATGGCGGCAGAACCACGTGACCGATGACGTCATAAAAAAAGTTTCCTAAACTAATTCATTCCTAGATTATGCTCAATAAATTTAATCTTGATCGGATGAAGTTTTGTACTTGTCGAATTATGACATCATAATCGAGGTATCTATGAGATCATCATTAACATATTTTATTCCCCATGGAGAGTTCTTTACAATGAGCCATGTCTCAATTTTTTCTATTCAGCGCTATTGGAGATATAAAGGTGCAAAGTTTTTCGTTTTTTCCAAGATGGCGACCAGACCACGTGACACATGACGTCATAACTATGATAAAAAAAATTATACTGGTGGAGTTTCACCTATGGTGAAAATTTCCTGTCAATCGGACCAACGGTTGCAGAGAAAATCATATTTATTCTGTGTGGACAAACAGACAAAGACAGACAGACAGACAGACAAACAGACAAACAAACGGGCTCAAATGCAATACCCTCTCCTCTGGTGAGGGTAATCATGGAATGCAATAATTTCATTGCAAACAAAAAAAAGGATGTTTGTTCGCAACATCCATGACCTCACAAGGATCTCCTGGGCTTACGTAAAACAATGGTGCGAAATGAATTACAGGGCAGAAAGGTTGCAGTTGAATCATTGTTTGCGAACAAATATGAAGAGCCTGTGAGGGATTCTGATAGGAAGCCATCTTGCAAGAATGGATGACGCTGGACATCTGCGCAGACACAGAGCTCTCTCATAAAACCAAACACCAGTGTTGTGCAACATCGAGCATGGGATTTATCTGGAAACTGATCAATTGTACCCAATAAAGAATAGCACACAGAGACCCACCTCCATATTAGCAGGGTCCATTAATTTTGAAGGGCCACCTGGCACTCAAGGTGTTTTTGCCAATACGCACGGAAAGTCATTGTAATTTTGCCAATTCTGCCAGGACGTGCACTGTTTAACGAGGTGTGTTACATGGAAGCATTTCGAATTTTGTACAATGAACTGATTTTCATGAGTGAAGCCCACAGCAAACACCATCTACTTATCCCATTTGTCTTCATGGAATACTGATTGGGTTGTTAACAATTCACAATGTAATAACTTCACATAATTCTGCAGATTATGCTCGACATGACAGATAATCTCGAGCACTTATTAGGCTTTCACTGCACTGGAGATAATAATAATAATAATAATAATAATAATAATAATAATAATAATTGTTTTATGTTTTAAAGCCTGGTGTTGGCTTAGCGGTTAGGGTGCCGGCTTGGGATCCTAGGATCCTGGGTTCGAATTCCGTTTAGTGGTTAGGGTGGCGGCTTGGGATCCTAGGATCCTGGGTTCGAATCCCGTTTAGCGGTTAGCGTGGCGGCTTGGGATCCTAGGATCCTGGGTTCGAATCCCATTTAGCGGTTAGGGTGCCGGCTTGGCATCCTCGGATCCTGGGTTCGAATCCCGGTTAGCGGTTAGGGTACTGGCTTGGGATCCTAGGATCCTGAGTTCGAATCCCGGTTAGCGGTTAGGGTGGCGGCTTGGGATCCTAGGATCCTGGGCTCGAATCCCATTTAGCTGTTAGGGTGCCGGCTTGGGATCCTAGTATCCTGGGTTTGAATCCCATTTAGCGGTTAGGGTGCCTGTGGGATCCTAGGATCCTGGGTTCGAATCCCGGTTAGCGGTTAGGGTGCCGGCTTGGGATCCTAGTATCCTGGGTTCGAATCCCGTTTAGCGGTTAGGGTGTTGGCTTGGGATCCTAGGATCATGGGTTCGAATCCCAGTTAGCGGTTAGGGTGCCTGTGGGATCCTAGGATCCTGGGTTCGAATCCCGGCTAGCGGTTAGGGTGCCGGTTTGGGATCCTAGTAGCCTGGGTTCGAATCCCGTTTAGCGGTTATGGTGCTGGCTTGGGATTCTAGGATCCTGGGTTCGAATCCCAGTTAGTGGTTAGGGTGCCGGCTTGGGATCCTAGAATCCTGGGTTCGAATCCCGGTTAGCTGTTAGGGTGCCAGCTTGGGATCCTAGGATCCCGGTCGATCACTGAATTAACACCAGGGGGGTTTACTCAGCCTGTCGTCCTTCCGAGGTCGGCAAATTGAGTACCAGCTTGCTGGTAATTCCCTGTGTGCCGCAAGAGGCGACTAACAGGGTTGTCGGCAGGAAGGGCCATAAAACATTGCTGCAAAAAAGGGGCCCACGGTGCCCAAAAAAGGCCAACCCCTGCTCTGCATGGAAAAATGGCCTCAAAAAGGTGGTTCTTTGTTTTATGACTTATCGCATCATATAAATTTTGGTGAGCTGAACATCCCATTCTCAATGCGAAAGAGTTGCTGTAAGATCTTATTTAAGGTGTTCAATTGAATTCAAAGTTGAACCTCGGTGTGACAAACGGTCAGTTCAAAGGTGATTTCAAGCCAGCAGCCCTCATTGCTTGGGTTTTTCCCACTCCAAGACTGCCGTCTATCCCATAAGGTTGTGAAACTGATATTGTGGTTGGATTTATAGAAGCTGATGTATGTATTTTGCCACCAATGCATTTTCTCGGGTATCACAATTTGGACTCGCTGCTGTTTGCTCTCCTTTTTGCAGGTGGTGTGCATGCCACGAGATTCCAAGATCTCCACTTCACGTCGCAGCCTTCGGATGCATTGCTCCTTGCCGGTGCGACCACCACATTGCACTGCGCTGCCAACCCCACCTTGCAACCTACCGTCAGGTGGCGGTGCCTCGACGAGCTCCCGGCTGACCAAAGCAAGGATATGGGCAATGGTTCACTGCAGCTCTCAGCAGCGGCACACTGTCAGTGTCTCGCTACTGTGCCTGGAGTGGGTACAATCGCAAGCCGGATGGCACAAGTGTCAGGTGGGTGCTGCTGAGGCATATTTTTTATCTGTTCTGCGGCACTATGGTTGGAGACATTCAGTCAAGGACAATGTGCAGAAAGTTAAGGGCTGCATCATTTAAGTTGTAGTTAGAGGTGATCATCCACTTCACCTGCCATAAATACAATTTATTTTTATTTTCAACTTGATCACACGATTTAGTGCAACCTTCCCCTCCCTATAATCTGCCTATGTATGCATCTCCATGTGACTATTTGTAATGTGTTATGGAATCGGCTTCTAAGATTTACTTTCACCATTTTTGTGGTTATATCTAAGCATTTGGTGGCAATCCCTTGGTTGAGGATGTACGACACGAATGATGGGTTCAATGGCGTCTAATTTTATTTTCTTGTATACCACAGTAAATACAACCAAACCAAGAGATACATCTATGTTTAATTGCCTACCAGGTTGTTTTTATCACCATGCTTTAAAACTTAATGGGGGGATGTTGTCCTCTGCTGCCATCCACCTGTCAGTCCGTCACGCTATCTCCTCCTAAACGATTGTGCAGAAATCCACCAACCTTGGTTGTTATGATTGCAACATGCCAAGAATGTGCGAGACCAGTATTACTATTTTTTATATATATATATTTGTATACAAGATCGAGGCTCGTGTAAGAGCTAACATTAATCACAAAAAATAAAAACGGACACACAAAACATACAATAAAGGATCGGGGCGGTCACGGATTTTCGAAGCTGTTCCACGATCTTCACGCACGCTCGAAGCTAAGTCATTGTCACATTTGTATTCTTGTCTAAACTGTTTATCTTACGTGTGTGTACCTTTTAAGTGTCCCTCGGAAGTTTTATTGGGGTTAATCTTTCATACCTGTAAAAAATAGTCGAGTATCTCGTGCCGCGCGGGGCCACGCGGCCTAGTTGTTGAAGCTTCCGACCTGGAGGCTTGGTTTCTCTCCGGGCATCCAAAGTGGTTATTTTTTCATTCGTGTGTTTGTCAAATTTCAACTCGTTACTTTATCGTCCATGCTTTATTGTTTGTTTATAGTTAGTTTTGGTTTGAATTTCCTGTAACTCGTAATTAATTAATCCTGTTCTGCGCCTCGTGTGCGGCCTTGTACCCCTGTCAGTGTTTGTTAACTTAAGTCCCCTACATCGTGTTTTGCTTGGCTCTCAATTTTTCCCTTCTACACCGAACGTAATACTCTCTGTCTAACGTTTTAAATCCCCACCCCACCCCACCCCACCCCCCAAAAAAAAGAAAAAGAAAAAAAAAAAAACATTTATTTTTCCTTTCTCCACGTGTGCCGTTGTCTCATCCTGTACTTTCTGTCCAGGTGTATCGCGGTGCTTTTCGCCCCGCCCCCATTATCTCCTTGCCATCCACCTTTTGCCCTGTTCACGTGACTCGTGGTGGTCCCTCTCGGCCCTCCCCCCGTTGGTATTTTGTGCATATAAGATTGTTCACGGTTCTGTTTAAATATTATTTTAAATATGTTTAACCTTTCCCCTTCAGTGGTTTATTCAGTGGTATATTACAACACGCTGTTTTTCTTCCTATTTAAAAGGCTTTTCTCAATTTCCTCTCCAACTCATTCCACGTCAAAAAAAAGAAATTCAATATCTTATACGTCTCCCTCACTACATGGTCTAAATTCACATTCATTCCATCCCTCCTCCATCGTTCTGAATCGGATTGCTAACTTGAAAATCACAACAAACCCAATTTGTTATCAATGTTCGTCTTTCATTAATCATCCACTTTCTAAACTCCCCTCTTGCCCCTCCCCTCCAAATCCCCCCCCTTGCACCTACACTCCTAAACTACCCCCTTTCCCCTCCACTCTTAAACTCCCCCCTTGCCCCTCCACTCCTGAACTCCCCCCCTGCCCTTCCCCTCCTAAAGTCCCCCCTTGCCCCTCCCCTCCAAATCCCCCCCTTGCCCTCCAAATCCCCACTCCAAATCCCCCCCCCCTTGCCCCTACACTCCTAAACTCCCCCCTTGCCTCTCCACTACTAGACTCCCCCCTTGCCCCTCCCCTCCTAAACTCCCCCCTTGCCCCTCCCCTCCTAAACTCCCGCCTCACTCCTCCCCTTCAAAACTCCCCCCCAACTCCTCCCATTCAAATCTCCCCCCATACCATTCCTCTCAAATTCTCCCCTCTCCCCCCTCCTCAAAGTTGCCTCCTCCCCACCTCGTCTCCCTTCTATCTCATGCCTCCACCCCCCCCAACCTTCTACTGTCCCATGCCCCCCCTCAAACAACCCCTCACTCTGCCTCATCCCTTCACCACCAAACCTTTCATCCTCCTCATCCTTCCCTTTCTTGGAACTCTTCTGTAATCTCTGACACACTATCAACTGCTCTCCCTACCTCCCCCTCTCATCCTTCATCTTACCCTACTCCTCCCCTCCCCTGTCCTGTACCCGATGCTCCCCCTCTCTCTTCTTTAACGGTATGGACCTCAAACATCCGGGGCCTTCGCTCAAACCTGACTGATCTCTCCATACAGGTTGCTTCTGACAATCCAGACTTGATCTGCTTAACAGAGACTTTCCTCCTTCAAGATGTCTCTGATTCCTCAATATCTCTTCCTGGTTACTCCCTCTTCCGGTATGATAGACCTGAGCCTCGTCCTGGTGGTGGGGTGGCTATCTTTATCAAAAACTCTCTTCCTCACTCTCCTTGCACTGCCCTCTCTCCTCCTCACCCCCAGGAGTACCTCTGGCTACGGCTTCCTCTCCGCTCCCACCTTTTGTTCATATGTGTTCTGTACCATCCCCCAAACAGTGATGACTCAATTTACATTTCACTCTCTGACAACATGGACCAACTTCTATCCACTCATCCCAACTCTCTCTTCCTCATATGTGGTGACTTCAACTGTCATCATGCCACCTGGTTGGGTGTGGGTTCCTCTCTCACCAGTCATGGCACCTCAGCAAAGGACTTCTGTGACGCACTGGGATTGACACAATCTGTCAATTTCCCGACCCGGATCTCAGCCAATGGAGTTTCTTCTCTTCTAGACTTGGTTATGACAAACTTCCCTGCTAATGTCTGCTGCTCTTCTTCTGCTCCAATCGGTTCTTCTGATCATGTGCTTGTCAAAGTGGACATCTCTCTGGCCATTCTCAGAGAGCCTCCTCAGCGTCGAAGAGTCTGGCATTTCACTCAGGCCGACTGGGACGGGCTTCAAGCAGCCATCAATCGTCTGGATTGGTCTCCCATCTCCACTGCCTCTGACATCAATTCTTCCTGGGAATTCTTCCAAAGCAAACTGATCTCTCTCATGCACAGATTTATCCCATCTCGTCTTCAGTTGCCTTACCCTTCCTCCCGTCCATGGTACACCGAATCTTGTGGTGAGGCAGTTGCCCTGAAACAACTTGCCTTTGCCTCTTGGAAGGCTAATCCAACTGAAGGCAATCTCAGTTCCTTCCACCAAGCTCGGAACAAGTGTGTGTCTACCCTCAGGAGTGCCAGGAAGCACTATCTCTCCTCACTCAAGAACGAACTCTCAAACCTGTCTCCTTCCTCCAAATCCTGGTGGCGTCTGGTCAAATCCGTTTCTGGTGTTTGTTCCCCCTCCATCCCCTCCCTTACCTCAAATGGCCACACAGTTGACATCGCACGTGACAAAGCTGAATGCCTCAACTCTGTGTTTGCCTCAAAATCTTTAGTCCCAAACCCATCTCTCTCTGTTCCCACCTTTCCCAATCGAACCCAACTGCTCCTGGACTCTGTGTCCTTCTCTCCTGACAAGGTGGAGGAGTTTTTGTCTAACCTCGACTCTGATTCTGCAACTGGACCAGATGGCATCAGCCCACGGGTCCTAAAATCCTGCTCTGCCGCTCTATCTTACCCTCTCTCTGTTCTTTTTACCCTATCTTTTGCTCAAGGTCATCTGCCAGCATCCTGGAAATCAGCAAACATTACCGCTTTACACAAAAAAGGTGCAAAAACAGATCCTTTTAACTACAGACCAATCAGCCTGCTCCCAATTATCAGCAAAGTCATGGAATCCATCATTGCTTCGGATATGAAATCTTTCCTCTTCTCCAATGGCTTGATCTCTGATCATCAATTTGGATTCAGACCAGGTCACTCTACTCTGGACATGCTGCTTCTCCTGTCTCAACAATGGATGGAGGTCCTCAATGCCAAACAGGAAATCAGAGCTGTCTCCCTTGACATATCACGTGCCTTCGATACGGTCTGGCACCCAGCTCTGCTCACCAAACTCTACTCCTATGGTATCCATGGAAATCTCCATGCATGGCTTGCGGACTTCCTCTCTGGTCGTAGTCAACGTGTGGCTCTGAATGGATTTCTCTCATCTCCCCCTTCCTGTTCAGGCTGGAGTTCCCCAAGGCAGTGTGCTGGGCCCTGTGCTTTTTCTGGTCTTTATCAATGATCTCTCCGACTCTCTGGAAAATCCTCTCTATCTCTTTGCTGATGACTCCACTCTCTGCCGCTCCATTCCTCTTCCCTCAGATCGGCAGTCTGCAGCCTCCTCACTCTCTGAAGACCTGGACAAAATCACAGACTGGTCAAACAAGTGGAACATGTCTTTCAATCCTGACAAATCTCACACTCTTACTATGTCTCTCCGAAAAGATCGACTGGACAACCCTCCCATCTACTTTCTCAACAATCCTCTCCAAGAAGTTCTGTCGCTCAAGCTTTTGGGTCTCACTATCTGCCATGATCTTTCTTGGGAAAACCACATTTCCAAGCTGGCCTGCAAAGCCAGTCGCCGACTGGGCATCCTCCGTCGTGCGAAGTCCTTCCTAGGCACACCTGAGCTCCTCACCACATACAAGGCTTTCATCCGCAGCTCAATGGAATACTGTTCTCCCCTTTGGGCTGGTGCTCCTGCCTCACACCTAGCTCGGCTTCACGCTGTTGAAACCAAAGCTTTCAGAATCATTGGAATCTCCCGCGATGAAGCTATCTCTGAGGGCCTTTCACTCACTCACCGCAGGCAGGTAGGTGGTCTTTCTGTCTTCTACCGACTCCTCTCCGGCCTTGCTCCCCCAGCTCTCTCTGTGCTCTGTCCCCCAAATATTCCTACAGGTCGCACAAGATCTGCCAGCAAGCCTCTGATGGTTAAACTGCCGAAATCTCGGCTCTCTGCTCACCTTCACTCCTTCATTCCTCTTTTCTCCCGCCTCTGGAACAAACTCCCACACTCCCTTCAATCCCACTCCTCCCTCCAGGTCTTTAAAACAGCTGTTCACCACCATCTCTTATCTTCCCCCATCCAAAACCTTGATCTTTTCTACCCCCACTAATTCACCCCAGATCCACCTTGTTTGTAATTCCAACTTCTTTCCTGGTAGTCCTGGCAGTGTCCATATGTTTTATGCCTCTCCCACCCCCTTTCCCATGCCTCCCCCCCAAAGCCCTCTCCCTCCCACAGATCTCTCGATGCCTCCATGTCTCTCGGTTCCTGCTCTCAAATGTTGTGTTTGTGTCCTTCCCCCTCTCTCCCTATATTGTCTACCGCTCCCGATGTTATTTGTTTTATGTGTCGGTTTGTCGGTTATGTGTCGGTTTGTCGGTTTGTCTTTCGGTGTGATAAATGTTCGCTCTTTCACGAGCCTCGATCTTGTATACAAAAAAAAAAAAAAAAAAAAAAAAGGGAGTGGGAGACAAGATGGGGAGAGAGAGGGAAGCACACAAGTACAACAGCAGAAAACAGAGACATCGGGAGATCTGTGGGAGGGAGGGGGCTTGGGGGGGAGGAGGCATGGGACGGGGAGGGGGGGGGGGGATATTGGTCTCGCTGCCTGGAAATAACACAAAGAAGGTCAAATAACACAAAATTGGATTTGACCTCCGGTTCATGCCCCAGGGGTGGGGACTTGGGGCCATCGGGGTCAAAACAGAAGATTTTTTTTTTTTTACTCAAGATTTGATATTGGGTAATTCCTGGTGGAATGGTTTTGCAATCATTCAACTTTACTTTAGGTGGTAAGCGTGGGGATTTGCGGTGGCGACCATCGACTTCGCTCTAACTGTATTGGTAAGAATAATGTATAATGGCCAAAAGTTGTTGTCTTGCTTTCATTATATTTCATTATTTCCAGTCTGCTAACCTGAAACACAGCCACAAAGGTTCTCAGATAATTTTGAGATTAATATCATAATTGTTTGTTGACCTTGGAGGAAAGTTATTTGTGTGATGTTAAATCACAGCAATACGTTTCTTGACTCCTGAGTGTTGGAGGACATCGTAGATTTTGCGGTTATTGATGCTTTATTAGTTATATTATATATTGATCCCTTGCTCTGTGACTATATTCCCAGGTGTTCCGCTGGAAAAAAAAAAAATTCTCTCTATCTAACCAGTTTTTCAAAGTTGAGCCAAATGAGTGACTTTTGTGCCACATTTAATTCTGTTTCACCTGTTATCTAGTTTTTTTCTGTATACTGAATCGAGGCTCGTGAAAGAGCTGACAACCGCGAGGGAAAGACAGCACAGGGGGACCACGAGGGAAAGACAGCACAGGGGGACCACGAGGGAAAGACAGCACAGGGGGACCACGAGGGAAAGACAGCACAGGGGGACCACGAGGGAAAGACAGCACAGGGAGACCGCGAGGGAAAGACAGCACAGGGGGACCACGAGGGAAAGACAGCACAGGGGGACCACGAGGGAAAGCCAGCGATGCCATCGAACTTGGATTTTCAGCTCATTTTGCTCAGTCGGCAGACGGGGATTTTGTTTTATTTGGAGCAATCCATTTTGTAGCTTCAAAATTAGCATCTTTAAGTCGGCCAGAAATCATGCTTTGATTGATCTCACCCTTCGCTCTCAGTTTGTGCCGCTGTCCCATGGAGAGAATGATCTTGCAGTTATTGACGGCATGCCGGGGCAAAAATGTGAAAACGAACGAAAACCTTCTTGCAAATCTATGACCGAATGCAAATACGTGACAATTCATCGAGTGGGGGAAAAAAAACAATTTTGAGGGAAACGGTATTGCAGAATCGACGAAATATACTTCGCTTTTTGAGTGACAAATCGAACCCAATAAACGTTCTGCTGATTGAGTGATGAATCCTGGTCAATGAACGATTTGCTTGAATTGGCAAATCGAGGCCAAAGAAGTCTGTCGTGCATATTAATGAGACGATAACAGGATACTAGCTGATAAATCAATATGGAACATACACTGATTAGAGATTGGCCTAACTTATTTGTTTATTGCGGCATTCACATTTCGTGACCATTTCCTGAACAAAAAACAATTAGACACAAGTTTTTACGAATTGATTTGTGAGCTGGGTGAATTACTTAATTTTGCATTTTTATCCCCTGCTTTTTTAAAACAAATCCGATAGTCTAACAATGGCGCAGCCAGGCTTGGAACTGCTGAGTGGAGGATCTGCTGAGTGGAGGATCTGCTGTCCCCCTGTAATGTGATCAGATCCTCACCTCTAATCGGTGGATGTTTGTGAGGGATATATACCGGACGGACAGACAAACACTTCTCCAGATGGCATTGCCCGATGGGCTACGTCGTAAAAATGTGGCTACTGAACCATGTGACCCATGACATCATCAATGTTTTTTCTTCGACCAATTTATCCCTATATCAAGTTCAAGAAATTTCATACTGATTAGATTAAGCGTTCTACTTTTGTATTTATGACATCATAAGGAAAGCACATATGGCACCATCATTAACATGTTATTCGCCATGGGGAGTACTTTAGAATGAGCCACCTTTCAATTTTTTCCATGGAGCAGTTTCAGAGATAGAGGTGCAAAGTTTTTTTTCCCCGAAATGGTGTCTGTACCACGTGACCTATGACGTCATTTGACCATCATGTGACCTATTATATCATTTTAAAAATCTACAGGAGGAGGGGCTCCTATTATGAAAATTCTGTGTCACTCAGACCAATGGTGGCAGAGAAAATGAATTTTAAAGGGAATATAGCCATAAGGGGTACATAGTGCATTCAGAAAGTATTCAGACACCTTCACTTTTTTCACATTTTGTTATGTTGCAGCCTTATGCTGAAATCGTTCAAATTCATTTTTTTCCCTCATTAATCTACACTCAACACCCCATAATGACAAAGAGAAAACAGGATTTTAGAAAGTTTTGCAAATTTATTAAAAAGAAAAAACTGAAATATCACATTTACATAAGTATTCATACCCTTTGCTATGACACTTGAAATTTAGCTCAGGTGCCTCCCATTTCTCTTGATCATCTTTGATATGTTTTAACACCTTGAATGGAGTCCACGTGTGGTAAATTCAATTGAATGGACATGATTTGGAAAGGCACACACCTGTCTATATAAGGTCTCACAGCTGACAATGCATATCAGAGCAAAAACCAAGCCATGAGGTCGAATGAACTGCCTGCAGAGCTCAGAGACAGGATTGTGTCGAGGCACAGATCTGGGGAAGCCTACAAAAAAATCTCTGCTGCATTGAAGGTTCCCAAGAGCACAGTGGCCTCAATAATTCTTAAATGGAAGAAGTTTGGAACAACCAGGACTCTTCCTGGAGCTGGCCGCCTGGCCAAACTGAGCAATCCGGTGAGAAGGGCCTTGGTAAGAGAGGTGACCAAGAACCCTATGGTCACTCTGGCTGAGCTCCAGAGATCCTTTGTAGAGATGGGAGTAAGTTCCAGAAGGACAACCATCACTGCAACACTCCACCGATCTGGGCTTTATGGAAGAGTGGCCAGACGGAAGCCTCTCCTCAGTAAAAGACACATGAAAGCCCGCTTGGAGTTTGCAAAAAAGAACCGAAAGGACTCTCAGACTGTGAGAAACAAGATTCTGTGGGCTTTCATGTGTCTTTCACTGAGGAGAGGCTTCCGTCTGGCCACTCTTCCATAAAGCCCAGATCGGAGGAGTGTTGCAGTGATGGTTGTCCTTCTGGAAGTTTCTCCCATCTCCACACAGGATCTCGGGAGCTCAGCCAGAGTGACCATCGGGTTCTTGGTCGCCTCTCTTACCATGGCCCTTCTCCCCCGATTGCTCAGTTTGGCCGGGCGGCCAGCTCTAGGAAGAGTCCTGGTTGTTCCAAACTTCTTCCATTTAAGAATTATGGAGGCCACTGTGCTCTTGGGAACCTTCAATGCAGCAGAGATTTTTTTTGTAGGCTTCCCCAGATCTGTGCCTCGACACAATCCTGTATCTGAGCTCTGCAGGCAGTTCCTTCGACCTCTTGGCTTGGTTTTTGCTCTGATATGCATTGTCAGCTGTGAGACCTTATATAGACAGGTGTGTGCCTTGCAAATCATGTCCAATGAATTGAATTTACCACATGTAGACTCCAATCAAGGTGTAGAAACATCTCGAAGATGATCAAGAGAAATGGGAGGCACCTGAGCTAAATTTCAAGTGTCATAGCAAAGGGTATGAATACTTATGTAAATGTGATATTTCAGTTTTTTCTTTTTATAAATTTGCAAAACTTTCTAAAATCCTGTTTTCTCTTTGTCATTATGGGATATTGAGTGTAGATTGATGAGGGAAAAAAATGAATTTGAATGATTTCAGCATAAGGCTGCAACATAACAAAATGTGAAAAAAGTGAAGGGGTCTGAATACTTTATGAATGCACTGTACATACGTACATACACCGGATGGACAGGCAAACACTGTTCCAGACGGCATTGCTCTATGGGTTGCGCCATAAAAACGGGGGGATATTGTAATCTGCTCCGTCTGTCCATCCGTCGCACTTCTCCTCATAAATGATTGTGCAGAAATTCACCAACATGGTAGTTATTATCATCACATGACAGGAAGGTGCATTAGCAGTATCATTTTTGGCCCCACCTCTTGTCTTGGGGCATGGTCAAAAGATCATTTACCGAAAAATACAATTACGGGCACATTTTAAAACATTTTAATGGAACTTTGTATATGCAATCAACATTGGGTTCACATGAAATATGTGACGATTTTTTGGATTTGATTCCTCGGTTCAAGCCCCTGGGGTGGGGACTTGGTGTTGCAGGGGTCAAAATAGGAAAAAGATTTAACTCAAAATTTGATATTGGGTCATTCCTGGTGGAACTTTTTGCCATCTTTCAACTTTGCTTTTGGTGGGAAATGTAGGGATTTGCGATGACACTCCGTGAACTACACTCCACTGCTAATTTTGCAATTGCCAGAGGAACCCCTGCTCTTCCTCAATGTTTGCGATTCATGGTGGCCACACCTAATTTTCTGAAAACACCTGGTGAAATATAGTATCGATGAGAGGGCATATTATTCCAAAATATTTTGGAAAGCACTTGTAATCAATTTGGCACTAAAAACAGCAAATAAATGAGACGTTTTAAAGAAAGAGTCATTTTTGTACAAGGGCATGTATCTACAAACCACTGTGGAACAAACCAATTGGGAGAGTACAATACAACAAAAATGTACAATGGAGCGTGGGTTGGGGAAAGGTGGAAAAGGTCAAATGATAAGGGGCCAGGTTGCGGTGGCAGTAGCAGCATTGCACGAGTTGGACATCGAGTGATATTTCCGGGAAAGAATGCATTAAAAGTTATAGTTTGTTAACCCTTTTCTGTGAACAGCATTGAATATTCTACGTATGTTCGGAAGGGTCGTGTGCCAATGTGGTTGCTCATTTTCAAGTAGAGAAGATGTTTGTGCCAATTTCTTCCAAATTATGGCTCTGTTATAAACCCAACATTTTTACAGATTTTACCCAACTTGGAACCGCTCATACACATAGTAATGGCATGATTTACCCTCCGACATCTTTAGCTGACATAACATACTTCTTTCGTAAATATTTGTCTCGTTTGCGTACTTATTGCAGACTGCGCCATTCGCAATTTCTGCCAAGTCGTCATTTTCCTTCCTTTCACATCCAATTCATTTTGAAAGAACACACATTGTGCTTGTTTAAAGCAAGAAATTTAATATGCGAAGACGCGCGTTTGGGAGCAAGGTGTGTTCAGGCATTCTAACTCTCATCAAGTGAATCCCAATTAATTGCATCCTATCTCTTTGGACGAATGTGCACTGGATGAGGATTTGATTGCAAATTTGGCCTGCTGCATGCAGCATTCTTGAGGCATTGTTGTGCTGCAGATGCGGTCCTACTACAGGTTAAGACAAGAATTTGGAATTTTTCTGGCGTACCGGCAAAAGGTGGCGCATTCCTGACAAAATATATTTTTACTGATCGCGGTTTAGATGTTACTTTGCCGAGCGAAGGCTCCGCGACCGAACAGTTATTCCCCGATTAGAACCCGATTCCACCCAAACGTTGGCCGGATCCCGCACGACACCAATTGTTACTGATCGCGGTTTAGATGGTATGATGGGCCGAGCGGATGGTCCAACCGCGACCGTTACAGGATCCCCGACTCACCCGATTCACCCAGAACTTTGGCCGTATCGCACCGCAGCTGCCCAATCTGGGAAAAGACTAAAACGACGAAATGCAAAGAGGAAAAGGAATAAGACGAGAAGACGTACAGACGAGTAATGGGATTTATTATTTACACAAGCAAAAAGGAGCAATCAAGGTTTATTTACAACACATAAGACGCAGGTGACACAGTGCAAATACTAGCTTATACAGACTTAATTAACCCAGGGACAAGACACACAGAACAAACTCACGTACACAAGAAGGGTGGAGGAAAGGAATGAATGCTGGAAGGAGGAATGGGAAGGTTCAGCTGGGGCAGATGGTTCGGGCTTGATCCCGCACGGGACGTCGGCTGGACCTCGACGGCCACCGATGCCACCGCTATCTGGTCCCCGCGGGGTAACGGGTTGAAGCTGCCTGGTGGAGTCAACGCTGCTTGTGGAGCCAAAGCTGCTTCTCTGGCTCACCTCAGGGCGCGTCTGCCGTCTCTGGCGCAACTGCTGGTAATTGACCTTGAACCTTCTCTCTCTTGGCCCTGGTGTCTCCTCACCACCGACAACTCAACGCAACCAACGTAACCACTGACCACTCGACGCCACCACTTCTCACCACCGACTTCTTACCGCAACCAACGCAACCACTGACCCTCCACTGACGACCAACTGACGACTCCCTTCTCTTAACGCTTCCTGCGCGCGCGCCTTTATAGCGCCTCCAGCGATCAAGCCGCCGGCCTTCAGGACACGCCCATCGGTGTGCTCACCTCGGCCCTGGTTGGTCATGCGACCCTCTGGCTCACTCCTCCCCTCTATGACGAGGTGGAGACACGCCTTTCTTCTCCGACCCTGCCTCGTGGTCAATGGCGGTTATTGGAGGGGAGGTAATTGGCAATCGAGGGTTGGCAATCACGAGAGGGGATGTAAAAGGAAATGGAGATTTTGGGGATGGGAATGAAAGGGGATCTATTCTTTTTCACTGGTGCAATGGAGTACTTCAATTAATGGGAGACACAGCCTTACCCTAAAACACAGAATAAGAGATAACTATTAAACAGGGGTATTCTATTATTTGGCTGACGTGTATGCTTGTGGACTAATTATGGGATGCCCTTTCACCTTTACACAGCTCCGGAGGTGGGGGGGCGCAGAATAAACAATAATAACAATTCACACAATCAAAAAAAATATACAGTTCTCATATCCGCAACACTGCACCCTCCTCCTCTTAGGCACGGCCCGGGCCTACAACTTTTATTTTGTGTGACACGTAGGTGTAGTTCCCTCTACTTTTAACCTGACCCTGAGTGCGACAGTTTTAAAACATAAATAAATGTGTCCCGCTGCTCCATTGCACCCTGCCTAACAGACTTACGCCCACAGTTAACCGAATTGCGGAATGGTCTTCAAACTACACACTGACGGTGGGGAGCATTATTTACAGTTGACACTACTTTTATTTACAAAACTAACCCAGGACCTGTGATTGTTCTTTCTGGGGGGGGAGACAGTCTGCTCTGCATCGACGCACCATGAAAGCACCTATAATGCACCAAAAACACCCTCAAGCACCAATCGGTGCAGTCACCACAGTTCATCCGTGTTCATGAATAATCAAAATAAACCAACAACCCCTAACCCTGCAGGTGATCTCTTGCTCTTTGCTCCCTCTGCTGGTTATCATTATTTGTTCTTCCAGATGTTGTCATTCTTTCATTTTCTTACTGGCGGCCTATTTGCAATAAAGTGTGCCCAATGTGTCCTTTTTATTTTCTTTTATTTATGGCCCACAGGGCCGACTACGTGTGCTTCACCTGTGTGGCATCGGTGCCCTGTGGCCAAGGTCCGCCAGCAAGATTTCGGGCCCTCATGGCCGGTTCCAGCAGAGGGGCCCTGCCCCAACCCATGGGGTCCATAAGTGGTGCTCGGCCACAGGCATGTGGTCCATAATGTGGTGCATCGATGCAGACAGCTGGTTCTGGGAATTTCAGGCGCACAATGGAGGACTCACGCACGCTCCCCTCGGCACCCAATGGCGCACAGGTCATGTGGGAGACAAAAAAGAGACAATTGAGCGAGGGGTAAGGTCACAAGGGTACACATCAATAAGGCAATGCAAGGCGAAATGCGTACGGAGGGCGAAGTGAGAAAGCTCGTCCCTACCGTACGTCACCCCCCTGTCACCTACACTACCCTTGCCCTTACCCCATATTTACAAAATCTAACCATTACCAATTCGTCACTACTGTCACGTCTTCCCCTTATTTCCCTTATACCAAATTCGTCTCCACAATCCCTCTACTTCAAAATTTGCCATCACCAAATTCATCATCAATCCTCATAAGGAGGAAGAGATGGAACATCAAAGCACAATGTCACACCCACGTCATGATGCGTCTCACAATCCAAACATTTGCATCATAAAAAATAATCAAAACATGGCATGGTGTGGAGTACCTGTCACCTCAGGTGAGTGGATGCAGATGGTGCGAGGAGACTTCATCCTAACTACTTTCTAAATGACATTAACACACTTTACACTACCCGGGGTCTTTCCCTGCCAATCCATTGGCCAACTTACACTATGGGTTCTAAAAACCAATTCCCATTGCCCAAACTGTGGTGCTTCTCAATTTGGGGTCTCACTCCCCCGATTCATCTCCCGGTGCCCTCGCACAATTTCTGGGCTGCGACGTGTAGCTCTCCCAGCAGGTCTACCCACCTGCACACCTCCACCACTGTAGTTGCCACCCGAGCTTGCCCAGCTCCTCACCCTAACCTAACTAACTGGGGACAGCCCCTCCTGGCTCTGTCACCCCACTCGGTGCCCTCTGGCACTGGGCTACCCGGGTCCGTCCTCCGGATCCTCGGGCCCCATCCACAACAACTACTACCGGCTCCCAGAGCCCACCTGCAGCCTCACCTGGCCGACATCCTCACAGTGGTGGAGTGCCCAAACCAACTACACACACTAACAGGCTACACGCCCAGCCATTTCCACAACACTAATGCACCCATCCAAAGACCATTCTTTCACTCGCACCACAGATGCCAATATCCAACCACAATTTACCTGTACCCTCTACCTAACACTTACACTACCCGCCCCGGTATCCGTGATGGGGGTCCACTCTTCCCCCATTCACACCTTCGCACCATCCACTCCACTCCACAATTTCCACCATACTCACTCCACGACCATCCATTCCTATACTCCATACCATTTATTCCATACACCTGTCCTCCATTCACCTGTCGTTGCACACCTGTGCACTCACACCTGGTGCCACCTGCACCCTCCTTTCTTCCTGGACCATTTGGTCAACACAACACGCAATCACCACTACTCCCTCATACACTGCTCCATACACCTGTTCAGTTGCACACCTGTGCAATCACACCTGTTCAATCCTCAAACACACGGCATCATCTCATCTAACTACTCCCCTCTGAAACTTGCGCTTCCCAGTCGTCCCTTTAAACTATTGCGCTCCCACGTCATTATCATCCATACTAATCTACCTGCGTCCCCACTACAGGTATCAGTCACTAACTAAACCTTAACGTTACCTAATGTCATCTTCGCTAGATCCCTACACACGATATATCCTAACCCACCCGGGCTAGTTTTCACTGCCATCAACCCCATAAACCTAGTGCTCCTTTGCCCCCCCCCCCCCCGTTGTGAGGGATGGTGGATTTGCCATCCCACCACATCGGGGAGGTCTTATCAATTTCGCTCGTCCAAATCCAACAAATCAAAAATTTGCCATTTACCGCTAATCACCGTACCAATCATCAAATTTTTTTTTTTTTTAAATTTTGGGGCCAAAACACTAACCTCATCACCCGTCTACTTATTAGATCCTCTCGGTGCGCCAATTCCCTTCTAAAGCTCGGCTTCGTACAGCCGAGCAATGAATGCGGTTTGTTTTGTGCCCGCGGCTGGATACGTCCCGCATTCGGTGCAGGGACGGGGGCTTACCCGGGCCGAGATCCCACGCACCACCTCGGCGTGGAGCCATCCAATGTCCCGATCTCGACCTGCCGGCACGTCTCAACAAAAAGTGGTCGCCATGACGACCCTTCCTATCGAGCTGCCCGCTCCGCCTAGTGGAGCCCAGACGCGGCCGTTCCAAGCGAGGCACAGCATGGATCGCGTACGGCGGTCCTTTCGAAACCGCCGTGGTTCGGATCCCCGCTGGTCCTCGCGGCACGCGAAGCTGCCCGACGTGCACCGAGGGCCCGATTCGGCTATAAGTCGTTCTAACCTCTAACCCGGTTACCGTCGATGCTTCACCTGCATGCTTACATGCATACGCTACCCCTTTCTTGCTCATACCTCCAGCTGTTCCCATGCTCCTCGTACCTTTCCTTACACCCCTCGGTACACTCATTCCGCTCACCGACTTGGTCACACACCTGACCACCGAACACCTTGGCACACATTCGTCGCTCGCACACCTCACCAACACACCTCTTCGCGCCCCCTCCTCGGTCACCTCCTCTGTGACAACCACAGGTGTGCTCTCACCCGCACACCCAACCACGTGCCTCACGACCAACTCAAGTGTGCATTCCCACACACGCTCTACCATTCCAGGTGTGCATCCTCGCTCACCTGTCATAACCAACTCACGCTCCGTGTCACTCTCACTACTCTCACCTCCACTCTCGGTCGCGCACTCACCCTTACTCTCGACAGCACACCCTTTCCTCATGCACCCGTCCGTTACACACCTTTCTCGCGCACACTCTTGCGCACACTTTTCCGTTACTTCTTCCGTAACACTCACCACACCGCGCTTCCATGTACCCCCTCGCACACGCGCTACGACCGACTCACTCTCGACAGCACACTCACTCCTTGGCGTGCACTTTTTCCTCACACACCCCATGGTCGGACATTCTCGCACACCTCTTTTTTCGCACACCAGACATGTCGCACACTTCACCAACGGCCTTTCACGAACACCCGGATCCAAACCAATCCCCAAGCCGACTGAAGCTTTCCTCACATCATATACATTGCCACTCACCTCCGTACCTCGTCGTCGCACCTCCTCTGCCACCTGCAAACTCTTTATTTGGTTAGTGAGCATCACATCATGAGTTGAGCACCGACCTTGCACATATTCCATCACCTCCTCCTGGATTTCTCTTTTAGTTTCTGTCCGTCTCTTCTTAATTTCACTCACCTCTTCTTCCACTTCCTCTAATTTTTGCTTCACCTCTTTTATTTCCCTGTGCGTCTCCTCAAGTTCGTCCTCTAAGGCTACCGTGACCGTCTCTATGTGCATCATCACCTGCCGGTCCTTTGTCTCCATTATCTCTGTCACCTCGTCTACCCTCATTGTCAGTTCCTCACGTACCATCTGACATTGCCTCTGTGTCGCTATTAATTCGTTTTTAATTTCTTTTTGTGTCGCCTTTAACCCTCCTAGTACCGCAGTGTTCTTTTGAACCTGCTCCACTAGTTCTTTTTGTCCCTCCGTCAGCTGTTCCACCTCCTCCGTCAGATCTTCTATTCCCCCCTGTAACCTAGCCGTATTATTCCTCACTTCTTTCTCCATACGCTTCTCACCTCGCTTTACCTCCTCGCGTAGCCCCGAAACCTCCTCACTTACACCTCGTCGTATCCCCTCTTTCATCTCCTCCATCTCTTTTGTAGATGCCACCCTCATCTGTCCCAATTCATCCCTCTGAGCATCCAGTTTACTTTCTAACCCGATTTGCACCTCCTCTATCTGGTTCCCCATTCGTTTGATTTCCTTGGCAGATTGTTCCCCTATTTCCCGCAATTTGTCCTCCATCCTATTTTCTAACCCCATTAACCCATTTTTCACCTCTTTTATCCCGTTGTCTAACCCCTCAAATTTCTTGTCTAATCCCTCACCGGTACCCCTCACTTCGTCCCTCATTACCCCCATTTGGCCCTCCAATCGCTCACCCAATCGCTCACTATTAGCCCTTGCTTCGTCCCTCATTTTGTCCATAAGGGCCCCGATTTGTAGCAACAAAAGGTCCGAATCCAACGGCGGCGCTGCTACGGTCGCCGGTGCGGCAAAATTTGGTGCCGCTACACCCACATGCGTGAGGACGCCATTTTGTGTGTCTGATACTCCCTCAACCGCCTCCTCATTGCTCCCCTCTATTTGATCCTGGGTTACTCCTAACCCCTCCTCTAGCTCACCCACCGGCATTCGATCGCCTTGACCAGCCATGGCGCGATTTCAAAATTCGGGTTTTATTTCTTTAAAACACAATTTCGGCAGCTTGTAATTTTGAGCGCGTTAAGCGCGCTTCGGGTCCAATCCCACTTCCCGACACCAATTGTTACTGTAATAACACAATTGGTGTTCCAAAATTTTGGCCTAACAAATTTAGTCCCAGGTCCGAATCCCAACTCCTGACAACCAATTGTTACTGATCACGGTTTAGATGTTACTTTGCCGAGCGAAGGCTCTGCGACCGAACAGTTATTCCCCGATTAGAACCCGATTCCACCCAAACGTTGGCCGGATCCCGCACGACACCAATTGTTACTGATCGCGGTTTAGATGGTATGATGGGCCGAGCGGATGGTCCAACCGCGACCGTTACAGGATCCCCGACTCACCCGATTCACCCAGAACTTTGGCCGTATCGCACCGCAGCTGCCCAATCTGGGAAAAGACTAAAACGACGAAATGCAAAGAGGAAAAGGAATAAGACGAGAAGACATACAGACGAGTAATGGGATTTATTATTTACACAAGCAAAAAGGAGCAATCAAGGTTTATTTACAACACATAAGACGCAGGTGACACAGTGCAAATACTAGCTTATACAGACTTAATTAACCCAGGGACAAGACACACAGAACAAACTCACGTACACAAGAAGGGTGGAGGAAAGGAATGAATGCTGGAAGGAGGAATGGGAAGGTTCAGCTGGGGCAGATGGTTCGGGCTTGATCCCGCACGGGACGTCGGCTGGACCTCGACGGCCACCGATGCCGCCGCTATCTGGTCCCCGCGGGGTAACGGGTTGAAGCTGCCTGGTGGAGTCAACGCTGCTTGTGGAGCCAAAGCTGCTTCTCTGGCTCACCTCAGGGCGCGTCTGCCGTCTCTGGCGCAACTGCTGGTAATTGACCTTGAACCTTCTCTCTCTTGGCCCTGGTGTCTCCTCACCACCAACAACTCAACGCAACCAACGTAACCACTGACCACTCGACGCCACCACTTCTCACCACCGACTTCTTACCGCAACCAACGCAACCACTGACCCTCCACTGACGACCAACTGACGACTCCCTTCTCTTAACGCTTCTTGGGCGCGCGCCTTTATAGCGCCTCCAGCGATCAAGCCGCCGGCCTTCAGGACACGCCCATCGGTGTGCTCACCTCGGCCCTGGTTGGTCATGCGACCCTATGGCTCACTCCTCCCCTCTATGACGAGGTGGAGACACGCCTTTCTTCTCCGACCCTGCCTCGTGGTCAATGGCGGTTATTGGAGGGGAGGTAATTGGCAATCGAGGGTTGGCAATCACGAGAGGGGATGTAAAAGGAAATGGAGATTTTGGGGATGGGAATGAAAGGGGATCTATTCTTTTTCACTGGTGCAATGGAGTACTTCAATTAATGGGAGACACAGCCTTACCCTAAAACACAGAATAAGAGATAACTATTAAACAGGGGTATTCTATTATTTGGCTGACGTGTATGCTTGTGGACTAATTATGGGATGCCCTTTCACCTTTACACAGCTCCGGAGGTAGGGGGGCGCAGAATAAACAATAATAACAATTCACACAATCAAAAAAAATATACAGTTCTCATATCCGCAACAATATCGTTAGATCTTTAACCTCCACCTGCTAACGCTATCAGAAGGGATCTTTAAAAAATGTAAAGAAAAAGCAATCAATCAATAAATAAATGAATAAATAAATTAAATCAAAATGAAAAATAAATAAATAAATAAAGCAAAAGGCTTAAAATCCCTGCAGAGATTATTAAAATGTGCTTAAAATGGCTTAAAGGCTTTAAAATGTGCACTCATTGATGCAACCATCAGGGTGGCAGTTTTGTATAATCTGTCCAGAATTGAACCCAAACTACACTTTTCAAAGGTGAGTATGCTACCTCTGAGTTGTCGTGCAACCCTTATTACTGATGCTTTGTCCAGCCAATTTGTGCTGTAGGGAAGAGGCAGCATTCCCAATGAGCAAACATGCGTGAAGGTTTCCGATTCATTGTTTTCTAAGAATGTTGAAAAACAAGGATAAGCTATATGGTGGCGTTGCCATATTGTTTTTTCCCAGGAGGGTGCTGTATTTTTTGAGGATACTTCACTGTACACCTAAAGTACATCTATTTATGGGCAAGGTGGAACATAGCCAATATCTTACGGTACACTGCTGTTTTGTTCGCCGCCAATAAATCCACTTTTATGGCCTTTAATGTGTTTGGAAACAGTACAGACTGCGGTTGTGCATTTTGAACTTATCACCAAATTAGTTGCCTCCTGCTAGTTGCACGACAGGGCTGAAAACATTCTGCAAAACTCGGATTAGAGAGTTCAACTTCTCACGGGCTTTTGGACAAAAGGCTAATTGCCGCTCATTTCAATAATTGAAACAGCGTTCGTGTTTTTTGTGTATTTATAGAAGAAATAATACTTTGTTGGAATATAGTTCGAAATGCTATAAAATTAACCTATTTTCACATCATGTGAAGCTTTTCCAACAACATACATGATAAAAGTAACATTCATTTTAAACTCTCTCCAGGGAATCAAGCAAGCGCTGCGCCAGTGCACGAACATCTCAATTATCTCATATCATCCCCCGACCTTACCTGTAATCTTTTCTACCTCGTTCACCCTACCCAACCTAACCCAAACCTTATTTCATGCCGGGTTGATGTGATAAGCGCATTTAATCGTATTGTTCTGGATAGACCAATCAATGAAAACCTTCATATTTTTAGTTGTCAAGTGTAATGCAGGATTTTCATGAAGGTAGTGAATGATCCAACCATTTCTGGGTTTTGTCCTCTATCTTTGAAAACCATGCTGTCCACTCAAAACATTGCAAACCATGTTGTCCTTGAAACCCATGCTGCCTTCTCCTGCAGCCTGCACAGTGCACACGGGCGTCTTTTCGAGCCCGAGTGAAAAGCTTGTGTTTCCATTCATTGGGAGTTTTGGACATATCTGGGCTGTTCTTTCCCAACAAACCTTGAGCAAAAACTGACAGAATGAAAAACCTGCCTTGGTCAAATTTGTGGTCTGAGATGTGCTGCTCGGCCCAAATATGAGTTGTATATGAGCAATTTCACATGTTGAATAAGTATCCTCTTCGAGCGATAAGCTCACAATTCTTCTTCCCTTCTACCTACTCAATGCTGATGCAGTAGTTAACAAAAAACACACTCAAACAGTAACAAATTCAAAATACTCCAACCCGTAAGAAACCACCATCCAAAGGAACACATCGTCAACAGAAACGCATCGTCAACCTGGTTGATGGGGAGATGGGTTCAACTCTTCAACTCTCTCTCATCGTAGGTCAGTTGCCACCCTTGGTTTGTTGTACAGATATTTTCAGGGTAAATGTTCTGTTGGACTTTCTAATTTGGTTCCTCCCGTACGAGTGTTTGGATGCAAGACTCGGTTTGCCAGCTCTGCACACCCATACACTATAGCTGATCCAAAGTGCAGAAAGAAAGGCTTTGTGGATAGTTTTATCCTTCGTGCTGTCTCGCTCTGGAATTCCCTAGCTGTAACGTACTTCCCATTATCCTACAATCTACTCAGCTTCAAGAGGAATGTCAATTCCTTCTTCCTCCATCTTTGAGGTTTAATCACATTTTACCTGACTTCTGCTACTTCCTGGTTACCCCCGCCACCGAAGGTGGATGGAGGTTATGTTTTCACCCGTCTGTCTGTTTGTCTGTCTGTCTGTCTGTTTGTTTGTCTGTGAACAGAATATCTCAAACAGTTGTGGACGGATTCGAACATAATTTAGCAGAGTGGTAGCATATGTGACATGGACGAAAAGATTCGATTTTGGCGAAGATCCGAATTCGGATTCGGCTAGTAGAATTTTTAAAGTGATTCTTCACCATTGAGGGATCGGGTGAAAAGCGATATATAACATGATGTTTAAAAAAGTTTTGGATGACTTATGACAAGACTAGGTGGATGAGTTGATTAGGTGATGACAACAAGCCAATTAGATTTTGGTTCAGGTACGAATCCAGATCCGGCCTATCATTGGCATACAAAACATAAACTGTTCAGCCCGGCGGAGGTATGCGGTCTACTGAGTGCCGTTCAGGTTCCTGCATGTTTTCTTGTTATTATTTATATATATATATTTTTTAGCCTGGTGTTGGCTTAGTGGTTAGGGTGTCGGCTTGGGATCCTAGGATCCTGGGTTCGAATCCCGATCGATCGCTGAATTAACACCAGGGGGGTTGACTCAGCTTGTCATCCTTCCGAGGTTGGCAAATTGAGTACCAGCTTGCTGGGATGAATGATCCCGGTGTGTACCCCGATTTAAAATAGGTACACCGTATCCCTGCGTGTCGTAAGAGGTGACTGAGGGTTGGCGTCAGGAAGGACATCCGGCCATAAAAACATTGCCTCAAACAGGGAACCATGATTGTCATGGTTCCCGCAAGGCTAACCCCCGCTCCAGCGGGGAAAAATGGCCTTAAAACGATCATTCATTCATTTATATTTTTTTATTTTGTATTGCTTTACCTTACCTTTCCTAACCTTCCCTTAGCCCCATAACGAGAGTGGCTTTATTAGTAAGGGCATTTTATGAGATATTTCACAAATCTGTTAACTAAATTGTTACCAAAAAATTTATTCACCAATATGTTTGTAAAGGTGTGTAATAACATGTGTTAAAATGTTGAAGTTCAACTCCCGTGGGAAACCCAGAAAAAAAGCTGTTGAATTCGGGTACCGAAAAATTATTTTCGAGAATTTTTATTTTTTAAAATCGGCCCTTAAGTAACTTATGAGGGGTCAAATAAGGGTTTTTCATGATTCTGAGTTGATTGTTAATATTTATATTTTCACTTTTACATTTACACACAAAGTAGCTTTTATTTCACATACATATATAATACTCAAGAGTTATTTCTCATTCACAATGTCAGAAGTTTCAACAGTCATTGTCTATGTCTTCTTCAGACTCAACAACATCATGACTGCAGTTTCTGCATGTAATGCCATTACAGACTCCACAGGCCGAGATGCACGTGACCCCATTCTTCTTGCAGCTGCATCGCCGGTTGCTGCAATCTCCATGACAATTACAGCTCGTGAACTGCAATAGCTCCTCAGGAGCCGTGGGGTCCAGTGTTGGAACTGGCTCATACCCATGCACACCTATTGTCCATCCATAGTCACTGGGGTTCAGAGACATGCTCTGTAGAAGGATCCAGTCCCGGGTCTGCAGGTAGGCACGGAGTGAATGTTGTGCAGCTGCACCCTCTGTTGGAGGTAGAGTCTCTGGTTTGATCACTCCTGCCGCTGCCTTCCTTGAGAACATGTTGTACCGGATTTCACCCAATGTAGTATCTCGTCCATGGTAAATGTACTTGAAAATCGCAGTACCAGCCTGAATCACTGTTTCCTTGGTGGCCTTCAGCCAAATCGGAAGATCAAAGGTCACTATAGCGACCCCAGCGCGCCGTATGCACTCTTTCAGAGTGGTGAAGATGGTGTTGAGGTCATTAGGGTCTCCTTCAATAACTGGGAGGAACTCGATCTGTGTGCTCTGCTTTGCATCATTAGCATGGATTCTCTTCATCCAGCCATTCCAGTTGGAGTGTGGGAACTCAGGATCGTTGGCTTTGATCACCCACCCCGCTGCCCAGAGTGAGTCACCTGGAGTGAGGAGTGGCTGATCATGAGCCAGGGAGGAGGAAAGCTCAGCGAGGGGGAGAAACATGATCGCGTTCGTTCCTATCTGTTTCCTGTTCGTAAATGGAATAATCTTTACTTCAGTTCCTCTCAGGATCTTAGCTTTGTCGAGTGCCTTCAACTTCACCCGGGGGAAAGCTGCTGTTGTCTGTGGATCTGGCAAAGGTGGTGCCAGAGAGGTGACTTCGATCCAACCCATTGAGTGAAAGGGAGTGTTTCCGTGAATAGAGATAATGTTTAAATCTATATTGTCTCCAACAAACTGAGTGACTGCATTGTTTGTTTCCCCAACCTCCATAAAGACCACCTGATCATTACTTGACAATTCACTTTCACTGGCTGGCACTTTGGCTGTCATCACTGATTGATCCTCAAGCGCAGCATCAACCGCAACCTCATCATTGATCTGTTCATCGGTTTCCTCCACAATGGTGTCAAGAGTGCCAGAAGTATCTGGAACATCATCTCCACTCCTACTATTAAGGAAGCAGTATTTGTAGTTTTGTGTCTCCGTGTAAGACTCAGTGTATCCCAGCCGGTGGAACTTGTTGAGCATCCATTTTGACCCAAATCTATGATCAAGTTGTATGGCAAGCCCCATTTGGTGTGGCAATACTCCAGACCGAGGTCGACAGGCCTTAATAAAATTCTGCCCCCAAACGGCAACTCTTTCGTCTGTCTTGACAATCGGTCTCAAGAACATCTGAAGGCTTGCAGGAACAAGTGTCAGCTGGCTATCGATGTCAGTCATACTGTGTGTGGTGGGGTATGACTTTGGACCTAAATCAATCAAGGCAATATCATTGGATATGAACTTGAGTGCCGTCTTTATGATCTGAGTCTTCTCATCTCCATGGTCAAGATTAGCATGATGCCCTCGCAGAATATTGTCGGTGCCATCTTTGAGACAGAGTACATCTGCCCTTCTTTCCTGTGTTGTGAAATACAAGGTGTCTTCGTATTTCTCTAGAAGTTTTATCTTTAGCCAATGCTTTGAATAAGAAAGGCTCTTCTCTGGTGACTGATCAAACTCCTGCAGCTTTTCATGGACTTGGTCCATGTTCATTACCCCATGCTCTAATTCTGAGTCTAACCATTCGCAGAATTCAATAAAAACTGCCTCTCGCGCCTCATCAATACTCCTCTGTCCTCTCTTCCTTTTTCCTTCCTCATCAGTCTTGGACAAACTGTCACCTCTCGCAAACATAAGTTTGCATCGCAAATGGTACAGTGTTTCTTCTGCTACCAAGTCGTTGATCCCTTCCAGGCGTCCAGTGACTTCAGTGCCCCAGTCATCCCCGCGACTCCGTGCTGTCTTCAGCAAGCTTGCCTTCAGTGTATCTGCAGTCAAATTATCTGGCACTCTGTATTTCTTTCTAGCTTGTGCTGGATTATTTTTGTAGAGCTGGGCTGGTTGGTTGCAAAGAATGCATACATCCTTATACAGGAGGTCAACTGACTGTGATCTTCTAGAACTGCAGCCAGTTGATGAACTGAACTCACAAGTAGTGCGTCTTCTCTTCAACTTTGATGACTCTTTCTCTGCCTTTGATGCTTGAGCTGACTTCTTGGTGGTTGCAACAAAGTTGTTGTACAGATCATTTTTACACTTCTGGTGGTACCTCAGTTTTCCTTCCTTTTGAGCCTCCTTCATACGTTCCACAACAGTAACATTTTCGACAGTTTCTGCTTGTTTCAATAAAGTTGAGTATCCCTTTGGAGTTGCCTGTATGAGCCTTTCAGCTGGTGTATCCGAGCGTGCACAGATGAAGCAATTGAGCACAGGTGGAGTAACGTCTTCATCCATATTGCTAGACTCCATGTCCTGCAAAGTAGAAAATGATATATATTTAGAAATTATTTTTCCACAAAGGAGTGTCTGTGGTGAAATATAAATGTTAACAATCAACTCAGAATCATGAAAAACCCTTATTTGACCCCTCATAAGTTACTTAAGGCCGATTTAAAAAAATAAAAATTCTCGAAAATAATTTTTCGGTGCCCGAATTCAACAGCTTTTTTTCTGGGTTTCCCACGGGAGTTGACCTTCAACATTTTAACACATGTTATTACACACCTTTACAAACATATTGGTGAAGAAAATTTTGGTAACAATTTAGTTAACAGATTTTCATATGTTTCCCTTACTATATGCCTTGTTTGTGGCGATTGCCATTTAAAAAACAGTGGAAAAAAAAACAAGAGAAAATTTTGAACCACGGCTCACAAGAAGCAGGTCTATTGCCTTCATCTTTCCATGTTTGTGGTTCCCAGGCACAGACCTTATAGCCCGTGTGGCAGCCAAGGGGCAGGTTGAATGTCGGCCATTACTACTGTGCAAACACAACCACAGACAGCTTCTTTTCATAAAATTGTTGTCCATGTATCCACCCCACCTCACCCCCCCCCCCTCCTCCAAATTCCCGACCCCACCCACCTCACTACCTGCACCAAACCACATAATTTCCATCCACAGAAACCAGCACTTTTAGAAAAAGCAAAAAAGCAATAATACACCAATATTAGTATGTAACTCTTCATTATTTTCGTTTGTATTCACGTCACTGCTCCTGCACTTATTAGCCCCATTAAGCTTGTTTATGACAGGCTGCAGGCTCATGATCACTCATACTGATGACAGAGGTGTATTACATAGGTATTGTCATGATATTGCCTATTAAGTAAGTTTTTTTTTTTATGTTGAAGACTACAGTCACGGACTATATAGTCCTCATCGAGGCCAGGCCTTCAATAAATTAAACTGAATAAAGAGAAATAAAAGAGAGCGAAAGTAAATGTGGGGAATGAAAATGAGTAAGAAACGTGTATGATGTTTGTTTGCGAGAAAGAGAGGTTGAAGCTAGCTAGCCCAGTAGCTGTAGTTTGAGTGAGACAGAAAGTAAGACCAGCAATCCTGACACGGGGAGTGTAAGATGGTTCCGGGCAACACTTTAACGCTCCGAAGTCCGAACGGTAGTTCTACCCTGAGCGGTTGTTCTCTTCAACTTACAACCTAAAAAACCGGTCCAAACTGGATGGGTGTTTTTTTAGGAGACACCATCTCCTTACTGGATGGGTATTTTTTAGGAGACACCATCTCCTTACTGGATGGGTATTTTTTAGGAGACACCATCTCCTTACTGGATGGGTATTTTTTAGGAGACACCATCTCCTTACTGGATGGGTATTTTTTAGGAAACACCATCTCCTTACTGGATGGGTGTTTTTTAGGAGACACCATTTCCTTATTGGATGGCTGTTTTTTAGGAGACACCATCTCCTTACTAGATGGGTATTTTTTAGGAAACACCATCTCCTTACTAGATGGGTGATTTTAGGAGACACCATCGCCTTACTGGATGGGTGTTTTTTAGGAGACACCATCTCCATACTGGATGGGTATTTTTTAGGAGACACCATCTCCTTATTGGATGGGTGTTTTTTAGGAGACACCATCTCCTTACTGGATGGGTATTTTTTAGGAAACACCATCTCCTTACTAGATCGGTGATTTTAGGAGACACCATCTCCTTACTGGATGGGTGTTTTTTAGGAGACACCATCTCCATACTGGATGGGTATTTTTTAGGAGACACCATCTCCTTATTGGATGGGTGTTTTTTAGGAGACACCATCTCCTTACTGGATGGGTATTTTTTAGGAAACACCATCTCCTTACTAGATCGGTGATTTTAGGAGACACCATCTCCTTACTGGATGGGTGTTTTTTAGGAGACACCATCTCCTTACTGGATGGGTAATTTTAGGAGACACCATCTCCTTACTGGATGGGTGTTTTTTAGGAGACACCATCTCCTTACTGGATGGCTGTTGGCTCACTAAGGGAGCTCATTCACCCTTCAACAGGTATTGTTTTTAGTCCTACACCTGACTAAAATCTCACTTAAAAAATAACAATATTACAATAAATAAATAGAAATAAATATAGGATAAAAATAATATAATAAAAAAATTTTTTAAATAAAATAAAGTGACTCACTTTGCTTCGCACCATACCTCCAAATATATATCCGTTTGTTATTCATTGTTACATATTTATGGCTGATGTGTTCTGCCACTGCACCTCATGCCCATGACATGCGTCTTACCACCACAGCTGTTAGGCTTGCATAAGCATCATGTGATGCATCCACTGGAGCTCCTTGTGCCGGTTGGCCGAAGACTTGCCGGTCTCATCAGAGAAACGCTAGTGCAGCCACCAAAACAGACACTAGACCATGCTCTTTCATTCCTAGAGTAGTAGCTCGTCCTTGACAATACTTAAAAGAGCCTGCAATATGTACACATGCTGGAATGTAAGCTCTATTTTAATATTGCGGAGTACTCTGCTAATCCTCTTACTCACAGTTAGGTGATAAGTCAGTATGCATAAACCAGTCTTCGCAGGTGTACATCACTGCAGGCTTGCATTCAGGTCACTCTACTGCAGGTCATTTCCCCTCTCAGTTGCTCAATTACTTGGTGCACGCTGGTATGTGGGGACAGAAGGGAGGAGCCAGTAGCTCTCGGATCAGTGCTTAAGAGAAGCAGGAATTAACAGTCCTGTGAGGAAACTGCATGGGAAATGAGGAGAGCTTGTTTGTTGTGAGGAGAACTGAGAGAGGTCTGAGGAGATTGGTGGTGTTAAGGAGGGGGAGAGCTAAAAGGAGGTAGTCCTGCCTGGACATATCTATATATATATACATATACAGACTTGGCATTTAATATGGAATTTTTTTTTTCTTGACTTGGGTTTACTTTCTTAACTCAGTATATCAATCTGGTGAGTTTCTTTTACACTTTGGTGATTTATTTGTTAAAAGAACCATGTCACTGATTGTCTGTCGCAGCAAGAAGTCAACAACAGTATTATATCACAGGTGGCGTGGAAAAATGTACGGACAGGTGCATTTGACGATTGGCTTCACAGTCGGGTATACAAGGGTTGTTGCGTTCTGTATTAGTGGAAAACAACTGCTGCACATCTCCAAAAGTTATTGCCGCTTCCTCTGGAGATGGTCCGTCAACTCGACAATGCTGTTTGTCATGGAGTGGTGGCTTTACGAAATTACGGCATGAAAGAGCGTGCCATTGCTCGGCAGTATGGCATCACTCAAGGTCAGGTGTCAAAGATCCTGAAACGAAATGCTCAGAGGGGTGTCCCTACTCCAATACCGAGGCCAGGACGTCCCCGCAGATCCACAAGGAGGGATGATCGCCAGCTGCACCGGTTAGTCCGCAATGGCCGTACCAACTCAGCTAATCGGCTTAGGGCTGAGTGGCAGCAACTGACAAATGTGCCTGTATCCAGAAGGCACGTCAACCAACGACTGGTTCAAGCAGGCTATCGTGCGAGGCGTCCCCTGAGAAAGCCACGCCTGACCAGACAACACCGCCAGCGCCGATTGCAGTGGGCCAGAGAGCACCGTCAATGGCAGCCAGGACACTGGAATCACGTGATCTTCAGTGACGAGTCTAGATTTCTGGTCTATCGTCAAGATGGCCGAGTCTGAGTGCGCAGACAAGTGCATGAAGCCTACAACAAAGATTGTATAGTGCCAAGAGTCCAAGGTGGAGGTTTCGGGGTGACCGTTTGGGCTGCTTTTCATGCAGGGGGAAAAACTGACCTGGTTGTTCTGAATGGAAACCTGAACCAGTTCAAGTACAGGGCCATTCTGGAAGAAACATTGCTTCCATTTGTCGTGCAGCCTTTCAAGGAAACTTTGTCTTCCAAGATGACAATGCACGGCCTCATCGTGCTCGCATGATCCAACACTTTCTTGCTGACCATGGTGTGGAGCATATGGAGTGGCCTGCCATGTCCCCGGATATGAATCCGATAGAGAACTTGTGGGCAGAATTAACGCGTCAAATCGTCCACTTGGACCAGCAGCCGACCTCTGTGCATGAATTGCAGCAGGCTATTGTCACTGCATGGCAAGCGATTCCTGTCCAAACCTTGGCAAATCTCGTGAACAGCATGCCTCAACGTGTACGTGCTCTCCTGAATGCTTGTGGGGGGTTACACGAAGTACTCAACTGTAATTTTACTGTCCGTAATCCCAGTCGTGATTTAACTTTTGTTTTTGTTTAAAAATTTTTTGGCTCACGTGCAAAATAAAGAGATACTTCTGGAAAACGTACAGAAGTTTAACACAGTACTGTCCATGAATTGAGTTCGATATCAGTTTACATCACTTTCAAGGATCAATTTATTTGTTTTGAAATGTCAAATGTGGTTTTTGTTTCTTTTAAAGGTCACATTAACAAAATCTAGAATAATTTCAACATAATTCCAATGAACTTTTGGTTCTAAGACATCTTGAAAAGTAAGTTCACCCCCACAAAAAAAATATTCCATTACCGATAGACTCCTAAACGGAGAGGCTCACGTGCTTGATATTTGGCATAGACATGGCCATTGAGCCTGGGAAGAACATGGCCGTACGAAAAAAAATATTTCATAATATTTTTTTACCATATTTTTACCTCAGCGCATTTCAGCGAGGAATATTATGCACGGAATCTGAGGCGGTGGCAGAGCAGCGCGCTGCTTCGCTCAGAGCGATCAAGTGATGTTCCTTGCCACCATAAACTCACAGTTACGCGTTCGCACGTAATTCAGAGCGAAAAGCTAATCGCGTTTTTTACATTTCAGCGAGGAACATTGCCATTCACACCACATAGGTTTTTACACACAAACTGTGTTTTATATATATCGATTTTTTTTCAGTGAGGAATATTATACACAGAATCTGAGGCAGTGGCAGAGCAGCGCGCTGATTCGTTCAGAGCGATCACAGTGATGTTCCTTGCCGCCATAAACTCACAGCATGTAGCATAGATTTTAGCATGATTAGCATTTAACATGATTGAGCATGATTTAGCATAGATAGTAGCATGTTTCACATCGATATTTTTTCAGCGAGGAATATTATACACGGATTCTGAGGCGGTGGCAGAGCAGCGCGCTGATTCGCTCAGAGCGATCACGTGATGTTCCTTGCCACCATAAACTCACAGCAAGTAGCATAGATTTTAGCATGATTAGCATTTAGCATGATTTAGCATGATTTAGCATAGATAGTAGCATGTTTCACATAGATTTTTTTCAGCGAGGAATATTATCTCCCCTCCTCCCCGTTCCCCTCCCCTTCCCCCTCGCCCCCCTCTTCCTCCCCCTCCCCTCCCCCTCCCTTCGCCCACCTCCCCCCTCCCCTCCCCCTCCCCCCTCCCCTCCCCCTCCCCCTCCCTCCACTTCCCCCTCCCCCCTCCCCATCCCCCTCTCCCCCCTCCATCCTCCCCTCCCCCTCCATCATCCCCTTTCCCCGCTTCCCCTCCCCCCCTCCCCCCCTCCATACTCCCCTTCCCCCTTCCCCCTCCCTTCCCCCCTCCACCCTACCCCTCCCTTCCCCCTACACCCTACCCCCTCCCCTTTCCCCCTCCCCCTTCCCCCCTTACCCTCCCCCTTCCCCCCTTACCCTCCCCCTTTCCCCCTCCCCTCACCCTCCTCCCCCCTCCCCTCCCCCTCCCTCCCGCCCTCCCCTCCCCTCCCCCTCCCCACCCTCCCCCTCCTTCCCCTCCCCTCCCCCTCCCTCCCCCTCCCTCCCCTCCCCCTTCCCTCCTCCTCCTCCTCCTCTCCCCCTCACGCTCCTCTCCCCTCCCCCCCTCCCTCCCTTCCCCCCTCCCTCCCCTCCCCTCCTCTTCTCCCCTCCCCCCTCTCCTCCCCTCCCCCACGTTCCCTTTCTCCCCCTTCTCCCTCCCCCTCCCCTCCCCCGCCCAGCAATGCCGGGTACTTCTGCTAGTATATATATATATATATATATATATATATATAACGCCGAATATATATATATATATATATATATATATATATATATATATATATATATATATATATATCTATATATATATATACAGTCATCCCTCGTTTATCGCGGGGGTTACGTTCCAGAACCCCCCGTGATAGGTGAAAATCCGCGAAGTAGAAACCATATATTAATTTTATTATTTTTATATATTTTAAGCCTTTAAAAACCCTCCCCATACTCTTATAAACCCTTTCCCACGCTCTTATGAACCCTTTCTACACTCTTAAACACACTTTTGAGACCCATCCTTAGTCCTTACATATTAGCAAAATATTTGTACATGTATATATAGCTGTACAGTACATTGATGCAAGTTCTTTTATAATTGCAATTAATTAACAAACAAACATACACATATGATCATGGAA
>NC_136262.1:227191869-227324369 GCF_964187855.1 Myxine glutinosa
GAGTGCGCAGACAAGTGCATGAAACCTACAACAAAGATTGTATAGTGCCAAGAGTCCAAGGTGGAGGTTTCGGGGTGACCGTTTGGGCTGCTTTTCATGCAGGGGGAAAAACTGACCTGGTTGTTCTGAATGGAAACCTGAACCAGTTCAAGTACAGGGCCATTCTGGAAGAAACATTGCTTCCATTTGTCGTGCAGCCTTTCAAGGAAACTTTGTCTTCCAAGATGACAATGCACGGCCTCATCGTGCTCGCATGATCCAACACTTTCTTGCTGACCATGGTGTGGAGCATATGGAGTGGCCTGCCATGTCCCCGGATATGAATCCGATAGAGAACTTGTGGGCAGAATTAACGCGTCAAATCGTCCACTTGGACCAGCAGCCGACCTCTGTGCATGAATTGCAGCAGGCTATTGTCACTGCATGGCAAGCGATTCCTGTCCAAACCTTGGCAAATCTCGTGAACAGCATGCCTCAACGTGTACGTGCTCTCCTGAATGCTTGTGGGGGTTACACGAAGTACTCAACTGTAATTTTACTGTCCGTAATCCCAGTCGTGATTTAACTTTTGTTTTTGTTAAAAAAAATTTTGGCTCACGTGCAAAATAAAGAGATACTTCTGGAAAACGTACAGAAGTTTAACACAGTACTGTCCATGAATTGAGTTCGATATCAGTTTACATCACTTTCAAGGATCAATTATTTGTTTTGAAATGTCAAATGTGGTTTTTGTTTCTTTTAAAGGTCACATTAACAAAATCTAGAATAATTTCAACATAATTCCAATGAACTTTTGGTTCTAAGACATCTTGAAAAGTAAGTTCACCCCCACAAAAAAAATATTCCATATTAAATGCCAAGTATATATATATATATATATATATATAACACAGTTTGTGTGTGTGTGTGTGTGTGTGTGTGTGTAATGTTACCGATAGACTCCTAAACGGAGAGGCTCACGTGCTTGATATTTGGCATAGACATGGCCATTGAGCCTGGGAAGAACATGGCCGAACGAAAAAAAAATATTTCATAATATTTTTTTACCATATTTTTACCTCAGCGCATTTCAGCGAGGAATATTATGCACGGAATCTGAGGCGGTGGCAGAGCAGCGCGCTGCTTCGCTCAGAGTGATCAAGTGATGTTCCTTGCCGCCATAAACTCACAGTTACGCGTTCGCACGTAATTCAGAGCGAAAAGCTAATCGCGTTTTTTTACATTTCAGCGAGGAACATTGCCATTCACACCACATAGGTTTTTACACACAAACTGTGTTTTATATATATCGATTTTTTTCAGTGAGGAATATTATACACAGAATCTGAGGCAGTGGCAGAGCAGCGCGCTGATTCGTTCAGAGCGATCACGTGATGTTCCTTGCCGCCATAAACTCACAGCATGTAGCATAGATTTTAGCATGATTAGCATTTAGCATGATTGAGCATGATTTAGCATAGATAGTAGCATGTTTCACATCGATTTTTTTTCAGCGAGGAATATTATACACGGATTCTGAGGCGGTGGCAGAGCAGCGCGCTGATTCGCTCAGAGCGATCACGTGATGTTCCTTGCCACCATAAACTCACAGCAAGTAGCATAGATTTTAGCATGATTAGCATTTAGCATGATTTAGCATGATTTAGCATAGATAGTAGCATGTTTCACATAGATTTTTTTTCAGCGAGGAATATTATCTCCCCTCCTCCCCGTTCCCCTCCCCTTCCCCCTCGCCCCCCTCTTCCTCCCCCTCCCCTCCCCCTCCCCTTCGCCCACCTCCCCCTCCCCTCCCCCTCCCCCCTCCCCTCCCCCTCCCCCTCCCTCCACTTCCCCCTCCCCCCTCCCCCTCCCCCCTCCCCTCCCCTCCCCCCTCCCCATCCCCCTCTCCCCCTCCATCCTCCCCTCCCCCTCCATCATCCCCTTTCCCCGCTTCCCCTCCCCCCTCCCCCCTCCATACTCCCCTTCCCCCTTCCCCCTCCCTTCCCCCTCCACCCTACCGCTCCCTTCCCCCTACACCCTACCCCCTCCCTTTCCCCCTCCCCTTCCCCCTTACCCTCCCCCTTCCCCCCTTACCCTCCCCTTTCCCCCTCCCCTCACCCTCCTCCCCCCTCCCTCCCCCTCCCTCCCGCCCTCCCTCCCCTCCCCCTCCCTCCCCCTCCCCACCATCCCCCTCCCTTCCCCTCCCCTCCCCTCCCTCCCCCTCCCTCCCCTCCCCTTCCCTCCTCCTCCTCCTCCTCTCCCCCTCACGCTCCTCTCCCCTCCCCCCCTCCCTCCCCTCCCCTCCTCTTCTCCCCTCCCCCCTCTCCTCCCCTCCCCCACGTTCCCTTTCTCCCCTTCTCCCTCCCCCTCCCTCCCCCGCCCAGCAATGCCGGGTACTTCTGCTAGTATATATATATATATATATATATATATATATATATAACGCCGAATATATGTATATATATATATATATATATATATATATATATATATATATATATATATATATATATATATATATATATATATATATATATATATATATATATACAGTCATCCCTCGTTTATCGCGGGGGTTACGTTCCAGAACCCCCCGTGATAGGTGAAAATCCGCGAAGTAGAAACCATATATTAATTTTATTATTTTTATATATTTTAAGCCTTTAAAAACCCTCCCCATACTCTTATAAACCTTTCCCACGCTCTTATGAACCCTTTCTACACTCTTAAACACACTTTTGAGACCCATCCTTAGTCCTTACATATTAGCAAAATATTTGTACATGTATATATAGCTGTACAGTACATTGATGCAAGTTCTTTTATAATTGCAATTAATTAACAAACAAACATACACATATGATCATGGAACTACACAAGTACAGTACAACAAAGTATTTACATTGATGCAAATTGTGTTTTTGAAAGCAAAAGGCAATAATTGACAAAGTGCCTTTAATCAAACCTGAGGCCGAAGCATACAGAAGTCTTCATGAGCTATTCAAAATAGAGATGATGATTAATTTTGAAAATTAATAAGAAATGCATTAGCTTCCTCTTGCATATGCAGCAGCTTCCTGATGGTTAATTTGTAGGAAGCAGTGGGGGGTGGAGAGGAGGTGAGGGTGGTTATTCCTGATCTGATGCAGTGATGAAGCAGATATCTCATCTGTATCAAAAGGTAATGACCGAAAAATCCCATCCTCCACAACCTCGGTCATTCATGTTACTCAGCGACTTAATTTAATTGCAGCTTTAGACAACATCATCGAAATCGTCATCATGATCATGTGTCTCTAAGTTGTAAACACTAGGGCATGCCCGTACTATATATATATCTAAAATTATATCCCCCCCCCCCCTCTATTTACATGAAATGGTTTGGTCCAAAGCGAACGGCTTGCGAGTACGGTGACAATCCCCCCCTCTATTTACATGAAATGGTTTGGTCCAAAGCGAACGGCTTGCGAGTACGGTGACAATCCCCCCCCTCTATTTACATGAAATGGTTTGGTCCAAAGCGAACGGCTTGCGAGTACGGTGACAATCCCCCCCCTCTATTTACATGAAATGGTTTGGTCCAAAGCGAACGGCTTGCGGAGTTTGGTAAAGAAATCGCCATAGCTCGGTAACTACTTGTCCGATTAATATGAAACCTTGAAAAGGCACATCCTCAGGTCCCAGCAATATACCTGGCAAGTTTCAAGTATATCGGACCCGTGGTTGTCGAGAAACAGCGGTCACAGACAAACACACAGACATACACACATACACACACACACACACAGATTACTGGAATTATAGATAGATAAGTTATTGTAAATTAGAGGTTACCCAAAGTATGATGACTCTTAAAACCATATTGATCATTAAACTGCAGGACACAGTTTGGCATCAACCTTGCAAATTACTTAAAGTAGCGAAGAACCGTCCAAGAACCCTCCTTACGGATGGGTTAATGACCCCCAGAATCATGGACAAGTTAATTACCCCAGAATACGGGACTTTCAAAATGCGCGATTCTTTGTCTACTCATTTATAATGCGTATTTTATTTCGATTTACTGTAATATTCTTTTAATATAGGTTTTAATTAATGTGTTATATTTTTATTTTTATTATTATTAATTTTTTAGGCTAGAAAATGCTTATTTTACCGCAAAAATAATTAAAATCAAAAAAAAAAAAATACCTATAGGCCGCAGAATCCCGCGATATAATGAAAAATCCGATATATAATTTTACATATACTAGCGAGAAAAACCCGCGATGTACCGAAGCCGCGAAAAGTGAAGCGCGATATAGCGAGGGATGACAGTATATATATATATATATATATATATATATATATATATATATATATATATATTGTTGCGGATATGAGGACTGTATTTTTTTTTGATTGTGTGCTTTATTATTATTATTATTATTGTTATTCTGCGCCTCCTGCCTCCGGAGCTGTGTAAAGGTCAAAGGGCGTCCCATAATTAGTCCACAAGCATACACGTCAGCCAATCATAGAATACCCCTGTTCGATAGTTATATCTTATTCTGTGTTTTAGGGTAAGGCTGTGTCTCCCATTAATAGAAGTACTCCATTGCACCAAGTGAAAGAGATAGATTCCCTTCATTCCCATTCCCAAAAACCTCCATTCCCCCTTTTCATCGATTGGAAACTACCTCCGCTCCAATTGCCGCCATTGACCACGAGGCAGGGTTGGGGAAGAAAGGCGGGTCCCCACCTCGTCATAGAGGGGAGGAGTGAACCAGCCCTTGCCGACCAACCCAGAACGAGGGGTTGGCTTTAGAGGGCGGAGAAAGAACGTTTTGGGGAGGTTCGCAAAAGGGTCAAGGGTGGGGCTTATATAACCCGAGGCAGAGGCCCCCAGAGAGTCGAGGAGGGAGGAGATCAGAAGACAGGAAGGCCTTGAGTTGGACTAAGCAAGAGAGGAAGTTGTTGGACTGGGTGGGTCTAAGAAAGAGAGAGAAAGAGTCCTGAAGCTTGTGAGGGAAGGAGAGAGAACCCGTCACACCAACCCCCCACCAGCCGCGTTGGCTCCACCAAGCGTTCACCTCCACCAAGGCTCCACCAAGCTCTGCGTTGGCTCCACCAAGCGTTCACCTCCACCAAGGCTCCACCAAGCTCCACGTTGGCTCCACCAAGCGTTCACCTCCAGCCATCCACCTCCTGCGATTCCTGTCAGCATTCCCCGCGTGAGTCTGTCTTTTGTTTGTTCTGTTCCTTGGTTAATTAAGACTGTAGGTAAGCTAGCGTTGCACTGTGTATCTAATCTCGTCTGTAAATAAACGTGACTGCTTCTTCTTGATTATATGTGTAAATAATAAATCCAATTACTCTTCTGTACGTCTTCTCGTCTTATTCCTTTTTCCTCTTTGTATTCGGTCGCTTTAGAGTTTTCCCGATTGAATAGCGGTGGCGCGATCCAGCCAAAGTTTGGGTAAATCGGGTGTTAGAGTCGGGGAATAACTGTTCGGTCGCGGTAATATACCACGACCGCTCGGTCAAAATAACATCTTAACCGCGTCCGCAACAATATATATATATATATATATATATATATATATATATATATATATATATATATATATATATCTATCTATATATATCTATATATATATATATATATATATCTATATATATATATATATATATATATATATCTATATATATATATCTATATATATATATCTATATATATATATATATATATATATATATATATATATATATATATATATATATATATATATATATATATATATACGTATACATATATATATACATACATATATATATATATATTATATATTATATGTATATATATATATATGTGTATATATATTTATATATATATATTTTTATATATATATATATATATATAACGATGTTCTAATCATTTGCACCTGAGCTGGTGCACCTGATTCTAATTTTAGGTGTTTGAAGTAGTGATAAATGTAGGGGTGTACTTACTTTTTCCACATGCGAAATTTGCATTTATGTTTATTTAAATTATACAATGGACTACAAAATGTAAATGTTTCATGACATTTGTTTCATTATATCACCTTTATCTATCAAAATTGTTGAAATGAAGATCAAATAGCTGTATGTTGAAATATGTTGAAAAAGTCAAAACTTTACATGGGGTGTCCTTACTTTTTCACGTGACTGTATACATATATATACATATGACTGTATACATATATATATATATATATATATATATATATATATATATATATATATATATATATATATATATATATATATATATATATATATATATATACAGTGCGTATCAAAAAAAAGGTAATCCGAATTCAAGGGGTGAATATGCAAAGGTTATTTAGTTTTACAATTTACATGTGCTTTACCAATTATGAGGAGATCCTCAGCTTACCATTGATGCCTTTCATGCATCATTGCTGTCACACATGACCGAGTACATGTTCATTGAAAATGACAAGTTCAAATCGTATTTTTACAAGTTTGGCTAATCGGTGCAAGACAGTTTTAAATGGACGCATTACTTGTCGACTGACAAGTTTGACGACGACGATCCGACGACGAGTTTGTCGACGGTGCAAGACAGTTTGAAATGGACGCATTACTTGTCGACTGCCAAGTTGATTATGTAAAATTGTTAAGCTGGTCTGGTAATCGTCGGTTGCGTCATCCTTTGTTTAAGATGGGTATTTAAGATGGGCCTACAGTGTATGGGTTTAGAGACAGTCTGAGTCATTGAAAAGATGGTTCCACTTACGACTGAACAGCGGACCTTCGTGGTTACAACCTTTCACCAAACTGGAAGTTTGCAGCGAACTCGTGATGCATTCAGGGAACGTTTCCCAGAATGGTAGCCTCCAGCAGCCAAAACCATCTGGGCGAATGTTAGAAAATACCAAGAGCATGGCACTAGCCTCAACCGCAACAAGGGGAATTCTGGTAGGAGGCGCACTGGGCTATTGGAAATGAACATTGCAGCAGTAAGGCAGCAAGTTTTGGAGCATCCTCGGGATACCAGCGCAAGACGAAATGGGACGGGATTGCCTTCGGCAACGTTCAACCGAATCACAAGACTGGACCTCCACCAACATCCATATCGGATTCACATCTGGCATCAACTTACGCCAGGGGATTTTGCCAGGAGGCTGGTGCTTGCCGGATGGTTGAAAGCACGTTGCGAAGCAGATGTCAATTTCCTGCGGTATCTCGTTATCGGCGACGAAGCTGCTTTCGCCATGGACGGCAAGGTCAATACCCATAATGTTCTTGAATATGCACCGACAGGACAACGCCCGGAATTTAATTTTGACACCAACATGAATCGACAAAAGTGGACTGTTTGGTTGGGACTTTGTGGAAGTGGTCAGGTGATTGGACCATTTTTCTTTCAAAGGAATGTCAATGGTAACAGGTATCTGCAGATGATCAATGATGAAGTTTTACCGCAGCTGGAGGAGAACTTTGAGCGACAGGTTCATGGTGTCTTCAGATATCTCTGGTGGGCCCAAGACGGCGCCCCAGCACATCGTCTTATCGCTGTCCGAGATCGACTGAGGGAATTCTTTGGAGACTGAGTCATCGCCCTCAACCATGCAGTGGAATGGCCGCCAAGATCACATGACCTCACACCATGTGATTATTTCCTTTGGTGACATTTAAAGAACAAGGTTTTCATAACTCCTCCCCATTAACCTTGACGAATTGCAGGGCCGTATTCGACATGAAGTGGATGCTTTGCGCAATGACCCGGCTATGGTGAGACGAGCAGTTCAGGGCATGCTCCGCCGCTGTGAGCTTTGTGTTGAAAGGGGAGGTGGACATGTTTAAGGTGTAGGTGCATAAAGGCCAATCATTCCTGAGAAAAGTTCACATCTGACGTTCATTTTGCACCAATTATCCTGACTTGCATCGATTAGCCAAACTTGTAAAAATGTGATTTGAACTTGTCATTTTCAATGAACATATACTCGGTCATGTGTGACAGCAATGATGCATGGAAGGTATCAATGGAAAGCGGGGGATCTCCTCTTAATTAGTAAACCACATGTAAATTGTCAAAATAAATAACCTTTGCATATTAACCCCTTGAATTTGGATTACCTTTTTTTTGATACGCACTGTATAATATTCTCCATAGGGGATTCTGTTTGTGAGTCTTTGAGTCTGTGAGTCTGTCTGTCTGTCTGTCCATGGGAGGGGCTTAAAAAACAAATCACCACCATTTCGTTTACTCGCATAGCTTTGAGGCCTCTTTTGTTATGCCCGTGGTTTCTTACTCTCTCTCTCTCTCACAGTTTTATTTCAACTCTAATTCGATATGTCATTTCATTTTTCACAGTCGCTAACATCGTATTAGACTCGGTTGCAAAAAACACGAAACAAATTCAATGAAAGTAAACGTTTATAGAACAAAATGCATTTTTAAAGGCCTGTAACATAAAGACTATTGAGACTCTCTCATGGCTTTATCTCCACTCTAATTCACCATCGGATTTCATTTTTATCGATGGTTTTATACTCGGTTTAAACAATAATTGAGAAAATTCATGCACAGATGGGAAATTGCTGACATTTTAGAAATTTGTGGCACGATATATCATGCACCGCCCAAATAACACAGATGGGAAATTGCCGAGAGAAGTTTATTCGTTCTTATTTTATAAGTTATGTTCATGTACACTTTAAAGAAGTTTTTTGAAAATTTTAATTTAAAAAATGTCATTTTGTATCATGTATGCTGGAATGAAAATAGACATTTTGGTTTTCGCCGGACAGAAGGGTTTATACACCACCCATAAGACCTTTTTTCCCCAAAGACTTTTCCATTTGATGACAGTCGTCATGATGAAATGTCTAATTTAGACGTAGTCACAATAAAAAGTCAACAATGTGGGGAGAGGGGTGGAGTTTCGTTCATGTATCACCACAGACAGGAAATTGCCGAGATATATTAAATTTTTGTGAACAGTATATCGTACACCGCCCAAATAACACAGATGGGAAATTGCCGAGAGATATTTCTCAATTAGGTACTCTGCATGTGGGGAGAAGGGCAGGGCTTTGTTCTTCAAAGGCTGGTGCCGAACCTGCAGATGAGGTCGAGGTGTTCATGTTAGAACAGATTGAATCTGGTCTGGTAATTACGATTATAATTTCTGTGGAAGTGGCTGCTGCCATTCGTCATGATCCCGTGTTAAGGACGTTTGTTTTGTCAGGTTCTTGGTGTGAGTTTCTCTCGACATCAGAATATGCTCCATATGCGTTGCGTGTATCCGAGCTGTCTTTAGCTCAAGGTTGCGTAATGTGGGGCATGTGGGTGGTCATTTCTGCTTCTTTATGTCAGCGCTGTCTCAATGGGTTGTATGAGGGTCATTTGCAACTGCCATTTTCAAAATGAATAAAATAATGAGGGAACAGAATGAGACCACCAATTAATGTTGTGATACTCTCCCCTCCACTGTGTGTGATCCACTACCCCGTGTGTGACCCACTCCCCCGTGTGTGACCTACTCCCCCGTGTGTGACCCACTCCCAAGTGTGTGACCCACTCCCAAGTGTGTGACCCACTCCCAAGTGTGTGACCCACTCCCAAGTGTGTGACCCATTCCCCCGTGTGTGACCCACTACCTCGTGTGTGACCCACTCCCCCGTGTGTTAACCACTCCCCCATGTGTGACCCACTCCCCCGTGTGTGACCCACTCCCCCGTGTGTGACCCACTCCCCCGTGTGTGACCCACTCCCACGTGTGTGACCCACTCCCACATGTGTGACCCACTCCCATGTGTGTGACCCACTCCCCCGTGTGTGACCCACTCCCCCATGTGTGACCCACTCCCAAGTGTGTGACCCACTCCCCCATGTGTGACCCACTCCCCCATGTCTGTAACCCACTCCCCTGGAGGTGATCCACTCCCTGATGCAGTGTGGGGACAAAGGGAAAAAGAGGATTTGAGCTCTTGAAGGCACATTTTACATGAGGTGTAATGACACATTTCAAACTGTATTTCCCATGTGCACGCACATGCATTCACATGTTATCAGAAGTAAATACATTGTGTAGATTACATCATTTGTGGATCTGATAAATTCCCAGTATATGTATATGTATAAATAAATAAATAAAAAAAATATATATATCTTCTTTTTTTTTGGACAGAATGGCCAAGAGGTACGCATACTCGCCTCTAAATTGTCTAGCTTTGGTATGAAACCCGACCCAGCCATAAACTATCCTCCCGGGGTTTCACAGTCTGGCTGATGCATAAATGTGTGCGCCGTCCCCCTGATGGACATTAAACTGGGTGTCCCATCTGTCGACATTAGTTGATGGATGTTAAAAATCCCATTGTGTCCTTCGCGAAGAGTAGGCGAGCTATCGCTGGCACCATGAACAAATTTCTCTGACATGGCAAAACTCAAAGAATCTTCCGACAATTATGTGTGTGTATATATATCTAGATATACTTCTTTATTTTGCTGAATACTTTAGATGTAATTAAGTAATTATTGATGATTAATCAGCATTAAGGGATTGTGTTTATCCCTGTAACTGCGAATTGTTCTCAATATTATGTTCGCTTGTTAAATAACAACACAAATGCTACACCATCTGGTTGTCTAATGTTGGCAGGGATAATGTGCTTTTAACCATATGCATGGCTGTTTGCAAAAGGTTGGATTTTAGTCATGAAAACCCTGGATCATCTCCCTGTAATTGAGCCTTTCTATTAATTATCATTAAAGGTAAGCTGTAGGCTTTTACAGCAGATGACTACAGATTGTTACATTGTCTAATACAGTCATGTGAAAAAGTAAGTACACCCAATGTAAAGTTTTGACTTTTTCAACATATTTCAACATACAGCTGTTTGATCTTCATTTCAACAATATTGATAGATAAAGGTGATATAATATAACAAATATCATGAAACATTTACATTTTGTAGTCCATTGTATAATTTAAATAAACATAAATGCAAATTTCGCATGTGGAAAAAGTAAGTACACCCCTACATTTATCACTACTTCAAATACCTAAAATTAGAATCAGGTGCACCAGCTCAGGTGCAAATGATTAGAACATCGTTAGAGAGGATCTTGGAGGAACCTGTCTTATTTAAACCTCAGACATTTAGTTTGGTTTGCTCTTTGTTGTTGAAGTGTGCGGCATCACCATGCCTAGTTCAAAAGAGCTCTCTGAGGCCTTCAGAAAAAAGGTTATAGATGCCTACGAGTCTGGGAAGGGATTTAAAAAGATCTCCAAACAATTTCAAATCAATCATTCGACTGTCCGGAAGATCATCTACAAGTGGAGAAGATTCCAAACAACTGCTAACTTGTTCAGGCCAGGCCGCCCCAGCAAGTTCAGCCAGAGAGCAGACCGCAAGATGCTGAAAGAAGTCTCTAAGAACCCCAGAATGTCATCATGGGACCTACAGGTAGCTCTTGCCACTGTTGATGTCAAAGTGCACGAGTCTACCATTAGAAAGAGGCTGTACAAATTTGATCTACATCGGAGGTGTGCCTGGAGGAAACCTTTGCTGTCCAGAAAGAACATCAGGGCAAGACTAAAGTTTGCCAATGAACACCTAGGCAAAGACCAGCACTTCTGGAACAATGTGCTCTGGATAGATGAGTCAAAGGTACAGCTATATGGCCACAGTACCAGAAGACATGTTTGGCGAAAACCAAAGACAGCATTTGACCACAAGAACCTGATACCAACTGCAAAGCATGGTGGTGGAAATATTATGGTTTGGGGCAGCTTTGCTGCATCAGGGCCTGGGCAGCTCACCACCATAGAATCCACCATGAATTCTTCATTGTACCAGAGGGGTGCTTGCGGATAATGTGAGGCCATCTGTCGGAAAGTTGAAGCTCAACCGAAGGTGGAGCTTGCAACATGACAATGACCCTAAACATACCAGTAAATCCACCAAGGAATGGCTGAAAAGAAAGAAATGGAGGGTTCTGGAATGGCCAAGTCAAAGCCCGGATGTAAATCCCATCGAGATGTTGTGGGGGGATTTGAAACGAGCTGTGCATGCAAGAAACCCCTCAAACATCGCACAGCTGAAAGAATTCTGCATGGAGGAGTGGGCAAAAATTTCTCCCAGTCGATGTCAGAGACTGGTAGACAGTTATAAGAAACGCCTACTTGAGGTTGTAAACGGTAAGAAACGCCTACTTCCTTTGGCCGAAACCAAAGGGGGGCAATACCACCTGTTTGAGCGAAGGGTGTACTTACTTTTTCCACATGCGAAATTTGCATTTATTTTTATTTAAATTATACAATGGACTACAAAATGTAAATGTTTCATAGTATTTGTTATATTATATCACCTTTATCTATCAATATTGTAGAAATAAAGATCAAATAGCTGTATGTTGAAATATGTTGAAAAAGTCAAAACTTTACATGGGGTGTACTTACTTTTTCACGTGACTGTATAACGTACTTCTTTTAATTGCATCATCTTTTTCATCCAAGTGTGAACTGGTATTCTTTCCACATAGAATACCAGTTCACACTTGGCCAACTGCTGCTGAAACTGACTGAAAGCCCTTGTTAATATTTTCCTTTCCCAATAGGTTACATGTTCAAATGTTACATATAATACACAATATCAGTTTGTGTGTTTGTACAGATGTCTATCCCCCTTCATAAGGGTAGGTTTTAAAGGCCAATCTTTTAGCATGAATGTGTGTTCACTATGGTCTATTTTTGGGGATAAAACAAACTCGAAAAACATTTTCCATATGAGAGTAATTATCTTTCTTCTATTGGAAATGTAGACGGTGGCTTGTAAATCGAGCCTCAAGGGCAGTGTACAGAAGTGTTTTTTTTTTAATAACAATAAATACAAGGCGCAGGGAGGTGAAATTTGCAACACACGCAGAGTAAAACGAGTGTTTATTTATGTCTGTAGGTTGTCTCATAAATAAAGATGATACAAGCACCCCTGACACTAGGCCCAGGCTTCAGTCATTGGCACGTTCATGCGGCTGCACTGTCAAATAAACTGTTCCAACGCATCATGTTTGATCGGCTTTACACGGGTGTTACATATTTTTATTACTTGCATTATATCCTTTTTTAAGATACCAGTAAAATAAATTTTCACATTCACAACAGGTTGGTAGTAATATGACTACTATTGGCACTATTTGGGTAGAATTCATATTAAAATGGCTTTTCTTTGTGTGAGGTCAAATAAGGATTTAATATTTTCAGAAATCAGATACTTTTGTGTTTTATTGGGTTGCTTCAATCTTTTAATTTTACTCATTATGAAAGGGAAATTGCACAGAGCATTCATACGGTATGGTTAATGCAACAAATCCAAAATGACTTTACAAAGGTCACAACATACTCGTATTTATTGATTTTAAAATAAGTGCATTCGAGCAAAGGCCCCCCAAATTTGAGCCTATTTTAGTGAAAACAAGTATTTTACATCGGGTCGCATCTATTTCTTGAAATAATTGTGTGTTGTGTGTTGTGTGTTGTGTGGTTCAGATGGACAGTGGATGTGATTTTCGTTAAATCCCAAGCAACTTAAGTCTATGCCATTTTGTTCTTGCAAATTATATGCAAGTATGACTACCATAAAATTGAATATGAAAGGATCTAGATTCCCCACATGAAGCAAGCACTGAACCATATAATTGAATGGATCAATGAAACGAGACCGTTAACACCAACTCAATGTGTTTTTGTTTTAATGATCACCTGAATGAGTGAGAAACTGAAGGCGACACTCGATCATTTCTTAAATATGATGTTGATTTTGACCTGAATGTTATGTACGCACACTTACACAGCCATTCTACAATTGGTCCTCGTGTCGTTACCTCGTGCATGTAGCAAAAAGCGTGGTTAAGCAATTGGTTCACTCTGTCTGTTAGATGTCAGTCGATGATCAAGGAACGACTTAATTTCAATTCCATTTTAAATTAATGTGAACACTAAAACACAAATCTGAGTGAACGCCACAAGAAGCTATTTATTCGCCTTAACACGGCGTTTGTCCAGGGCAGAAATCCACCTGTGGCAAGGGGGTCGGCATTAAGTTGCTACAATCTCCAACGTATGATCCTTAGTCCCCATGATGGCAATTTGGTTGAGATTGAATATGTAATGACCGAATGCATAGCAGACAGACAGACAGACTGACACCTTGCCTGAGGAGAGGTTATTGCATTTGAGTCTGTTTGTTTGTCTGTTTGTTTGTCTGTTTGTTTGTCTGTCTGTTTGTCAGCACAGAATAAATATGATTTTCTCTGCAACCGTTGGTCTGATTGACAGGAAATTTTCACCTCGGGTGCAACTCCACCTGTATACATTTTTAATGATTATTATGACTTGGGCGCCATCTTTGAAAAAATCCAAAAATTTTGCACCTCTATATCTCCAAAAGTTCTGCATAGAAAAAATTGAGACATGGCTCATTGTAAAGAACTCTCAATGGGGAATAAAATATGTTAATGATGATGTCATAGGTGCCTCCATTATGACGTAATAATTAGACAAGTACAAAACTTCATCCGATCAAGATGAAATTCATTCAGCTTCATCTAGGGATAAATTGTTGGGAAAATAATAATAATGATGACGTAATCGGTCACGTGGTTCGGCCGCTATATTTGTTTTAACGCAAAAGCCTTAAAAACCACTGAAAACACGTTCCGGTGAGGGTTTGCAATCTCTGATTGCTCTTTCTAGTTTCGTGTGGTGCTGTAAATGCTATACCACTCTCCAGCACCCTCCCCTATCTCTCCATGCAATTTACGATTGTCGCCGATTTGATAAATTACACTGTGAATATTATATTATCACTGAAAAAGGATAGAGCACGAACAATATCCATCGGTTGACATCCATTGGATGGAGGATTTTTTTTCCTGAGAAAATGCCCTGCTGAGTACGGTGAGAAAAACGGCGCCATTGTTATGACGTCACTGGTACCTAGAGTATCACAAGAAGTGACGGCAGTGACAGCACTTCCCCCAAGCTCATTGGCTGTGCTAAGTGTTTGTCGTGTGTGTGTAAGCTCTATTACGAGCCTTAGCCCATGTATGAAACCAGAGGTGCAATACCCCTGGCACTCACATGGTAGAATAAACAGTATACTGCACTGACTAAGGTATTGTAAACCAATTTCAGTGGTTGCTAGAAGACAGGGCAGCATGTAGAATCATGCTAACATAATCATAAGATGTTAAATAAATAAACAAAAAATACCTATTTTGGGGGGAAACCCCTCCCCCCCCCCTCCTCCCACCCCGTGTACCTCCTCAGACCCCAATTTTTCCAATGCCTTGAACAAAAATTGGTACATCATGGATGATGAAGGTTGTGGTGACGTCTCATCAAAATTGTGTGTGTAGGTTCTGAGAAAAAGCAAATACCTATTTTGGGGGGCAAGCCCCGTCCCCCCATAGACCACCTTAGCCCCCAATTTTTTTAAATGCCATGAACAAACGTCAAACTTTGGTACATCACGGGTGGCAAAGGTTGTGGTGAAATTTCATCGCAATAGTGTGTGACGCAACGCAACGACTGGTTTGACGAATCTAATGAATCGTTACGTGAGCATATAACGCTGCCCTCCAGAAAGCACTGCCCACCGGCAGTCGCGCTGATAGACAGCAGTTCCGAACTCTTCGTAGTGATTCAACTAAATGCATCCGTAAGCTGAAAAATATTTGGTGGGCCGAGAAAGCAAACGAGATGCAAGGCTACGCAGAGCGAAAGGAGTACCCCAACTTTTTCTCTGGTCTGAAAACGGTTTACGGACCGAAACGAAACGGTACTTTCCCGATGAAGACACTGGGTGGTGAACTACTTACTGACAAATCGCTAATCCTCGCACGCTGGCGAAGCCACTTCTCCGACCTTCTGAACAGATCATCGATAGTTCATGATTCGGTGATCAACGAAATCGATCAGCGTCCAATTCAGAACCACCTGGCACATCCAACAACACCAGACGAAATCTCAAAAGCTGTGAAACATGTCAAATGTGGAAAAGCCCCTGGTTCGGACGGTATTCCGATCGAGCTGTTGAAGTATGGAGGCCACGATCTGGTGACAGCATTGTCAGTGTTGTTCAATGAAATTTGGGAGGCCGGGGATGTTCCTCAAGAATTGGCGTGACACAAAATTAATCACTTTGTTCAAAGGAAAGGGCGATCGCTCAGATTGTGGAAACCACAGCGGAATCTCGTTGTTGAGCATAACAGGCAAAGTCTTCGCGAAACTGCTGCTCAATCGACTGGTGGACAATATCAGTGAGGCAACGCTTCCGGAATCACAGTCCGGTTTCCGTTCAAATAGGAGCACAATTGATATGGTGTTCGTAGCGAGGCAAATCCAGGAAAAAGCAATGGAACAAAACCAGGATTTGTACATGGTCTTTGTCGACCTGACGAAGGCCTTCGACACGGTGAACAGAGACGCACTCTGGAAACTTCTTGCTCGCTATGGATGTCCAGACCACTTCATCAAGTTGCTGCGGAGTTTCCACGACAAAATGAGAAGGAAAGTGGCGGTAGACGGGGATGAGACGGACGTATTCAGCATTACGACGGGAGTAAAACAAGGCTGTGTACATGCGCCAACCATGTTTGGGCTCTATATAGCGGCAGATATCGAGCGTGCCTCGAATGATCTGGAGCCTGGCGTACCTGTCTGTTCCCGTGCTGACGGAAACCTCTACATCCTCCGACGTCTAAAAGCCTACACAAAGACCAAGACCATGGTGATACATGACCTGCTGTTTGCCGATGATACAGCCTTGATTGCCCACACACGAGAGGAAATGCAGCGTATCGTTGACCATTTTGCTGAGGCCATGGAGGCGTTTGGTCTGGTTATCAGTTTGCAAAAGACCGTGGGTTTGTACCAACCAGCGCCGGGAAGCCCGTACGTTGAACCAGCAATTACGATCGGGGATCACGTATTGTCAGTAACAAAATAATTCACGTACCTGGGCACGTGCTTACCGAATACCGCAACCATGGACAAGGAAATCGACCAAAGAATCCGCAAAGCGAGCGTTTCGTTTGCCGGACTCCACAGCAGAGTCTGGAAAGAACGTGGGCTCAAAGTGAACACAAAATTGGCCGTGTACAAAGCAGTTGTCATCCCCTCTCTCCTGTACGGAGCCGAATCTTGGAATTGCTATGCAAGCCACATTCGCAGACTGAATGGCTTTCACTTCCGATGCCTACGACAAATTCTAGGCATCCATTGGTCCGATCTCGTGCCGGATACGGAAGTACTCGAGCGAGCTGAAATGCAATCCATCACATGCACCCTGCAAAAGGCCCAGCTCCGTTGGGTCGGCCATGTGATGAGGATGGACGCAGACAGGATCCCACGTTTTATTTTTATGGGAGAACTGCACGAAGGAGAGAGATCAGTGGGCCGGCCCAAACTGCGTTTCAAGATACACTGCGTGCACATTTGAAAGAATGTGACATCCCGCTCGACAATTTACAAGCTCTGTCCAGTGATCGACCGAAATGGCATAGCTTGATCCATACACTATGCGACTCCGCGGAAAAGGGTCATATAGATGCTGCCAAAGAAGCCCGTAGAAAACGTAAGGAACGCGAGCGGCAACCGGTGCCTGCCGACTCTAAATGGATTTGTACAACTTGTGGACGCCGATGCAAATCGGCACTCGGACTGTATAGCCACAAGCGGGTTCACAATAATTGAACACCAACGCTGTAATGGCGGGGCGACATGAGTGTGTGTAGTTTCAGAGAAGAAAGCAAATACCTATTTTGGGGGTCAAACCTGGATCCACTTTGACCCCGGTAAACCCCATTAGACCCCGATTTATTTTAATGCCGTGAACAAACTTTAGTCACAACACAAGAAGTAGAATTTGTGCCAAATTTGGTCGCAATCCTATCAGCGGTTTCGGAGAAGAAGTTGTTTCAAGTGTTTATGGACTGACGGACTGGCAGACTGACGGACTGACGGACTGACGGACTGACAGACTGACAGACTGACAGACTGGCGGACTGGCGGACTGACGGACTGACGGACTGATGGACTGACTGACTGACTGACTGACTGACGGACTGACTGACTGACTGACTGACTGACTGACGGACTGACGGACTGACTGACTGATGGACTGACAGACTGACGGGCTGACTACGTGCCATCATATAAGCTACCCTGAACTTCGTTCCACGTGAGCTAAAAATGAAAAAAGGACGTCAGAGATGCTTTTGATAATGGATTGTGGAAGAATCTTTGTCTTTCTTGTTTTCAGTTATATGCAAGGAAAAAGCATTTGTATGCAGTACTATGATTAATGGGGAATCACAAATGTGTCAGCCTTTACCACCCCTCTCAAGCCACAATAAAAAAATACTCTTATTTCTTTTTTAACGGTTCCAATTATTTCCATCTTCCGATGGAGTTGCCTGAACAAAATGTTTATTGCCCAACCCCTAAATGTTTCTGGAATCGGCTCCCCAGGCTTTGCATTCCACTGGTAGCACTGATATGGAAATTTGTTCAGGGTGTTGGCGAGGGTACCTCGTTGGCGAGGAACGTGGCTACTTTGTGAAAGAAACCATGGGATCTTTAACGTTAATCAATGGTGAAAGTCCTTCGGAATAATGGCACGCACATTGATGTTTTGCCTTGCATGCAGATGCACAAAATACATGGCTCGTATTTTTTCATAAAGTTTTTACTTTATAATCCAAATTTTAATATATAGATCCAAATTATAGATCCAAATATATAGATCCTATAGATCCAAATTTTAATATTTTGTAATCATTCCTAATATTGGCATCTTTTTTGATTCCTATCATGCAAGTTACAGCAAACTGCTTCATAAAATATTTCGTTAAAACTATCTTTTTATGGTATCATTGCATGTCGACCTACTAGGTTTTGTTCTTGATGCTTTTGTAAAGATTCTTTTGGAAGAATCGAACTTTGACCTCAGCATTCCAAAATGGTTCCTAGTCAGAATTAGATGATTATTGTTGATATTTTGATAATGTATTTATCAGCAAATTAGTTTTTAAAACACAAGCCCACACATTAAATGATGCCATGCACTTTGAAAGGAATACGTGGCTTGGCATTTTCCCCACTTGAAACAACTTTTGACCCACTGAGGAAGTTTCAGTAAATCTAGTAATGCTAGATCTAATAAATTTTGTTTTCACTTTATACTTTTAAATATAATAAAACATACCATTCAATAATTCACCTTGATTCCTATTTATTAATTTTTTTAACAGGAGCCTTGTCCACATTTGACTGTGTGACATCTCCCATGTTTTCAATATGATTTGATATTTGCGTTTTAGTGTTTCTAATTATTCGTTAAAAGTTTGAAGTTGATAATTACCTTTAACTAGACCATTAAATATCATTGAAGATTACTTGCTCATCCTCATCGTGTCTTTTGACACGTAAGGCCGCAACAAAATCTCACAATTTCAGTTCTTTATTTCTTTCACTTCCATCCCACTGAAAGTTTATTGTTCTGCTTGGACAGACCTCCAATTTTCTCTTGATTGTCCGCTCTTTATTTTCCCTCTTCTAATCCAGCACATGGCGTGGTTTATCAAATTATCTTCATTTTTCTTCATTGCATGTACAAGCCACCTCCATCTTCAATATTTTTAATTTCTTAATCTATATATTCTTGTTCTGTCCTACTTATTGCTTCTTCATTTGAGATTCTTTCTTGCCAAAAAAACCTTTTAAATTCCCCTGAAACATCACAGCTGCAATACACAAGTTTGCCATCTATCTTTGTGGTTGTATTTCCAACAATTTTGCATCATACAAAAGAACTGACTTTATGCTGGATTTGAATATTCTCATTTTGCTTACAATATGTTTTTACTCGTCCATATTTGGTTGAGACCAATTAATGATTTTCTTGCTTTATTGATACTGGTCTCAATATCTTTCATTTTTATCCAATATTGTTCCAAAATATAAAAATTATTCTACATCTTCAATCTTATTTACATTCAACAGCAGATCACTATTGAATCTCATCAGTTTAGTTTTGGTGACATCAATTTTCAAACCTATTTTCCTTGTTTTCTCCCAAAACGTTTTGTCTTTTCTTGAACCTTTCCAAATATATGAGATGAGCGCTAAGTCATCGGCATACTTGAAATCCTCAAGAACTTTGAAATCTTCTATTCATAATTTCCTCAAAACATTCTGCCCATCGCTCTAGCTGGTTTATTTAAGATTACCAGATTCTGATTTTTTAAAATTAGATGGTATTCATAGAATGCTTACCCTGCACTGTCAACTTGGTGCGAGCCAACTCTTCTGTTTTTGAACGTTTTTTTCTTTGATCCAATATGTTTGCCAGACCACGTTAGCGATTCAATCATAAATTTATATTCTCTAATATAATTGTTGCTTAGATCACGCTCAATAAATTTCAAACTGATCAGACTAAGCATTGCCCTGTTGAAATATGACGTCATAATTATGGCACCAATGACGTCATCGTTAACAACACCTATTCCCCATGCGGAGTTCTTTACAATGAGCCATGTTTCAATTTTTTCCATGGAGCGGAGATATAGAGGTGCAACATTTTTCGGTTTTTCCTAGATGGCGCCTGCATCACATGACTTATGACGTCATAATTATCATTAAAATATTATACAGGAGGAGGCGCTCCTATGGTGAAAGTTTTGTGTCAATCGAACCAAGAATTGCAGAGAATTTTTTTTCATACTGATGGAATCAAGCGTTGTACTTGTCGAAATATGACGTCATAATGAAGGCACCGATGACATCATTATCAACGTATCTTATTCCCCATGGGGAGTTCTTGACAATGAGCCTAGTTTCAACTTTTTTCTAATGAGCGGTTTGGGAGATATAGAGGTGCAAGGTTTTTCGATTTTTCCAAGATGTTGTCCATACCACGTGACCTATGACGTCATAATTATGAATAAAAATTTATACAGGCAGAGGCGCTCCGATGGTAAAATTTCGTGTCAATCAGACCAACGGTTGCCGAGAAATTAATTTTAAAAATGCAGACACGTACGCCACACGTACGCACATCCGCCACACGTACTACGCAATCAAATGTCTAACCTGCTTTTTCTGCTTCTGGAGCACAGGGTAATGACAAGAATAAGAGGCTCATGACTGGATTGTTGATTAAAAAATAGTGACTTACATGATTTCATCCTTGTTAAACTGCTTATAAATGTATCCTACCAAAGCACCAGCAGACTTACAATTACCATGTGAACGCCCTGAAGAAGCACATGAACTACGTTAGAGGCAATCAGGCTACTTTTGAAGTACCTTACTATTTCAGTGCCTCATTACATCCTTTGCAATTTCGATTGGTGTGAAAAAGCATTTGTTTAATATTGTCACTTCATAGATTTTTATTTATCAAGTGTAGATAGGAGATTGATATCTTATTTTGATGGAACAACCGTATATGGTTATTATACAGTATGTAAGTATATATGTAATATGTATTGTTACGGATCTCAGAGACGGCACTCCCCTTAACAAGGGGGGGTTAATCCCTTTGGCCTGTTAAGCTGGCCGTCTCTGGTCCTGGTACTTGTAACGCTCTTTTGCGGGATGGAATTGATCAGGGTTATTAGTCAAGGTGTTCTCCCGAATACCTTTACCAATCCCTCCGCAAAACAGGGAGACAAGTACCGCTCGAACCACGGACAAGATGGTATTTGCCGAGCGGTTCAGCAATCCGCGGCTCGAGCCATTAACAAAGGACTAAGCCCGACTCCGAGCGTTGGCCAATTCGTGCCACAGGTATTCAATCAGGGAAAACACGAAAGCCATGGATGAGAGGAAAACCCAAAGAATAAGAAGGAACAGGTGTAATTTATTAATTATGTACAAAACCAAAGAAACCAAAGAAGAAACGAAAGTAATATACAGAGGAAGAAGAAGACACAGGGCAAACCTTAAAACAATCTGATAGTATTCCCCAGGACAACAAACAGGACAGACAAACAGACTTACACGACAAGGGAATAGCAGGCAGGAACGACTGGAAGAAGGGATGAGAAGGCCCAGGCAGACGGTGGGCATTGAGGTCCGGCTCCAGGAGTCGACTCGCATCGTGGCGGGAAACCCTGGCAGGCAGCGAGCGCATATCGTTCACCGCGAGCGGACGTTGCAGACAGCTACGGGATTGGGATGCTCTGTCTTCTTATGCGTCTCTCCCTTGTTCATTCCTCGTTCATCTCCCAACCTTGCCTTCTCACCGACTCTGGATCACGTCTCTCTCTGCCTTCTTCACCGACTCTCCTCAAAAGGCTTCGTGCTGGCGCTTATATTACGCGTGTTGCAAATCAATGCGCGCTTCATGGAGCCACGCCCGCGATGGTACCTCGCCAGCCCTGGTTGGTCGGTAGGGGCTCGCTGACTCCTCCTCAGGTGGTGCGTCAGCATGCCACACCCGTGATCTGGCGGCTCCGCCCCCTTCTTTCTCGGCTTGACCGCATGGCTAATGGCGGCGTGGTGCCAACCCAAATCAAGGCAAGGAGCAGCGAACTCTGCTGGCAAACGAATTACTGGGGCCTATCTTATTTGATTAATGCAACGCAGATTCAACTATTGGGAACAGGTCCTTAACTGAAACACACAATAATGAAATAACTACGAAGAGGTCCTATGGTTCGCTACGTGTTGTTCATGGACTAACTAGGGTGCGATCTTTAACAAAGCAATTGATGGGGATATTTACAGGGGAACATTTATAAGGGAAACATTTACTAAAATTTACTAGTGAAGGTTCTAAAAACCGTAACACAGCACCCGTTTTTCCTCTAGGGTCGGCTCGACCCGAACTAACTTTACTTAATGTGACACTCAGGTGTAGTAGCCCTCTACTATTAACCTTACCCTTGAGTGCGACAGTTTTAAAACAACTACGTATGTCCCGCCTGCTACGTTGCATCCTACCTAACAGACACGCCCACAGGATAACCGAATTGCGGAATGGTTCTCAAACTATACATTTACGGTGGGGAGCATTATTTACAAAACACTAATTTGTATTTACACTGCAACCCAGGACCTGTCATTTTGGGAGACAAAAAGATCTTTCTGAAAAAGTGGAAGAGCATGCACTGCACTGCACCGATACACCATACACCATACTCAAGTGCCCGGGGATGCACAATTGATATTGCAGTGCACCCCCAAGCACAAGAGCATCACAAAGCACCAAAGCACCAATAAGCATCATGAAAAACACCAAAGCACCATCCAGTGCTCATTGCACATATTTCAAATAAAAAAACACAAACTGTTGACCTGGTTCTTCTTGTTTCTGCTCCCTCTGCTCTGCCGGTCCGATGTTTCTTCCTGGTGTTGTTCTCTCTTGTGGCTTGCTGCCTATTTGTAAATAATAAAAAGGCACACAACGCATCCATTTTTATTTAGGGCCCACAGGGGCCAACTATGGGTGGTCCACCCGTAGGGCAAAAGGGGCCACCTCACCGTGGTCCGCAAGCCAACTCTTCTCTGGCCATCATGGCCGGTCCCAGCAGAGGGGCCAGGCCCCAACACGTGGGGTCCATAAGGGTGTGGTGCTTGGCCACAGAAGCGTATGGTCCATATGGTGGTGCCAGGCCACAAGTCGTGCGGTCCATAAGGTGGTGTATCGATCCGGGCAGGCTGTGCAGCGGCGGCTCGGGCACACAAGTGCGGCTACCTACACACTCCCCCCCCCCCCCCCCGGACCCAAAAGAACAAGCCGTGAGTGGGGAAGGAAGGGACAAAGCAAGCATCGGGGCAAGGTCACAAGGGTACACATCAATACAAGGTAATGCAGAGGTGAGGTGCGCATGGGAGCGAGCGGAGAAAGCTCGTCCCTATCGTACGTCACCCCCCCTGTCACCTACCCTACCCTTGCCCTTACCCCGTATTTACAAAACTCTACACATTTACAAATTCGTCACTATCGTCTCGTCTTCCCCATATCTCCCCTAATCCAAATTCATCAACAATCCCAATTTCTAAAATTTGCCATCAATCAATTCATCATCAATCCCTCATAAGGAGGAAGAGATGGAACAACAAGCACTATGTCACCCCCACGTCATGATGCATCTTACCATTCCAAAACATTTGCAACAAAAAACATGGTGTGGAGTCCTGTTACCTCAGGAGAGTGGCTGCAGATGGTGCGAAGGGATTTCCATCCTAACTATCCTCTAAATGACTTTAACACTCTTACTCTACCCAAGGTCTTTCCCTGCCAAACCATTGGCCACTTTACTCTATGCGGTTCTAAAAACCGATTCCCACTGACCATCTGTGGCGCTCACCAAATTGGGGTCTCACTACTTCGATTCAACTCCCTGTGCCTTCGCACAATTTCCGGGCTGGGTCATGTGGCTCACCAGCAGGTCTACTCACCTGCACACCTCCGCCACTGCAGTTGCCTCCGAGCTTACCTGCTCCTTACCCTAACCTATCTACCTGGGGAAGGCCCTCTGGCGCTCTCCCCACTCGGTGCCCTCTCTGGCACTGGGCTAACCGGGTCCGTCCTCCGGATCCTCGGGCCCCACTGAACAACTCTACTGGCTCCCAGAGCCCACCTGCGGCCTCACCTGGCCGACATCCTAACAGTGGCGGAGTGCCCATTTAGCCATACACACACTAACAGGCCACACGCCCAGCCATTTCCACTTCACTAATGCACCCATCCAAACACCATTCTACCACACGCACCACAGATGCCAATATCCACCACAATTTACCTACTCCCTCTACCTACTTTAAACCTACCCTCCCCGGGTATTCGCAAAAGGGGTCCATCTTCCCCATCCATTCCTTTCGCACCAACCACTCCACTCCACATATTCCACACAACTCACTCCACACTATCCATTCCATACTCCATTCCATCTATTCCATTCAACCATTCTCCATTCACCTGTGCTTTGCTTGCACACCGGTGCCCACACACCTGGTGTCACCTGTACACCTGGTGACACGTGCACCCGTCTTCCCTCCAGGACCATTCACCCAATACAGCTCACAATCGCACTTTTCACCATACGCTGCTCAATCACCTCCTTCACACACACTGCACCATTCACGAGCATTGCCTCTCAATTCCTCATTTCAATATGCTCACCAGCAAGAACTTCCATACGCAATGCCTCATTCAATAAACCACACCACAAACACACTGCATCATCTGATCTACCTGGTTTTCCCTCTAACTTAGTGCTTCCCGTCTTCCCTTATACTATTGCACACCCCACGTCATTAACATCCATCTAACCTATTCTACGTCCACATTACTTGTACAATGTCACTACTTAATTCCACAGTTACCTATGGTCATCTTTCTAAATTCTATCATTTTATCCTAACCCTCCCAGGCTAGTTTGCACAGCCAAAACCCCATAACTATTGCTCATGTGCCCAGGGATGTGAGGGATGGTGGATTTACCATCCCTCTACATCGGGCATCTCTCACTCTCAATTTTGCCCATCCAATTTTTTTGCCAATCAAATTTGCCAATCATTATTGCCAATCATTTCTACCCATCAAATTTGCCAATCATTACTGCCAATCCTATTCACTATTCCCAATTTCGAATCTAAACACTATCATCATCACAGTCCATTAAACTTGAGCCTCTCGGTACGTCATGACATTTTGAAAGCTCGGCTTCGCAAAGCCGAGCAATGCATACGGGTGGTTTGGTCGCCTGCAGGTTGGGTCCGTCCGGCATTCGGTTCAGGGGAGGAGGTTTGGTTGGGCCAAGCTTTAAAGCACCATCCCGGCGTGGGGCCTTGCGCTCCCAAGCGCGATGGGCCAACGTTGCCCGGCCGGAACGCCGCAACCACAAGGGGGCGCCATTCCGATCCCTCCTACCTTCCCTCGAACTGGGCCAGTCGCCTTGTCCGGCAAAGCCCGGACTCGACCGTGCGTGGCGGGGCCCGGCCCGGATCGTGCGCGGCGCTCCGAACAGGAGCCACGCGGCACCGATCCCTGCCGGCTCCCGCAATACCCAAAGCCCGGCACGGACCGGAGCTCGTGTCGGCTATACGTCGGGCTAGACGCTAACCCGGTCAACGTGGATGCTTTACTCGCATGCTCACATGCATACGTGACCCCTTTTACACTCACACATCCAGGTGTCTCAGCACCTCTCGTACATCTCACGCATTCTACCACTGTACTCGCTCGTGCGTTCTCTTTCGCTCCATACTCTGGTCTACTCATAACGCTCACCACACACGATCGCGCACATTCTTGCGCACCCATTCTCCTCGCACACTCTATTATCACGCACACCTCCGTTCCACACCTCTCCGCCGATACGTCCTCCGTAACACTCACCACAGGTGTGCACTCCTGCACATACCCACTCACGCGCTCCGGTGTGCTGTCCCGCACACGCGCCACAACCAACTCAGGTGTGCGTTCTCACACACTCTCAACCGTTCCAAGCGTGCATCCTCGCACCCGCTCCTCATCCATCTCACTCTCCGTATCACTCGCATCACACATACACTCCGACGTGCATTCTCGCTCGCATTCGGTTTCACTCCCACACTTTGTAACACACCCACTCACCGACGCACACTTTTTCCTCGCAAGCTTGCCATTTCCACTCACACCACTCACAAGGGACCCTCCACCAACGCCCGGGTGCTTTCTCGATCCCAAGCGCGCGAAAATTCTTTTTGCGCCAAACATCCTCCTGCAAAATCTCCCCGCACAATATACAGGCCGACTCACCTGGGCGCTTCTTCTTCTTTGCTCCAGCACCACCTGCAAATCTTTATTGGGGGTTATTAAGCACAGCATTGTGATGTGAGCCCGGACTTTGCACATTTTCCATCTTTTCCTCCCGCTGTTGCTCTACCAAGTCCGTCTCTCCAATCCCAATTTCCACTATTTGTTCGGTCATATGAATTACTTTTTTCTTTCCCTCAACGACTGCTGGTCCGAATAAAATTTCCTTTTCTACCTCGGCAGTCCCCGGCCTCCCCATACCCCGGGTCGCGATTTCTACCCCAGTCCACGTGACTTCGCTTTGCTCACCCTCACTCACCCCACGCTTCTCAAGCCACGTTACCTCATCGTGCACCGATGTGCCTCTCCCGCTCGCCATGCGGCCGATGTTCTCCCCACATTTTTGTATGCGGTCACCCATTCTGTCCCCAAATTTACTTATTTGCTCACTAAATTCTTCCATTATTTGTTCACTGGTCTCGACCATAAGGGCCCTCATTTTAGCCATGAAGAGGTTCAAATCCACCGGTGCTGCGGGCGCGGCTGCCGCGAGCACGTGCGGGGCACTGCCATCTTGTGCACCTGCAACCCCCTCCACCGCATCCTCATTGCTTTCCTCCTGCCTTACTCCCACCTCTTCCCTGGAGTCCTGGGTCGACTCTAACTCCTTATTTATCTCCCCCACCGGCATCCGACCGCCTTGACTATCCATGGCACGACTCAATTTGGATGTTAAATAATAAATTTCGGCAGCTCGTAATATCGACCAAATTTTTCCGATGGATTAGAATTGGGTTCGGGCTTCAAATCCCACTCCCCGACACCAATTGTTACGACCAATAGCACAATTGGTGTCCAAAATTTGGTCTAAATTATCCCAACTCCTGACTACCAATTGTTACGGATCGCAGAGACGGCACTCCCCTTAGCAAGGGGGGGGTTAATCCCCTTGGCCTGTTAAGCTGGCCGTCTCTGGTCCTGGTACGTGTAACGCTCTTTTGCGGGATGGAATTGATCAGGGTTATTGGTCAAGGTGTTCTCCCGAATACCTTTACCAATCCCTCCGCAAAACAGGGAGACAAGTACCGCTCGAACCACGGACAAGATGGTATTTGCCGAGCGGTTTTGCAATCTGCGGCTCGAGCCGTTAACAAAGGACTAAACCCGACTCCGAGCGTTGGCCAAATCGTGCCACAGGTATTTAATCAGGGAAAATACTAAAGTGACCGGATGAGAGGAAAACCCAAAGAATAAGAAGGAACAGGTGTAATTTATTAATTATGTACAAAACCAAAGAAACCAAAGAAGAAACGAAAGTAATATACAGAAGAAGAAGAAGACACAGGGCAAACCTTAAAACAATCTTATAGTATTCCCCAGGACAACAAACAGGACAGACAAACAGACTTACACGACAAGGGCATAGCAGGCAGGAACGACTGGAAGAAGGGATGAGAAGGCCCAGGCAGACGGTGGGCGTCGAGGTCCGGCTCCAGGAGTCGACTCGCGTCGTGGCGGGAAACCCTGGCAGACAGCGAGCGCATATCGTTTACCGTGAGCAGACGTTGCATACAGCGAAGGGATTGGGATGCTCCGTCTTCTTACTCGTCTCTCCCTTGTTCATTCCTCGTTCATCTCCCAACCGTGCCTTCTCACTGACTCTGGATTACGTCTCTCTCTGCCTTCTTCACCGACTCTCCTCAAAAGGCTTCGTGCTGGCGCTTATATTACGCGCGTTGCAAATCAATGCGCGCTTCATGGAGCCACGCCCGCGATGGTACCTCGCCAGCCCTGGTTGGTCGGTAGGGGCTCGCTGACTGCCTCGGGTGGTGCGTCGGCGTGCCACGCCCGTGATCTGGCGGCTCCGCCCCCTTCTTTCTCGGCTTGACCGCATGGCTAATGGCGGCGTGGTGCCAACCCAAATCAAGGCAAGGAGCAGCGAACGCTGCTGGCAAACGAAGTCCTGGGGCCTATCTTATTTGATTAATGCAACGCAGATTCAACTATTGGGAACAGGTCCTTAACTGAAACACACAATAATGAAATAACTACGAAGAGGTCCTATGGTTCGCTACGTGTTGTTCATGGACTAACTAGGGTGCGATCTTTAACAAACCAATTGATGGGGATATTTACAGGGGAACATTTATAAGGGAAACATTTACTAAAATTTACTAGTGAAGGTTCTAAAAACCGTAACAGTATGTATGTATATTTGTGACCAAACAGTTTTCTTCTTCTTCAAATATATATAAAACCGAAAAACACGGTTCGTGAATCCATGAGGTGGTGAAACTGTGAGGTGGTGAAGCTGTATAACTACATATCTATCAATTAGGTACTATTTGAATGTCTGTTGCATCCTGTTTATTAATTACATATGCCTATTACTTACATGCTATTGGAATATACCTTTCGACCCTTTACACTGCTGAGACCTTTGAAGACCTTTAAAGACTACCAAGCCCCATAAATATCCCAAAGACCCTCAAATACCCTGAAGACCCAGAAGACTCCAAAGATGCTCAAAGCCCCCAAATACCTCGAAAACCCAAAATACCCCAAAGACTCCAAAGACCCAAAAGACCCCGAAGTCTGAAAAGATTCAGAAAACCCAAAAGACTCAAAATACCCATAAAGACCCTGAAGATCCCAAATACCATAAAGACCCTTAAAGACCCAGAGATGGCAAAATACCTTGAAGACCCAAAATATCCTGAAGAGACAAAACACCCCTACAATCCAAAAGACCCAAAGGACCCCAAAGACCCCAAAAACCCAAAAGGACCCAAAAAACCTAAAACACCCTGAAGACGTAGAAGACCCAAAAGACCCAAAATACCCATTAAGACCCCAAATACCCCAAATACCCTTAAAGACCCAGAGGGGGAAAAAGATCCTGAAGACCCAAAAGATCATGAAGACACAAAACACCCCAACAATCCAAAAGACCCAAAAGTCCCCAAAGACCCCAAAAAAACCAAAATGACCCAAAACACCCTGTAGACCCAAAAGACCCAGATGACACAAAAGACACAGAAGACCCAAAATACCCATGGGACTGAGAATACCCTGAAGGCTCTTAAAGACCCTGAAGACCCACAAGACCCAAAATACCTCAAGGACCCAAAATATCCCAAAGACCCATAAAGCATTTAATGATCCAAAAGACCCAGAGAACCCTAAAGACCATGAACACTCAAAAGACCCAAAATACCTCAAGGACCTTAAAGACCCTCAAATACCCTGAAGACCCAAAACACTCAAAAGACCAAAAAGACACAAAGACCCCGAAGACCATTAAAGACGATGAACACCCGTAAGATGCTTTAGGCCCATTACACCAGCTTGGACCCATGAGCATTTAAAGGTTTAGACCACTTGGACCTTTTTAGATTACAAGTAAATTACAAATAAATAATATCACCAATATTGCAAATTCATTTGTACAAAATAAATGTTTGTATTATGATTGGTGTAAATCATGACAACACAGCAACTCAAGTTCAGTCAGGTCATTACCCTCAGTTAAAACAAGCCCGAGCTTCTGCAGCAACGTGTGGTGAGGCGAGAGCAGAGAGCCGATCCACACTAGTAGATCAAATGAGTATGAAGGTAACACTGGACAGCTATGAAGGCAGCAGTCAGTGGATGGATTGTGCAGCTATTGGTCAGTGGATGGATAGTGCAGCCAGGAACGACAACACGATTGAGAGAGGTGAGACCTCAAAGGGTGTGCAAACAGTTTTTGTGCATGTGTATAAAAAGCATAGTGTGCCTCTTTTATTCAGCTTGTGCGTCTTTCTGATGCTGAATCCAAGGTGGCCGATACCCTGCAGAGCGGCATGTTGCCTGCCCCAGAGAAGTTTGAAACATCCATTTGTTTTGCTTTACTGGATTTCATGGGAAGCTTTTGCGCTCAAGGTGAGTTTGAGGGTACAGAAAGGGATTGGCAGGTAGGGATTTTTTTTGATGAAATTGATGTTTAGGGAGCAAGTGGTTAACACTGCATGACAGTTCCTTACGTTATACCATGTTCATGTTGCCCCCCCCCCCCCCCGTTACCTAACAGTAAGCTGGTACTTATTTTAATGCCTCCGTCGACAGTCCCCGGAGGCATTATGTTTTTGGGTTGTCCGTCCGTATGGGCTAAACCTAATCTTCTCAGCAACCATATGTCCGATTGAGACGAAACATCCATGTTCCATGAAACATGAAACATGAAAAATATCCATGAAACATTCCTCATCCAGACAATGCTGCACAACTCAGGCAAAAAGGATGTTTTCGTTATTTTTCTTTCTTGGTGTGCTTGTTAGAGTCGACAATATACTGTATTTTGCTTTCTCTCAGACAAGCCTCTCATTTTCACACTTTTCTCATCTTATGTCCTGCATATTGTCTCATTGCCCTTTGGAAAAGAGCTTTTGATATCGCCAAGGAATCACCGGACCAGGTGAATAAAATAAATTGCTGCATTATTAATTATCCAAATACTAATGTTTTATTACAGTTGATGGACCATGCTCTTTACAGAGTATTGGTGCTGCTGATGCGTTTTCTTGACGAGGGTTATAATGGGTGGTTTGCCATTGCCTTCCCCGTGTTATTTGTCCATGTTCTAACCTTTTAAATGCTGAGCTTCAAGCGAGCACGTAAATGTTTGAGGCTTTGGTATGACTCGGTCCGGGTTTGAACCAGATTTTGGAACCAGTCCTGATGAGCTTATACAGTCGTGGCCAAAAATATTGGACCACTTTATTCTCCCAATATAATAAATACACACTTCTCCCAATATAATAAATATTGGCACAAAAATATTGGACCACTTTATTCTCCCAATATAATAAATACACACTTCTCCCAATATAATAAATATTGGCACAAAAATATTGGACCACTTTATTCTCCCAATATAATAAATACACACTTCTCCCAATATAATAAATATTGGCCAAAAATATTGGACCACTTTATTCTCCCAATATAATAAATACACACTTCTCCCAATATAATAAATATTGGCACAAAAATATTGGCAAAAAAATGTTGAAATTGACAAAATAATTTGGTCTTCACAATTCTTTATTTCACTGTTAATATTACAGAACCTTTGTTTTTGATTCAGAACTTAATATTTCCTTTTAAATCAGAAAATAAAGAGAAATGGGATTGACAAAATTATTGACACCATGGACTTTTGGTATCACAGACTTTGGACAAAATAACTGCAGACAAGCACTTCCCATAACCATGAATGAGCTTCCTTCACCTCTCTACTGGCAGTTTGGCCCACTCTTCTTGTGCAAACTGCTCCAGTTCTCCCAGATTTGAAGGGTGCCTTCTCCCAACTGCTGTTTTCAGATCTCCCCACAGGTGTTCAATGGGATTTAGATCCAGACACATTGCTGGCCACTTCAGAACCGTCCAGCATTTTGTCTTGAACCATTCCTGGGTGCTATTTAAATTGTGTTTGGGGTCATTGTCTTGCTGCAAGACCCATGACCTTTGACGGAGACCCAGCTTTCTGACCCTAGGTAGAACATTGCGCTCCAAAATGACTTGGTAATCTCCAGATTTCATGATACCATACACACATTCAAGGTACCCAGTGCCAGAGGCAGCACAGCAACCCCAAAACATAACTGAACCTCCTCCATGTTTGACTGGAGGGAAGGTGTTCTTTTCTTTGAAGGCTTCATTTTGTTTTCTGTAAACATAGAGATGATGTGCTTTACCAAAAAGCTCTAATTTGGTCTCATCTGTCCACTGGACATTCTCCCAGGAGTTTGGCTTGTTCAGGTGTGTTTTGGAAAACTCCAGTCGGGCTTTCTTATGTCTCTCTCTCAGCAGTGGGGTCCTCCTGGGTCTCCTACCATAGAACCCCCTTTCATCGAGTTGGCGACGGATGATGCAAGTTGAAACTGTCGTACCTTGTGTTTGGCAGTCGACCGAGGTGCTTTCTCCACCATTCGAAAAATCCTTCGGTGCAATCTTCGATCAACCTTTCTCATGTGGCCGCATCCAGCAAGGTTGGCTACAGTGCCACGGGACTTAAACTTCCTGATAACATTGCGTACGATGGACACACGAACATCAAGGTCTCTGGAGATGGACTTGTAGACTCGAGATTGTGCTACATCGACTTGTTGTCTTGAGATGCTTGGCTATAATCTTGTGTCTGACCTCCTCAGACAATTATCTGGCTTTCTTTCTTTTCTCCATGCTCATTGCGGTAAACACAGTGACACAAAAGAGCAGAATGACTCCTTTTCTCTTTTCAAACTGGTTGTTTGAGTGATTTTTATATTGCAGGCACCTGCCTCACATCACATCACAGGTGAGTTCAATTGCAAAGTAAAGGAGAATCACCTGCTTGAAATCTATTTATTTCTAACAACTTCTAAAAGGTGCCAATATTATTGTCCGGGCCATTTTAGGATTTCTGTGTGGAATCAGCTAAGATTTCGTAATTTTAGCTAAGATTTAGTAAAGAGATGCAGCAGGAGGAAGCAAAAGGAACAGCAGAGAGAGGGGGAAACACTAACAGATACAAAAAGTGCCTCAATCATATGTCATGCTGAAGGTCATGACAGAGGGAGGCAGACAAACAATGGATGTGGGGAGGAATGGGGGGAAGGGGATGATGTATGGGGTGGACAAGATGGAAACAGAAGGGAACTCTCATGAGGAAAACTTGAAATTTGGAAGTACGAGGAATTGGGGTGGGGTTGGGGTTAAGGAGGGTAGTAAAGATCATGTTTTTGGATTGGGGCCAATCTGAGATGGTGGTGAACAGCTGTCGTGAAGATCTGGAGGGAAGAATGACATTGAAGAGGATGTGGAAGTTGGTTCCATGGGTGGGGAAAAAGGAATAAATGAGTGGAGGTGAGCAGTGATTCTGGATTTAGGCAGTTTCAGGATGGGATGCAACAACGTAGGGGTGGGATGCAACAAATGGAAAGGGCGAGGTCTGCAAGACGAGGGAGGCGACAGAAGACCTAGAGACCACCAATCTGTCTGTGATTGTGAAGTGATAGGCCCATAGACTCAGCTTCATTGTGGGAGATTCCAACAATCTTATAAAGGCCTTGATTTCCATGGCGTCAAGCTGAGCAAGATTTGAGGCAGGGGAGTCAGCGCAGCGGGGAGAGTAGTACTCCAGCAAGCTACGGATGAAAGCCTGGTCAATGGATAGGGGTTCACGTATGCCAAGGAAGGACTTTCTACGATGGAGGATGCCCAGTCAGCCGTTAGATTTGGAGGCCAACTTTGGAATGTGGTTTGCCCAAGAAATATGACCTGATGGTGAGACCCAGGAGTTTTACTGACTAAACTTCCTCAAGAGGATTGTTAAGAAAGTAGTAGGTGTGTGTGTGAGAATATTATGTAGAATGTGAGATGTTATGTAGAAATATTATTATTATTATGTTAGAAATGTTATTGTTAGATATTGTTTTTGTTAAACGTCAGGTGAGATGAAATATTATGAAGAATGAAAGTAGAATGTGAGATTATTGCAGTGTGTGTGTGTGTGTGTGTGTGTGTGTGTGTGTGTGTGTGTGTGTGTGTGTGTGTGTGTGTGTGTGTGTGTATGGGGATGGGGGTGTGTGTGTGTGGGGATGGGGATGTGTGTATATGTATATATGTGTGTATGGGGATGGAAAATGTGTGTGTGTGTGTGTGTGTGTGTGTGTGTGTGTGTGTGTCATTGATTGTTATCTCCATAATTCAGGTTTCAGATGATGGAACAGGTCCTCACATGACTCAAATATCCATCCTCACTTCGTTGAACGATTGCGCTTCATAAGCTAAGTTGTGAAGTCGTGTTGCTCTCAGAATTTTGTTTCAATGGTTCTGTTCAGGATCGTCACTGAGCAGCCTCCAATTGTAGTTTGTGGTAATGTTCCTACGGATGGTTTGTTGGATCTTTGTGAGGTTCTTATTTATTATTCCTGTTGCTCCAATTATCACTGGGGCAATTTTGGCGTTTCCCAGCATCCAGGACTTTTTAAAATTCATTCTTGAGGTCTTGGTGTTTGGTCATTTCCATGATTTCTGCATTGTTTAGGCCAAAATCACTAGGTACTGAAACCTCAATTAGAAATGTCCACTTTTCCTTTTGTATTTGACTACTTTGTCCAGTCATACTGCTTTGTTTTATATGTCCACGCTGAATGGGATCATCAGGTCATACGTGAGCATTATGTTCTTGTTTTTGATGATTGCTTTTGGTTCACGTTTCCATGCGTTTTGTAGAACTGGGATTTTGAAATTTCTGCAGATGTGCCAGTGGATTACTCTACATACCTTGTTGTGCCTTTGGGAGTATAGCTGCTCTGACATGAGTTTTTTACATCCAGATAGGAGGCGACTTGTACTTTCTGTACACAAAACACATCAACGATCAAATGTCCTTTTTATCATCTTTTTATTGTATTTTTTTGTTTAATGTCGTTAAATTGATTACATTTAATTCTGCTGTTTCAGAGATTCTGTCGTTTGAATAAAATGACTGACCTGGGAATTAACTTACATCAAAGCTGTCGCCCTTGCCTGAACATGAGTGTAAAAAGTAAAGCCTCCATCCTACGCCTCCCAAACCTTCTTCCTCACTCCACACTCATCCATTCCAAAACACCACATGGTCTCTATCCAATCTCTCAGATGATGCTCAAGGAGATGCAGCTAAAGTATTACTGAGCAAAATCCATAGTCTGTGTGTGTACAGGATGTCCGCCATTTTACATTCATAACAGTTAACATGTCATTTGATAAAAAATAAATCCAAATAGCTCTGACATTCTGCGTTAACCACCAGGCTTCCTCTATCCATGTGTAAATAAATTAATCAGATTTTGTAATAGACTTTTATATCCCCACAGCTAATGCTATTCATATAAAGATTGGCAAATCACACCTATTAATCATGTCCCTTATTAATTGAGCCTTGGTGTTTGACATTTCGGTGCCGTGTTGAAGGAGACATGTTTAAGCATCCCAAGATTTAAAGTGTGACAACCTGCTTATATACACCGACTGAACCGCTCATTTTAATGGCGTCTTGGAAAACATGCATTGCATGTATTGCACATAAATTTAAACCCAATTCACTTGAAACGCTTTGGTCAGGGATGTTATTTCATCAAATTACCGGGATGGCTTTTTAATATCAATTTGGCCTTTTGGGAGTTTTATCCTCATATTAAAGCTGACGTCTTTGTTGCTGCATTGTTAAAGATGATATGATATGTGAAAACGGTTCAGGTTTTGCCTCTGCTGTGATTTATTAATTAATTAATTTAATTTGGTTTTTTGTTGTAGCACGCGCATCATTTTTTTTCCATAAATTCACGAAGTTAGTGCCTGAACTCGATCAAGAAGTGACATGAAATGCATTTCGATTTTGTGTAACCTCTCATGGTTTCCAAACTGCTTGTTGAGGTCAATTATCATCATTCCCTGCGTTCATGCATTAATGTATGTATTTATCTCTGCTCGGTTCTACTTCTAATTTTCGAAACTAATGGTGCAAATTAAACAGGTTTATCACGGTGTGATTTTTTTTTAAAGAATTAGCAACATTTATAACCTACTGGCAGCTGTGCGGAGCTTAACTCTGGGGAATCTGGCCAAGTATGAACAACTTGCACAAATGTTCCGAGCTCGACGCCGAATGCCGCTTTTCAATGTTTTAACACTTTGTTTGTGCTTCCCATGATGGTTCATGTCTTATTTTATGCCATATACTGCCATCTTATTCTGAAAGGTTTCAAAATGTCGTCTCAAATAATTTAGGTTAAATTATTTGAGAATAAATTTAGGCTCAAATTTGTAAATTACAATTTGAACGTCCATTAAAAAGTTCCTAAGTATATTTACCGCATGTGGAAAAGCCTAGGTTTTCCATGCCATGAAATTGCAGTGATGACCTGATGATTTTAGATGAACTTTGGCAGTATCACAGTGTGAAAAGAGATTAGAATCAACTTCATGGGTGAGTGGGTTGACTCAGGTTGTTGTTTTTTTCGCATCTTTCTGTTTTCTTTAATATTCTTTCTCTCCTGGTAGGACCCACTCCTTGGCCAGCTATCCTCACAAGCACCATTTGAACAGAACCGAAACTTGTTCCCACTTGTCTTGGAGCAGGCAATAGTTATGGAGTGGTGTCATTGCAGCCATTACCCCAATCTCATATTCCTACAAGCAAATTCTGTGCTTCAGTGCATAAGGTGTTGGCTGTACCTGCCTGGACAGGCTGGGCCGTGGATAGTGGGGGTGTTTAGGCAGGTTGGCATCTGGCCTAGGCCACTCGCTTGCTTTTTGGTGCCTTGCATGGAAGGCCACTCAGTATGCAGCATTTCCCACAAACAGCTCCATGGCATGCTTGGCATTTCCCTGCAATCTCTGCCCATTTTCCCCTCTCTCTTCACGCCTCGGTTGTCGAAAAAAATTGGTCTGGTGAATCACTTGTACATACCTGCACGACGATGGAAACTGCAAAGTAAACTGCTTTTTTTTCTTCCATTGAACCTCCGCTCCATACAGTACTAAGGTTTCTTGTTTCGATTCTCAATTTGGCTTTTTTGGATTTCCGTCACGTATTAATTTCTGGTGCAGTTAGGGTGCCGGCTTGGGATCCTATGATCCTGGGTTCGAATCCCGGTCGATCGCTGAATTAATGCCAGAGGGGTTGACTCAGCCTGTCATCCTTCCGAGGTCGGCAAATTGAGTACCAGCTCCTGGTAATTCCCTGTGTGTCGCAAGAGGCGACTAACAGGGTTGGCGGCAGGAAGGGCATCCGGCCGTAAAACATTGCTTCAAAAAGGGGATCATGGTGCCCGAAAAAGGCCAACCCCTGCTCTGCGGGGAAAAATGGCCTCTAAAGGTGGTTCTCTCTCTCTCGTCACGTATTAATTTCCAGAAAGAATTTTTGTTTCTCAAGAGAAATGCATCTGTAACATTTACCTGCTCAGCCACCGAAGGTGGGCGGAGGTTATGTTTTCACCACTGTCTGTTTGTCTGTTTATTTGGTTGTGTGTGAACAGGATATCTCAAAAAGTTATGGACGGATTCAGACAAAACTTAGTAGACAGGTTGGGTGTGTGGCAAGGAAGAATTGATTAGATTTTGGTGACGATCCGGATTCAGATCTGAATTTGAAAATTTTAAAAGTAATTCTTCATCATTGAATGATAGGTGGAAACCAATAAACAGCATGATATTTCAAAAAGTTATGGACGGACTCAGACGACACTTGGTGGGCAGGTTAGGTGTGTAACTAGGAGAAATCTATTCAGTTTTGGTGAAGATCTAGATGTGGATCCAGATCCGAGAGATTTACAAAAGTTTCAGATTTACAAAATTCACCATTTAGAGATGGTGCCAAAACGATATACTGTATAGCATGATATCTCAAAAATTGTTGCCGGCTCATGACAAAACTAAGTCGATAAGTTGTTTAGAGCCGATTCGATTTTGGTTCAGATTCAGGTCCAGATCCAGATCTGGCCTATAGGTGGGATAGAAAACGTAAACTTTTCAGCCTGGCAGAGGTATGCCCTCTACCGAGTGCCGTGTTCTGGTTGCACTTGCAATATTCTATCAGAAGTGCAGTGTGAGAAACGAGTCTCAGCTCACCAAAGTTTGATCAAACGGCAGCCCCTTAAGTTATTCCCATTAATTTTTAGTCTGTTACGTTATCAGTGATAAAGGCAAGTTTCTAAGTGGTTTCGAACCTCATTTCCTGTCCATGTAGGCTGTAGCTAATGGCTTGGATTATTTTGCCACCATTTCTCATCTGTCTCTTCCAAACGGCTGCCGGAGTTGCATGCTGATAGCTTTGCAACTTGCGAACAAACATTAATTATACTTCACTATTAACTCTGTAATCAAACGCTGCAGGACCACCTTTTGACTCTCGAAACATATTTCTACTGGAGATTCGAAACATTTGTATTTCATCAAATAAGCATGGCTGGCTGTGATCATGTTGTGGAGGGATTGTGCAATTTCACTGCCAATGTTCTCTTTTTTTTTCAATACCTCTTGAAAAGGTCACCTTCGAAACAGCCACCATTTTAGAGACAGGTGTCAGGCCTGGGAAGTGATATGTAGCAGTTGAACTACAGCTTCTTGGTGACCTGGTATTTCTCTCTATATGCGAAAAATTGCTACCTTTCCTAGGATGGAAGTTCCCAGCCACAGACATTTTTTTTTTTTTTTTTTTTTTTTTTTTTTTGTATACAAGATCGAGGCTCGTGAAAGAGCGAACATTAATCACACAGAAAGACAAACCGACACATAAAACATATAACATCGGGAGCGGTAGACAAGATGGGGAGAGAGGGGGAAGGACACAAACACAACATTTGAGAGCAGGGACCGAGAGACATGGAGACATCGAGAGATCTGAGAGAGGGCGAGGGCTTTGGGGGGGGGGGGGGGGGGGACATGAGAGGTTTCCCAACTCTTGAGGCCAAGGGAAGATTGGAAAGATATATATAAATCACTATGGAATTGTATTTCCGGTAATATCCAGGTATACAGGATACGGTGAAAAAACATGGCTTCCACCAAAATTGATGCTGTTATGAATCCTGCAATTAAATTGCAGAGAGCATCTGATGCACTGATGTGCACCCCCTTTAGACTCAGATTATCACATCTACAATCTTGACACTGCCCGTGGGACTTAAATCTCCTGTTATTATAATGTTTTTTTCAATTGCCAAGAGCATCACATGGGAATCCATTTTATAATTGCTGTTGCTATCTACATCATCCAACACAAGCTTTTCATCATCATTCGTCACCTTACTATGATCGTTCACAAACCTTTTGTGCTCCTAGTACAAAACACTGTTATAATATGTGTCTATATAATAGGAGCTGCACTTTTATTGACACTATTTTAGAATTAATTGTTGTCATTAATTAAATAAATAATAGCAGTGCAGCACAATAATTTATGAAAAGAGCTTTGAATGGAAACAAAATGCAATACTTTTTGTGTCCAATGTCGAGGCTTTTAGAGGAGCTAGAACATTGAATGGATCGGTACGTAAGAGAACAAAAGCAACAGTAGAAGGAGAAGAGGGAAACACACCAACAGCAACACACCAACACCAAACACACCAATGGGGGTGGGAAAGATAGTGGTTTCAGATCTGAGATGGTGGTGAACAGCTGTCTTGGAGACCTGAAGGGAAGAATGAGAGTGAAAATAATGTGGAAGTTAGTTTCGTAGGCAGGAAAACAGAGGAACGCATGGGTGTAGGTGAGCAGTAAATTTGGATTTTGGGAGTTTCACCAGGAGGAGTTACTGGTGGACCACGTGCAGCCTGCAGAAACCCAGAGGGGGAAGGACAAAGCATGGAAAGTGCAGAGGGTGCAATACCAGAAAAGAGATAGCAAAGGACAGAGAGAGCGACCACAAACCTGTCGGCGATGTGAAAGTGATTGGCCCAGTGACTCGGCTTCATCACCGGAGATTCCAATGATCTTGGAGGCCTTCGTTTCCATGTCATCAAGCTGAACAAGGTGTGAGGCAGGACTACCAGTGCAGAGGGGAGAGCAGTACTCCATCAAACTATGGATGAAGACCTTGTAGGTGGATAAGAGTTCAAGTGTGCCAATGACTTTGCATGATGAAGAATCTCCAGTCAACGACTGGCTTTCGAGGGCAACGCAGATATGTAGTTTGCCCAACAAAGATCAATGGTTGATAGTGAGACCCAAACGTTTGAGTGACTGAATCTCTTAAAAGAGGATTGTTAAGGAAGTAAATGGAAGGGTTCTCCAGATGTCTATTGCTTGTTTGCAACACTATATAACACTCTCAGAAGATGAACAATGAATAATAATAATTTATACCATGAGTTCCATTTTAAGGAACTTAAACACAGGAGGAAGCCATTCAGCCCATCAAGCCTGAACTAGAGTTGCTAAACTATGGTTGATTGTCCGTGCTCCATCCTTTTAAATGCTGAATGTCAAGCAAGGAAGCAGCACGTACCACTGAAAAATAAATTCGTTGGTATCACTTGGCCAGGGATGGAATCACTGACTTCCGAGACTCAGAGGAGGCACTCCAACCATTACACCATCAAGTCTGGTGATAAAAATATTAGCTGGTTAAAAAAGTATATATTGGCAATCTGAGTATAGAGATGGCAAGTATTGTGTAATAAAGATGATTCCACTTCCTACAAGTATAATAACAAGGAAGAGGAATCAGCCATTGCAGACCCTCACCAGGACATGTTTGTGTGTTGTTTATTAGCTGCTGTGTTTGTGTGGTTTATTGATGACATAGATTTATGTTCAATCCAATATGGCTGCCAAACCACGTGACTGATGATGTCATCAATTTAATTCTCCCATACAATTTTTTTGTACATCATGCTCAAGAAATTTCAAACTGATTAGATGATGCGTTCTACTTGTCTAATTATGACGTCATAATGAAGGCAACGTTTTTCAGTTTTTTCCAAGATGGCACCCACCACATGACCTATGACGGCATAGTTATCATGAAAAAATTCTACAGGAGGAGGCGCTCCTATGTTGACAATTTCCCAAAATGCTGTTTGATTTGCTTTTTTGCTCTTCAGAAAAAAATCCTTTCCTTGTGCTTCTGAGATGAGAATATTTGTAAACCAGATTGTGTTTGCAATATTCAAATCATATTTTGCAACACCTGTACATTTCAGAAATAATATTTATTGAGCAATTTCTTAAGTCTCCCTGTGTAGCATACTCATAGGAACCGATGGCTCGAGATCTGTTGTCAGAATGTAGGTACAAATCCCGTATACTAGACTAGACGGATTTCTGAGAAATGTGAATGTTAGGTGCATTTTTGGGTAAAAGTTGGGAACCTCACGTTTTAACATAATTGTGGTATGCTGAATTCGATTAATCCGGTTCCCAAGCCGAATTTTGAGGTTTTGACCTTCTAATTAACATAAACAAAATGGCCGCCAAATTGCCATTTTTGGACAATTTCTTTGAACAAGCATTTATATATCATGTATATACATGCAGCTCTTTTACTTTAACTTTACAACTTTTACCCCCAAAATGCACCTAGAAACTTATACATGGCCTTTTTTTATATATAAATCCGTCTAGTCTATATTATGGTTGGCGACATATTGAAAGAGACATTCAAACTGATATTGAAATTGGACACGATGAAATGGGAAATGGTTTTAATAAGACAATGTTTCATACAACCATTTTTTCTAAAATTAAGTATACATGGCCAAGGAGCACAAACATTCAGGAATGTCACACATGTTGTTTTGCCAAACTACATCAAATTCATACAAGGGGTCTGATCATCACTCTGTTGCTGACAGGCACACATTGATGTGCACCTCAACTCTGAATAGCGACATTTGCAGCGTCGAGTCTTGCATTGCTTCTGGCACGCACAACAAATCATCTCGAGGCAACTTTCTGGGATTGGACTTGGTGACATCAGAATAGGCTCTAGTCCTGAATCACCACGTTTCCATCCCATTTCCACAGGTGCAGGAAGGTCAGGTATGGCACAATGAGCGTTTCTCCATACCATGGCTTGATAGTGAATTCGCATCAAATGGAAATGAAGAGCATCACTTGTCGGTGACATTGCTTCTGGTTTACCAGTCTTGGAGAACAACATATGTCGTGCTGAATCAACAGAGGTTGTTCTGTGCACATTATATATTCTGCAGACGAATGCTTCTGCAGATTTGATTGTCTCCTCTGTGAGTTCACCAATGCCCAAGTTCTTCAGTTTATTCAAAATTCAAAACTCAAAATTCGGCTTGGGAACCGGGTTAATCGAATTCAGCATACCCTAATTATGTTAAAAAGTGAGGTTCCCAACTTTTACCCAAAAATGCACCTAGAAGCTTATACATGGCCTTTTTCCATAAATACGTCTAGTCTATACTCTGTATATACCTGTCCATTGTAATTAATATCAAAGTACTGTACACTGATGCCTCCCCAATAATGTCCTCATCCTACATGCAATTTATGGACAAGCTCCAATATGAGCCTTGGAACAATGTAAAAAAAGGCTTTTGCAACATGGATGAGATAGGACAATTCCTGCTGTGTGCAATAGTATTATAACTTTTTTCTTGTTTGAAAAACGGAACAATGTCAGTAAACAGACCATTATTAAAATATATTTAATGCTTTGTATGTTATTCATACTTTCATAATGCTTCAAAGGCTTGGCTGCAGTATTTGTGTGCGAGATATATCAGAGATAGTGGGCCACTGCTGTTTTTGCCGAGACCAATCCCGTGATAAACCGGACAAATTGGTGCAATGCAGAGAATGTTGATTATATCGTGGTGTCTTCCTTGAGACTTGGAATGAACACTTATGGACCTTGAATTTCATTTCTCGCTGAAAAAAAATCTGAATTTTAATTGGGATTTGGTACCGTGGCCATATTAATCGGGCTTTTATAGGTTCCGTAAAAGTGATTTGAATGGCAACTTTACCTAAGTTAAGGCGGTAAAAAATGATTAGGTAAATGCTTTCTGGTTTATGATTCTTATGAGACTTGCATGTGATACCTTTGCAGGTAATCATGTTGTATTAGTTAAAAAATTGTTTTTTTTATGCCTGTTTGAAGCCTGGCTTTGGTTTAATGGTTAACGTCGCTGGCTTGAGATCTTAGGGTCCTGAGTTCAAGCCCCTGCTCTCCGTTTAATTAACAGCAGCTGGGTTGACTCGGCCTGTCGTCCTTCTGTAGTCAGCAAAATGCGCACCAATTTACTGGGATGAATTAGCCATTTTGAGTATCCTCCGTCAGATTTGCGACCCATCCAGGATTGTGCCTAATAGCCTAGAAATTGCTTTGGCAGCCTTATGTATCTGAAGTTGCAAAAAGGAGTGGTGTTAGCTCATTGAGTTATTTTTACAGAAAAAAAAAATTGCATTAAATTCATTATATTAATTAATTACAGAAAAATGAACATGATCCAGGAACTCTGTAAATTTATCTTTTACCACTTGTCATGGTCCAGTAGGGAAAAAAAGATGATAGTTTAACTTCACCATGGACCGATGAAGATGCTGTGAATTTAAATAAAATTGACATTTTGCTCTTGGTGCTCTGGGTGTAAATACAGTAGGCTGAAGGACCAGATAAATACGACAGATAGGTTCGCGTGTAAGACAGTACTTGAACTCTTCCATATGCGCGCTGCCTTGGTAATGCATCACTTGCTTAAAGATCAGACATTTGGAATTCGTTGGAGGTCGGCAGGCAAATGGCTGTCTTCAATAAAAACGTCCAATCACATGCCTGACTTGCACTATGCCTGGTGGAACGGTGCTCACGCAACAGGCAATCTGTTATGCTGGGAACATGGAAGGTGCCTTCTGTGTCTTCACACCTTGCTGACTTTCCTTCCTACCTCTCTTTCTTCTGTTCTTCTAGTATGGACGAGGAATCCTCTGCAGCCAGCTGCCGTCTCCGTACACCTGGGTGACAGTACCTTGCTGCCTTGCGGCCTGGGTGAGGTGCGACGTGGCTTGACTGAAGCTGGACTTTTGGTGCCCCTGCGCTGGATGAAGGATGGGAAAGATGTGCGCATCGAAGATTGGGTGCCAGATGGTCGTGTGGCCTTGCTAGTTGGTGGAGACCTTCTCCTTCTGAACAGCACTTGGGAAGATGCTGGCCGCTATCGATGCTTGGCGGGAACAGGCCGAACCATGAAACTCATGTCCGACATCACACTGGCTGTTCTGACAGGTATGATATTGGACATGTTTGATTGAAATAAAAGTATATGAGGCTTCAGTGCAGTGAGACTATGAGGTTGTGTTATTAATTTTCACTTTGTTTGACACATCAAAAGTACTTTAATTTTCTGACATTGATATAGAAAGTGCAGGTATAGTTAATCCGTAACACACACACACCCTCAGCAGCACTCCCTAATGGTAATTCAAATGACATGCCATGTTCGAAAAGCTTGATTAGATGGTGCAAATGGGTTTTGCTGCCTTCCTGGAGAGTGCTAACAAGGGTCCCCAGGTTGTGATTTTGATTCCGTTCAGCTCTCCCTTACCACCCTTCCCCCTCCTCATCCTGCCCTCAGTGCAATGGCCAATCCAGATTAAACATATTATTGCATTTTGACTTTTGGGATCAGCTCTTCGTTCGCAACAGCTCTCGATTTGCAACAGCAGTAATTGGACTAACATTCCTTCTGCACCTTTGTGAAGCATATCAATCTGGCCCTAAGTTTGTCCAATCTCTCTCTATATCTTGCACTATCTTGGATGAAAGCAGGTCAAGGTACAGCACCTTGGTAGGTTAAGGCACATTGTTTCAAACTACTTGATATTATAGTTTAAATAATAGAAATTCATAAATAATGAATTGTATATTTTTTAAATAAAAAAAATTAAAATGACAAAATAATTAAATAGAGCAATGTGACTGTGTCGCCAATATGCCTCCGCATAGTCCCACAACGGGTAGATGCCCTCGTTCTGTCCTAAAAATAAACAAGTTTGATTTAAATCCCTTCAGCTGTTCTCAAGTATCACATTTTCACCAGCCATGACAGGTTTCACATCGATCGGTGAAGCAGTTTCAGAGAAGCGATTTTTTAAATATTGGCTTTTAATCTAATTTGGCTGCCACACCACGTGATATATGACCTTAAACTAGAGTAAAAAAAAGTACACTCTGCTTATGTATGGATAGGGGATCACGTTTGTGAAGTTTCGTGTTGATCGGAAAAGGTTAGTTTTTCTATCCAACGTGACTGCCAAACCACATGACCGACGGCATCATCATTTTCAAACTATATGCAGCGATGGTGCCAGAAGATATTTGTAAAATTTCGCATCGATAGGGTGAGCGGTTTCAGAGATATAATTATTTAATATTTTCCTTCAACACAATATGGCTGCCACACCATGTGACCAATTATGTTTTCTTGATAATCTTTTAATCGCCATGCCTAGTCAATGACACATGTAAAGTTTTGAGTCAATTGATTTGGTGGTTTGGGAGAAGATGCTTTTTAAAAGGTTTTAGGTTAAATCCAATATGGCTGCCAAACCATGTGACCTATGATGTCATAAATGTAATATTTCAATACAAATGGGTAATAGATCATGTGCATGCAATTTCAGATTTTTAGGATAAGGAATTCGATGAAAACATTTATGACTGGTATACCACTTCACCGTTGATGTCATCATTATCATGATTTTGTTCCTTATTGGATGTACTTGACAATGTTCCGTTTCAAATTTTTCCATTCAGCTTTTTCCGAGAAAAATTTCTTTAATTATTCGTTGGTTTTTTAATTATTATTTTTAATTTTTAATGTTTTTTATTATTTAAATTTTTACATTTTTTATAATTCCAAGATAGCTGCCATACCACATGACCTATGACGTCACAATTATCACACAAACATTCTGCATGGGTGCCACTCCTACTCTGAAAGTTTCGTCTCAATTGGATATGTGGTTGCTGAGAAAAACGAGGTTTAGCCCGTACGTACGGACGTAAGGACGGACGGCTGGACAACCCGAAAACATAATGACTCCGTCAACCTTCGGGGGCGGAGGCATAAAAATAAGTTAAAATATTGTTAAATAAGTTAAATAAGTTAAAATATTGTTAAATAAGTTAAATAAGTTAAAAGTGAGCATTGACCAAGGACTGTTGTAATTGTCCGTTACCCAGTTGCTGTCTCTGTTTTAGGTTTTACATTTTCCAAACTCGCCATTATCCCTATCTCTCTCTCCCTCTCTCAAATCCACAAACTACTAAATCCGAGCACCTGTTCCTCTGAATCATTGAAACCCATTCTCTTTCCGGCCACGTCTGCCACACTCATTCACATCCACGTCACCTTTCAGCTTGATGACTGCAATTACCTTCTTATGCTGATCTCTTTTTATCCTATCTTGACTGTCTCTTGTACATGGAAAATGCCTCTGTCAGATTTGGCCTCCAACCATCCCACTTTACCTCTCTCCCTTGCTCTTCAGTTTGATCTTATACTGGCTCTCCATGTGTTTCTGCAGATATTATAAAATACCGCTTCTTACCTTCAAATTCGCCTTTCTACTCAAGCCACCCCTTTACCTGTCTGCCCTTATCCTCCCATCTTGGCCTGTCTGATGTGCCACGCATATCTTCCTGCTGCTTCCCGCACAAATATAGCTAACTCTCAAGTACTTATACCCTCTCTCATTCTGCCTCTTATTGAATTACCTTTCACTCTCCCTCCACCAAATAAACTGCAGATCTCCTTGAAATAGAATCTCAAAATCCACCTTTTCCATGAGGTATTCTCCTCTCCCGCTCCCCTCCCTTCCCCACCTTTCTCCCTTCTTTCTGATATCACTTCTTGACTTCAACTTCCTCGTCCACTTTCTTCCTATTTGTCTCTCTGCAACGTTACTACCTGTAAAGTGCCTTAATGGAGAAAGTCACTGCATGTTTGTCTGTCTGCCCGTCTTTGTCGCCATTTTTCTTCGAGATGGCCAAACGGATCTTCATGAAAATTTGGAAAACAAAAGTTGGATTTTTAAGAATTGCTCTTTAGTGCCTAAGTCTTTGTAGCTATGTGAAAGGTAATATTAAATGATACCCCAACCACATTCCTTAGTGAGTGTAGGGAAGTGTTTCAGGACCCCACAAAAAAAAATAATTAAAAAACAAAACAAAATTTGATTCCTTCAAAATGCCAACAGGATTATATCAGCACCGGGCAACGCTGGGTACACCTGTCAGTACATAATAAATGTATGTGATCAAACTAAAATTGATGACATCCTCACTCCGCTTCAAATATGCAAATTATAAGGTTTCCGAAACGTGTATTTCTGAGATTTCAGCTGTCAAGCATGCATGATACCCGAGACCTTGTTTCCATTTACATTTCCAAACTAATCTCCATCCCAGCTGTGACTGATGAAAATCACACCTATCAGATGATTACAAAAACGCCTGGAAGGAAAGTACAACTAAGTAACGTAATGAGAGACGATGATGGAGTACCAATGGAGAACTGACCCAAGGCAAAGTGTAGTAGCTAAGGTGATCAGATTCTCATCAGATTTCAATCAAGCCCACGACGAGCCTCAGATCATGTAAAATCAAGAAATCATGGACAATTTCTCCAAGGGGCACCCTTTATCAGTCTGATTGCTCTACCATGAGCTTTGCACAGTATGCACATTCTAAAGTGAGACATGCTTGTGTCCACCAGAAACTGTAACCTTTTATTTATTTATTAATTTTTACAAATACAGCGCTCGTTATGATCAGATATGAAGGAGGGCGGAGATCAAAAAGTTCTCACCCCAGCATACATGAGCCACCTTTGAAGGCCATTTTCCCCGCAGAGCGCGGTCCCCCTGCAGAGCACCGTGGTCCATTTTTTGAAGCAATGTTTTACGGCCAGATGCCCTTCCTGCCACCAACCCTGTTAGTCGCCTTTTGCGACACACAGGGAATTACCAGTGAGCTGGTACTCCATTTGCCGACCTCGGAAGGATGACAGGCTGAGTCAACCCCCCTGGCGTTAATTCAGCGATCAACCGGGATTACGAACCCTGGATCCTAGGATCCCAACCCAGCACCCTAACCGCTAGCCCAACACCAGGCTCACCCGAGCATACATATGAAAAGTTATTGGTTTAACATGGATACAAGATATGTTAGGCTGATAACTTTTCAACCCTCTCTGATATGTAGGTTGGAAACTCACTTCTGAATTACTTAATGTGGATTTGAGTCCCGATATAAAAAGATCCAACTGCAAACTATCATCTTGGTACTTCTGTGGCAAAGTATGATTTATTACTTGCAAAATGGAATATTTCTCAATTATATTGGTTGGTCTTGTGCGTTATTCTGTCTGCCTCTCTGTCTGTTCGTATGTCAATCGCCTGCAGGTCACAATTCTAAACTGATCATCATGAAACTTTACCAAGTTGTAGTGGTAGTCACAACTGAGAAGGCTATTGATTGAGGTCAAAGGTCATCTTCAGGTCGAATTTCTAAAATCGTAATCTTTCATCCGATTGAAGTGAGAATTGAACAGCATTTGCATATTGAGTCACTGAATTGGGAAATCAACTATTTTTGAAGCCAAAAGGTCAAAGGTCAACTCAAGGTCAAACTTGTAAAATCATTACTTTTCATCTGAAAAATAATAAATTTTAATTTGATTAACCTGAAAATTAAAGAGCAATTGCACAGTGAATCACCGAATTGGGAAAGAAACTATATTTGAGGTCAAAAGGTCAAATAAAGGTCAAACTTCTAAAATCATCAATTTTCATCTGAAAAATAATAAATTTTAATTTGATTAACCTGAAAATTAAAGAGCAATTGCACAGTGAATCACCGAATTGGGAAAGCAACTATATTTGAGGTCAAAAGGTCAAATAAAGGTGAAACTTCTAAAATCATCAATTTTCATCTGAAAAATAAGAAATTTTAATTTGATTAACCTGAAAACTAAAGAGCAATTGATTGCACAGTGATTCATCGAATTGGGAAAGCAACTATATTTGAGGTCAAAAGGTCAAATAAAGGTCAAACTAAAATCAGCAATTTTCATCTGAAAAATAATCAATTTTCATCCGATTGGCCCAAGCTTTGATCAAGATCGTCAAATTTAATCACAATGAGATGGACAATTTGATGTCTCCATGATAACTTATTTTTGGGGCTGTTGGTGGATTTTGCAAGTATCGTGCTCTGCACGACATCTTTCTTGTTATTGTTATGTTATCCTTTGGAAGAGATATTTTGGCAGCTCCCACTTGTTGCTGTATTTTTCTATAAGTATAATCCATTGTATGCCATTATTTTGGCCAAATTAAACTTTATTTCCTCATATCAGTTAAATTATTCATTCATTTTAATTGTGGCTTAATTTCATCTGGAGATGGCAAATTAATGATACTGTGGTTCTCCGGCTGGAAACTGCAATGTCACCCAAGTCTTTTTTTTCTGACAATGTGATAACTCATTATCATTTGGGTGAAGTACCAACAACAATAAAAATCAAAATAAATTCCATGCCTTTCAGAACCTGGCACAGTGCGAGGGCCAGCACTGTTGAAGCGACCAAAGGACGTGGTGGTTGTGGCCAGTGAAGCAGTCACGATGGAATGTGCAGCTGAAGGGTTTCCCACGCCGACAGTGCATTGGCTTAAAGGAGAGGACAGCAACCTCAGGTGATAAATGGTTTAAATTACAACAAACAACAACAATATGCATTTTAAAGGCCATTTTCCCTGCTAGAGCGGGGGTTAGCCTTGCGGTCCCCATGACAATCTTCTCCATTTTGCCCTATTTTCTGCATCTCTCCTTGTTAACCCCCTTGCCCGCATTTCTTCTTCCACCATCTTTAGCCAAGTCTTTCTCGGTCTTCCCCGTCTTCTACTTCCTTCTACATTCATTTCCATCACTCTTCTCAACCAGTCACTTTCATCCTTCCTCAACACATGACCAAACCATCTCAACCTGTTCCTCTTCACAGCATCAATCACAGGCTCTATTCCCATCATCTTTCGCAATTCATCATTTGTCTTCCTCTCTCTCAACGATACTCCGCACATCCGTCGAACCATTCGCATTTCCACCCTTTCCAACCTTCGTTGCTGCTCTACGTTCATTACCCATGTCTCGCTCCCATAAATCATAACACTTCTCACACATGCAGCATACACCTTTCCCTTCAGCTTCAACGACACTCCCCTCATCATCAGCATGCCACTCAATTCCCGAAACTTCTTCCATGCACATCTCATTCGAGCAACCGTTGCCGAGTCTGATCCACCTTCTCCATTCAGCATGTCTCCGAGGTAGCAAAATGTTTTCACACCTTCCAGCTTCACGCCGTCTCCAAGATCCAACTCAACATTTCCTCCATCTGCAGCTCCCTCTGTGCACACCTTACATTTGAATGTAGCTGCCACACTGGTTAATGACCCTCTCAGACCACTACATTTTTGATGAACCCACTCAGCGCACATTGTACACTGAATGGAGTTCACTCCGACACCCTTCCAACACACAGCACAGGGCCACTTCCCAGTTCTTTCCACCTCACCACATGCTTTACCACTTGCCATCACCTTCGTCTTTCCGATATTCACCTTCAGACCTTTTGTCTCCATACATTCCTTCCACGTGTTCATTTTTTCCTTCAATCCATCCATACTTTCCGCAATCAACACCAGATCATCTGCATACAACAACTCCCACGGTAAGCCCTCCTTTACGTTCTGAGCCAGCACCTCCATCACAGCTACAAATAGTAGTGGACTTAGTACCTACCCCTGATGCACTCCCACCTTCACCTCAAACTCATCACTGTTCCCGTCCTTCGTCCTTACAGCTGTACGCGCACTTTTGTACATTGCCATCACTACTCTGATCAACCATTCCTCCACTCCTAACTTCCTCAATGCCCATGTCAATACTTTGAGTGGAACCCGATCGAATGCTTTCTCCAGATCAACAAACCCAAGAAACAACTTCTTCCTCTTCTCCATGTACTTCTCCTGCAACTGCCTCACAATGAAAAGCGCGTCTGTCATTCCTCTTCCTGGCATAAATCCAAACTGCATTTCGTCGATCTTCACTTTCTTCCTTATCCTCCTCTCCAACACCCTTTCCAATACCTTCATTCCATGCTCCAATAACTTTATCGCTCGGTACGAGCCACACTCCAGAGGGTCACCTTTCCCCTTGTATAGAGGGACGAGGGTACTCAGTTCCCAATCCACTGGAATGCGGCCTTCTTTCACCACCAGATTACAGATCTCTGTCATTCTCTTCACACCCCAACTTCCTGCTGCCTTCAACATATCTCCCACAACTCCCGTCGGCCCTCCCGCTTTTCTACCCTTCATTGCTTTTATCGCTTCCTCAACTTCCTTCTCAGTTATCTTCTCTGCCGGTCCTAAAACTGGGTTACTCTCTATGTTGCCATCCCATTCATTCTCCCAGTTGCCATCCCAGTTTAAATTACAGCATTTAACAATTATTTTCAAATGCATTTGATTCCAAAATTTGATGAGATAAGATTTGTTGTCATGACTCTGCAAAGAGAAGTATGTCCATCATTTAAATCATTCGTCGGCCTATATTGTTGAGAATTACCTTATTTTGTGATGTGGTGTCACGTGACATTACATATTGCAGTACAACTCAGGGCAAAAATAAATAAATAAATAAATAACTACAGCGAAGTCGATGATGAGCCGCTTCTTACCTAAAGGAAAGTTGAAAGGGGGCAAAGAGTTCCACTGGGAATGACCCAATATCAAATTTTGAGTCCAACATTTTTTTCTCGTCTTGACCCCGTGATCCTAAGTCCTCACCCTTGGGGCACGAACCAGGTGTCGCATCTCAAAAAAATCGTTGCACATTTCTGCATCTCCCAATGTTAATTGCATCTACAAAGTTTCATTTTAAAATGTGCCCATAATTGCATTTTTTCAATACAGTATTTCACCTTTTGACCCTGTCCTATGGTGCTAGGCCAAAAATGAGACTGCTATTGCACCTTCTTGCCATGTGATGATCATAACTACCAAGTTTTGTGAATTCCTGCAAAGCTGTGTAGGAGGAGATAGCGTGACGGGCGGACAGACAGACAGACAGATGGACAGACGGAGCTGATTACAATATCCCCCCCCCCCCCCCGTTTTTCCCCAAATGCATAGGGATAAATATATACATCAATAAACAAAATGATACAAACAGAAATAAATGCGTGTGTGAGATTAATCACATTTTTAGATTGTAATAACGTTTGAAATATAGATGATATGGTATCACAATGCTTGGTTTGGAAATGCTAAGAACACCTGTTGCGATTGTTTAATGCACATTGGTAGGCCTATATCTTTGTTCTTGGTCTGATGAGGCGTTACAATTAAGCTGTGGTTAACATCCACTTTCACAGCTGTTTGAACATCTGACATGAGCATTATCTAACAATTTCTTGGCCAATGAGCTGTGCTCTTTTTTGTTATCCTTGTTCAACAACCTATTTTAAAGCTTTCATGTATGTAGACCTCCTCCCTGCTTCCCTTGATGTGGTTTTGCTGGAAAATTCAGAGCATAATATGAGCTTTTTTTCAATCCGAGATCGTCATTTCTTTGATCAATTGTATCCAGTAGAATTTGTGAGACGTCATGAAGTTATCTTCAAGATTTATTTTCAAGCATCTATTTATTTATTTGTATGCATCTATTTTCTGGGGGTACAGCTGTGCTGTTGATGTAAAGCCCCCCTTACCAGCTAGCTGGTACTCATTTTGCCAACCTCGGAAGGATGTCGGGCTGAGTCGATCTGCCTCGTGTTAATTGAACCGCATGACAGGGGCTTGATCTCATGACCCAAAAATCTTTAGCCAGCCACTTTAACTGTTAAACCAACACCAGGCTTTTTTCAAGCATGTTTCTCTGCAATTCGTTTTGAGCCTGTTATCTACTATATAAGAGAGATGTCTGTCTGTCTGTCTGTCTGTCGGTGTGTCGCCATTTGTCTCAGAGATGGCTGAACGGATCTTCGTCAAACTTTCAGAGGTCCATCAGTGCATGCCTGGGAGTGTTTTAGGCAAAAAAGGGGGAAAAAAATTTGGGAGTTTTTTTTTTTTTTTTTTTTGGGAGTTAAAAAATATATATATAATCGCTCGATAGTGCCTACGCCTTTTAAAATTAATGACAGTTATATACAAGTACACATTCGCATAAATAAATACAAAACAATACCAGACATTTGAATACAAATAAATCAAACAATTCCGTAAGTGTACGAAGTTGGTAGTACGGCTTCTTCTTCTTCCTGATCGGCCACACTTAACTCAGAAACGTGATGAACGCCACATTCACCATATATATGAACATATATATGAACATATATATAAAGCATATATATGAACCCCTTTCCTCTCCTGCCTCGCCCCCTCCCCTCCACTCTCCACCCCTACCCCCCTCCCCTCTCCTCCCCTTCCCCCTCCTCCCCCCTTTACCCCCCTCTCCCCCTACCTCCAACTCCCCTCTCCCCTCTTACCCCCTTCCCTCCCCCTTCCCCCCTCCCGTTTCCCCCCTCCCCCCCTCTCCTCTCCTCCCCTCCCCTCTCCCCCACCCTCCCCCTTCCTCCCCTCTCCTCCCCGCCCAGCAACGCCGGGTACTTCTGCTAGTTATTAATAAAAACAACTATAACCCATGTTGGTTGCGTTTGATTAAGTAGGCTAGTGAGATGAACAGCACAGAGTGTAATTACTGTGGTTATACAATTAGATGACATTTATTTCCAACAATTGCTGAAATCACTGCAATTGCTGTCACTGACCACAACAGTTGATTTTGGTTGGGAAAGATGTCCCCATTACCTGATATATGTACTGGTGAGTCTTTTTGTTTCATAAAATATAGAAAAATATAAAAATATATAAAAAATAAATCTTAATATATATATAATGAAATTGTACACTACAGCCTTACCTGAAGGCCCTCTGGTGTTGATGTTCAAGACTTAACATGCAATTGGGACTGAGGAGGTCATGCAGGTAGGGGTGGGAAGTGGAGGGAATCTCACCCCCACCTTACTGTATACATTTACATAATGTGCCATATCGTTAGGGAGATGTCAATCACATGCAATGAGCTAGCAATATTCACAGTTTTATGAAAACTAAATAAGCACATCATTGTAATTACTGCTTGAATTGCAGGTGCAAGCTGTTCTGACATTTTACTGCAAGTCTAAGTTATGCACATCTTGTACTGCAAATCAGGTATTTGTAAATGCTCTGTTAAAGTAACCTAAATAAACAACACATGGCATGTTTATTCAGGTCACTTTAACAGAGCATCTCGTGTCTTAAAGGAGCTTCAAGGTGGTCATTGTTTGGCTGACATGTTAACCTACAAAAAATATTCTTGCGAAGGTTCACGCATCGTAGGAACATCTGCGTTTTAATTATTTTCAATGGAGTAATAACCAGTACAATTATTACTCTTTGGAAAAACAAAATCCAAAATTTTGATTACACCAATTGTGTGGTTAAACACATTTACTTTCAATACCCCTCTTTCTTGGGAATTTATTCATTGAAATAACCGAATTAAATGGTTTTGAGAATCAGGGTAACTATTATTGAAAAAATGAGAAAGACATTGAATTTGAAACGCATAAAAATACTAAATTTAATGAACACATGCTTTCAAAAGGAGGAATTGATGGTGGACATGGGTAAGACAAAATGGTAAAACAAACAAGTTTGGTCACAATCCCATCAGCAGTTTCGGTGAAGAAGTTGCAAGTGTTTATGGACGGACGGACTGACGACGATCCATCCAATAAGCTCCCTGGAACTACGGTCCCGGTGAGCTAAAAATGATTGATTACTTCATGACAAACCAGATGTGAAATTGTGAAAGATATAAAATTAGTCCACCAGGTCAATATAGGAAGTGACCACAGTCTCTGAAGACTTGAGAGGGAACTAGATACAAAAACTGAAAGACAAAATATATCATTAACATAAATCACATAAAGACCAAGCTTAAAATCACAATGGACAAACAAAGGCTTCCGACTTCTATGGTCTAACCAATTCGATGAACTACACAATGAATAGGGCTGGATTAAGAAACCCTATGGCCCTGGACACTGCATCTGTGTAGGCCCTCCCTCCCATCTTGTATTGACAAAACAATCCTAATTTCAAATAAAAGCCAAATGTATTGTAATAGTGATTACATCAGGTGGTGGTACATCATTTCTGTGATAAATTCTGTTAGAAATGTGTATGTTGTTGGTGGACATGTGAATGGACGATATTTGGTGGGCAGTTGGGTTTCTTCTGATTTTGGGATGAGGAAGGTGTTGCCTTCTGTGAGCCACTCATCCATTCATAGTTATAAACTGCCTCTCCAGAATTTCATGACAGCAAACTGGGGAAACCACATCGTCAAATTCAATCCTGCGCATCAGATCTCTTTGAATAGACATGATGGCGATGCAGCTCAACTTGGCTTGGTCCATGGTCGCACGCCGCACATTCTTCACTAATTCCATTTTTGAAAAGCTCTGCTCAGCCTCACATACTGTCGCATGCAGAGACAGAAAAAAATCTCAGGCCAATGGTGACATTAGGAAAAGTTGCATCCAAACCCTGTTGTTTGATTAACTTAAGCAGAGAGGACAAATGAAGGGACAGAATCACGTCAGCCTAACTTCGGGGCTGACGTTGGTCCAACATTGGTACACTGCTAGTGAATCACTGAGACCCAGAGACCAGACTGAGTTGTGAGGGAATGTGTAAAAATTGAAAATGGATGGGGGGGGGAGGATGGAGGTGGTTAGGGGGGGAGTGGGGTTATGAGCAATGTGGGAACTCTCGCGAGATTGAGAAAGACAGGAGAAGTGTGAGAGCGAAGTTGTTTTCTGAATGGAGCTTCAGTCCTTCACCACCTTCACCATGCTAATAAGTAATAATTACAACCTACGGCGTGGAGATGCTTCACTATTGCATTTGCCGAATGCATTGCATGCTCAGAGGCCATCCAATTATCACGTATACAAGTATGGCTGAAATAGGAAGCTATTTCCAGGAAATGTCACGAGCTGCGATTTGCTAAAGTACTTCCAATGCAGCAGTTAGCTGGTAAATGATGAAGAAAAGTAAAAAGGTGAATAAAGGTAATGTTTGAGGACCCCACAAGACCATGGATCTGTGCTTCGTTGTTAATCCAGGCCTGACAATGAAGCAAATGCAAATAAAACACTGGACAAATGGAACAATGCCATGGTAGTGCCTTGTGAATTCTGTTTCTGGTATCCGCCCTCCTCCTCAATCCCATTCTCCACTTCAAAGAGCATTACTGCAGAATCTTTCTGAGATAATGAAGAATGTCTAAACTCTGTTTGTGCCTCCAAATCTCATGCACACAAACCATCCCATCTGTCCACATCTTTTTTTTGTTATACAGAGTCAAGGCTCAGGGAAGAGCGAGAACACAGAATGGATCATGATGCAACAGAACAAAAGGAACAGCAGAAAAAAAGAGGAGGAAATGCCAAAAGTAGGGCCGAGTGACAAAATAGACGAAGACGTCAAAAAGGAATGCATGATGGGTAGAGAAGAATGCAGGGGGTGGGTGAGATAAATACAGAAGCAAGCTCTCAGGGAAGGTAAGCAATTGCCAAATGAACGCACCTATCTACGTATTTCCTGGGTCATCCACGAGAAGAGAGTCAGTCTCTTGAACTCTTCAGTCCCACCATCAGCCGTGACCTCTCCTGGGCTGACGACATAGCAAAGTTAGTTTCCAGAGTCAGCTGTAGACTGGGCATCCTCTGTTGATCCAAGTCTTTCCTTGGAAAACCAGAGCTATACTCAGTCTACAAGGCCTTTAACCAGAGCACAATGGAGTACTGCTCTCTGCTATGAGCTTCACATCTTTCTCTCCTGGATTATGTGGAAGCTAGAACTCTAAAATCATGTGAGTCTCCTGTGATAAGACTGAAGTCCAAGGCATGTTGCTTTGACATCACAGGCAGGTCAGTGGTCTTTTATTTTTTTACTGCCTTTTCTCAAACATTGTTCAGGTCAGGTCAGGTATGGGGGCATGCGCCGGAGCAGCGCGTTGCCGCATCCACTTTCTGACGGTACTCCAGGGGCCCCCGTCTGGCCATCCCCCAGGTTGATGCCTGGCCCAATGGTCCATCCCCATCTCCTTATATCGATCAACCTACTGCAACCACGAGGCACGCGGTCGGCCCGTTGGCCTCCTCCACTCAAGAGGCTCCCTAGCTGAGAGTATCTGGTGAGCTGGATCAGCGTCCGGAAAATGAGCCACATGTCCATACAGCTGCAGCTGACGCTCACGGACCATACAGGAAACAAATCTCATCTGAGTCTCTCTAGCAACAGCTCGTTGGACACAAAGTCCGACCAGTGGTAGCCAAGGATTCTCCGAAGAGACTTTGTTCCGAAGGAGTTAAGTCTCATTCTCTGGCCCTTGGTGAGGGTCCAAGTCTCGCATCCGTAGGGCAAGACTGGAAGCACCAAGGACTTAAAGACTCTGACTTTCATCCTCCTGCATAGATACCGACAGTGTCACACCCCATGATCCAGTGAATCCATGACTCCCCAGGCCTGACCCAGACATCTATAAACCTCTGCTCTTTGTTTCCTCTGCCAACATTGTTCATTGTTATCTGCCAACATTGTCACCCAACATTGTTCCCTCTGCTCTTTCAGCCCTCCGTTCCACCCCAGATACTCCAGGATGCATATGTTTTCCAGTATCCCCATCCTAGTTCAACTTCTTAAATCCAGACTGACAGCAGTCTTTTATTCCTCACTTCCCCTGTCTACGGAACTACCTTCCAGAGGCTGTTCTGTCTCACTCTTTCCTCCAGGAATTTAATCAAGCAGTGCACTGCCATCTCATTCCATCCCCAATTGTGTCCCATGATCTTTATTACTCCCATTTACCTTTCATAACCTAACCATGTTACTTGCTAGTTTCACTGTTTCCTTCCCTCCTTCCTTTCCTCTTACTCTGTTCATTCATTCCCTTGATGCTTGTCCCACTGTCAGATACACTTTGATTATACATCGGTCTCGCTCCTGTTAAAAAAAAAAAAAAAAAAAAAAATCAACAGAGGTGCGAAATAATCTGTTTTGACAGTTTCGTGCAGATGTTTATCAGAACAAAGCAGTGGTCCATTGAAGGGGGTAGTAAAAATAAAAATAAAACTGAAAATCTTGAATGTGGTTGGTTGATGCATTTTTTTGTTGTTGACAATTTTTATATCTCATGTCTTAATCCTCCAATCCACGTATTCTGCAAAACTGCCATTAAAAAAAAACTTCAAATCTATCACTATCACCATTGTCACTGTTGCCAAGATTTTATAAAACATCTGCAGCAGCTCACGCACCATGCAGCGACCTCGACTTCAACTCTTATTGAAAAACCATGTGGCGTCTGAAGTCGAGGGACCCACCATTTTATCCACATGTTGGACAAGACAATAGTTCGTATGTGCACTGATACTGAAATTGAGTACCCTGACAAATCCTCACATCAGAACAGCAAAGAAGGTTCCCCGTTTATTAGATGTCCTAATTTAATGTTGTTATACGAGAACAATTTACGTTCAATCCAAAGTTTTGTAAACACCATGATACAAGAACAACATGTGCAACAGATTAAAATTTATATCAGAGCACAAAAAAGTAATTTATTATTTATGGGAATCCTCTTAGAACCATTTTGATAGATTCAAAGACTTGCTACTGAAATAAAGCATTTGAAATTTTATTGTCGGACGTTTATTTAAAAAAAAAAAAAGAAGAAGCCATTTCAAAATTTATATTTATTTCGATTTTGGAAATTTAAGTGTTGACAGGCCTGTAAAACACAAAATAGAAATGGTGTGGCCTCAAATAGCACAAGGCAGATGATGCGGAGGAGAAAACAAATAAGAGATAGTAATAAAAACTGGATACAATATGTAGAACTATGTAAGACGATCATGAAAAAGATTTCAGAAGAAAAAAGGAAAAGAGACATTGAATTAGTAAGAAATTTATTTAGCAAAAAAAACCCCACAATTTTAAAGTTGGAAAAACAGCAAATATCACTTGGGAAAGCAGAAAATCACAAAGTCTGAGATATCAATGAGGAAAAGAACTGACAAACCAAAATCACGTCTGACAGAATAAAGGAGTTCTTTGAATCACAAATCAGACAAACTGGTAGATACTGAGGCACCTGAAGAAAGAGACCATGTTCCCAAATTAAGAACGACCAAAATGAACAAATAATGTATTCCCTGAAGGGAAACAAGCTGGTCCCAGGACTTGATGAAAAAGCAATCGATACCCTGAATGAAGGTGGGGAGCCTTTAGCAACAAAACTTCCTTAATTGTTCTCAGATTGTATCAGAAAAAAAAGGATACACAAAACATGGAAATAATTCCACTTAACGATTTTTTTTAAAGAAAGAAGACCTGAAAATCCTTAACTGTAGACCAATTATTATTTTTGTCTCATATTTACAAGATCTTCTCATAATCGTATTCGCAAGAAGATTAGAGAAAATACTAGATGGCAACCAACCAAGGGAGCAAACAGAATTTCGATGAGGCTTTGGCACAACTGACCACATCAACGTGGCAAAATGGCCGAAACAAAGTCTTTCTGCCTTATTTTGTGGGGGCGATGATGAAGCCTTTCGCTCGTTGGAAACAAATGCAATCTGAGCAGCTGCAAAAGAACAAGGCGTCCAACATAAATAATGAATGCTCTTGAAAGACATATTGAGACTGTTCAGCTATCAGACTTGACAGAAACAGTGCTTTGATCAATATTAGGAAGAGAGTTAGACAGGGAGACAATATCTACAGAACTCTTAAATACAGCACGTCTGAGAAAACATATTTTGGGAAAATTTATTGGACTGGCAACAGAGTATGTATCAATACACCTGAACCACCGATGATTTACTGGCGATAATAAAATAATTTCACATCATTTTGGCAAAATGGAGCAGATGTTTGAACAACGATACAAAGCCAACCAAAAATGGGGACTAAATATAAACCTAAACAAAACAAAATTTCAAACAGGACAGCAACACACAGAGAAGTGTAATAAACTGAGAAATAATTGAAATAGTCCATTATTAGGTCATCTCATCTTGATTCTCGAAGAGATGAACTTATAAAATGGGTCGTTTGTTTACCCGTCCGTCCGTCCATCCATCCGGTCATCTGGACCCAATTTATAAGTTCATCTCTTCGAGAATCAAAATGAGGGATGACCTACTCCTCCATTATCACCCGGCTGATTGTTTTGATACTTGATGCATGAATACAAGACAGTAGCCCGCATGATCGCTCGGGCTTTCAATTTTTCGATTTCGGACATGGGGGCTCCCAGGGAATGAGTGGGGCCCCCAAAATCAGCAGAGGCCTGAACTACAACCCCAAGCGATGACTTGGCCTATCTGATAATCACAACAGAGAAATAAAACAAGTAATCAATTGAGGATGGATTTCTGATGGTAAATAAAGCTTCATTTTGAAGAGTAAAAGCTTCAAATCTGTAGTTTAAAATTATAGGTGTTTGATCACTTGAACATACTAGCAATGGCAGGCTGCTGAAACTTTAGACTTTGACAAAAGAAATGCAAAGAAGACTAGCAAGTGTTCAACGAAATATGGAGAGGAGCATGTTAGGAATAACGTTAAAAGACAAATGGAGAAACGACCACATAATGGGGAAAGTTTGGAGTCAGGGATATAATGAAAAATACCAAAAGTCTGAAATGGCAATGGGCAAGGCATGACGTGAATAGAAAGCCAATCGACGAAAAGGGTAATAGAACGAACACGGCAAATTGGAAAACAAAATAATGGAAGACCAACTGAGAGATGGAGAAACAAGCTGATAGATTACTATGGAGGTAAGACTTCGACAAGAGGTGACGCAACATAGAAAGGCTGGAACAATCATGTTGAGGCCTTTTTCCTACAGTGTATCGAAAAAAGAGCCAAGTGAAGATGATGATTTATATTCCCATCTACAATCTTCTCTTGCTGTTCCATGAGCCAAAGATTTGTATCCAAAAAGATTAGATGATCACGATCGTTCATCTCTTTACGAGTATTTCAAATCATCATGATAAATAGTCTTAATGCCATTTTATATTTGGTGTCAATTTTAAATGTACTAAAGAATGATGTAATGGTCTATTTACACCAACAATTAAAATAAATTGTAATTATGGTGGTTATTGTTGATCAATACATCCCTTTTGCATTTGTAAAAATGATCCATGTCTCTACCTGAACTCATTCAGAGAAGTTAAACATGGCACTTTTCTGACACTTCATTCGTACTCAGGTTCCATGGAGAGATGAGCGAGCGGAGAGGAATCCTGGACATTGGCCGGGCACAGGAGGGCGATGGTGGCTTGTACTCCTGTGTGGTCAAGTCAGGAAACAAGACCTTACACCACCGAGCTCACGTCACTGTGCTTGGTACGCATAAATAATGTCAAACAATTGTATGGAAACATATTAACCATTCTTATTGAAACACTTGCACTCCCGAATCAAATTATAGCTGTTGTTGGTGGTGGCCTTATGAGGTTTATGGAGTGAAATTTATTTATTTATCGAAAATCTCGCGAGATCTCGTCGGCGAGGGCACGGTTTTTCGAAGCTGTACACACTCTCCATGCATTCGAAGTTAGGTAATTGTTCACAATTGTATTTTTGTCGAAACTGTATTTAGCTTTCGGTGTGTGTACCTATAGTGTGTCCCTAGGAAGATTCTCGGTGTTAATCTTTCATACCTGTATGAAAAATCGTCGGTTATTTCGTGCCGCGTTTTTTGCGGCCCAGTACCTTGTTTACTACCTTGAGGCTTTGTTTTCTCTCAGCGGTCGATTGTGGTCCATTTACTTTCGTTCTCAGTTTTTCCCAGTCTTTTCAACCCATACTTCCTTGTTTAAAATCTAACCTAAAAACAAACAAAACAAAAAAAAAACATTTCCTTCTTTGTTCTTATTCGTTTATTCGTTGTTCTTATTCGTTCGTTCTTCGCCCACGTGTTTCACCCCCATTTCCGCAGATAGTTTCACTGCGTCCTTAAATGTATCTCTGACTCAGGTCACAAGAAGCTCATTTTGCAATAAATGTTCCCTTCCCATTAATCGTACACTTTCTAAAATCCAAACTCACTCCTCCCATCCAAATCTTCCCCATCGGCATCACCCATCCCTTTCAAATCTCTCCCTTTCCCCTTCCCTCCTAAACTCCCCGCCCCCCAACACCCCTCCCCTTCTAGACTCCACCTCGCCCCTCCCCTCTTAAACTCCCTTCTCACCCCTCCCCTCCAAATCTCCCCCATCTCCCATCCCATCACTTTCTAATCCCCCCCTTGCCCCTTCCCTCCAAAACTCCCCCCTAACCCCTCCCCTTATAAACGCCCCACTCGCCCCTCCCCTTCAAATATCCCCACCCTCATTTTTCTCAATTTCCCCCCTCCCACCCCTCCTCCTCAAAGCGTCCTCCCCATTTCTTCCCCCTTCCAACTCTCACCTCCATCTCCCCCAACCTTCTGCCTCGCTCTACCCCACCCCCCCTCAAATAACACCTAACTCTGCCTCACCCAATCACCATCAAACCTTTTGTCCGCCCCATCCTTCCCTTTTTCCCAGCTATTCTGAAATCTCTGACACATTTTCAACAGCTCTCCCTACCTCTTCCTCCTCTTCCACATCTTACCCCTACCCCCCGCCCCCTCGTTCTGTATCTCATGCACTCCCTTCCTCTTCATCAATGGTATGGACCTCAAACATCCGCGGCCGTCGCTCAAACTTGACTGATCTCTCCATACAGGTTGCTTCTGACAAACCAGACTTGATCTGCTCAACAGAAACGTTCCTCCTTCATGATGTCTCCGATTCCTTAATATCTCTCCAGGGTTACTCCCTCCTCCGGTATGATAGACCTGAGCCTCGTCCTGGAGGTGGGTTGCTATCTTTATCAAAAACTCTCTTCCTCACTCACCCTGCACTGCCCTCTCTCCACCTCACCCCCAGGAGTACCTCTGGCTATGGCTTCCCCTTCGCTCCCACCTTTTGTTCATATGTGTGTTGTACCGTCCACGAAACAGTGATGACTCCATCGACATCTTGCTGTCTGATAATATGGCCCAACTTCTATCTACTCATCCCAACTCTCTCCTCCTCATATGTGGTGATTTCAATTGTCACCATTCTAGTTGGCTGGGTGTGGGTACCTCTCTCACCCGCCATAGATCCTCAGCAAAGGACTTCTGCGACTCACTGGGACGGACACAATCTGTCAATTTCCCGACCCGGATCTCAGTCAACGGAGCATCTTCTCTTCGAGACTTGGTTATGACTAACTTCCCTGCAAATGTCTGCTACTCTTCTTCTGCTCCAATCATATCATGTGCTTGTTAAAGTGGACATCTCTCTGACCATTCTCAGAGAGCCTCCTCAGCGTCGACGATAATGGCATTTCACTCAGGCCAACTGGCACGGTCTTCAAGCAGCCATCAATCATCTGGACTGGTCTCCCATATCTTCCGCCTCTGACATCAACTCATCCTGGGAATTCTTCCAAAGCAAATTGCTCTCTCTCATGCACAGATTTATCCCATCTCGTCTTCAGTTGTCATACCCTTCCTCCCATCCATGGTACATGGATTTCTTGTGGTGAGGCAGTTGCCCAGAAACAACTTGCCTTCACCTCCTGGAAAGCAAATCCAAAGGAAGGAAATCTCATTTCCTTTCACAAAGCCCGAAACAAGTGTGTGTCCACCCTCAGGAGAGCCAGGAATCAATATCTCTCCACTCTCAAGACCAAACTCTCAAACCTGTCGCCCTCTTCCAAATCCTGGTGGTGTCTGGTCAAATCCGTTTCTGGTGTTTTTTCCCCCTCCATCCCCTCCCTTACCTCAAACGGCTACACAGCTGACTCCGCATGTGAAAAAGCTGAATGCCTCAACTCTGTGTTTGCCTCTAAATCTTGTGTCCCAAACCCATCCCTCTCTGTACCCACCATACCCAGTCATACCCTGCTGCTCCTGGAATCGGTGTCCTTTCCTCCTGACAAGGTGGAAAAGTTTCTGTCAACCCTCGACTCTGATTCTGCAACTGGACCTGACGGCATCAGCCCACGGGTCCTAAAATCCTGCTCTGCCGCTCTTTCACTCCCTCTCTCTGTTCTCTTCACCCTCTCTTTTGCTCAAGGCCATCTGCCATCAGCTTGGAAATCAGCCAAAATCACCGCTTTACAAAAAAAAGTGCAAAAACAGATCCTGGCAACTACAGACCAATCAGCCTTCTCCCAATTATCAGCAAAGTCATGGGATCCATCATTGCTTTGGATATCAAATCTTTCCTCTTCTCAAATGGCTTGATCTCTGATCATCAATTTGGTTTCAGACCAGGTCACTCTACTCTGGACATGCTGCTTCTGCTGTCTCAACAATGGATGGAGGTCCTCAAGGCCAAACAGGAGATTAGAGCTGTCTCCCTTGACATATCACGTGCCTTCGATACGGTCTGGCACCCTGCTCTCCTCACCAACCGATGGTATCCATGGAAATCTCCACGCATGGCTTGCGTACTTCCTCTCTAGTCATAGTCAATGTGTGGCCCTGAATGGGTTTCTATCATCTCCCCTTCCTGTTCAGGCTGGAGTTCCCCAAGGCAGTGTTCTGGGCCCTGTGCTTTTTCTGGTCTTCATCAATGATCTCTCCGATGGCGTCAGGAAGAGCATCCGGCCATAAAAACATTGCCTCAAACAGGGAGCCATGATTGTCATGGGGCCCGCAAGGCTAACCCCCACTCTAGCGGGGATAAATGGCCTTAAAACGATCATTTATATTCATTCATTCATCAATGATCTCTCCGACTCTCTGGAAAATCCTCTCTATCTCTTTGCTGATGACTCCACTCTCTGCCGCTCCATACCTCATCTCTCAGATCAGCAGTCTGCAGCCTCCTCATTCTCTGCAGACCTGGACAAAATCACAGACTGGTCAAACAAGTGGAACATGTCTTTCAATCCTGACAAATCTCACACTCTTACTATGTCTCTCCGAAAAGACCGATTGGACAACCCTCCCATCCACTTTCTGAATAATCCTCTCCAATAAGTTCTGTCACTCAAGCTTTTGGGTCTCACTATCTGCCATGATCTTTCCTGGGAAAACCACATTTCAAATCTGCCCCCCAAAGCCAGTCGCCGACTGGGCATCCTCCGTCGTGCGAAGTCCTTCCTTGGCACACCTGAGATCCTCACCACATACAAGGCTTTCTTCCGCAGCTCAATGGAATACTGTTCTCCCCTCTGGGCCAGTGCTCCTGCCTCACACCTAGCTCGGCTTCACGCTGTTGAAACCAAAGCTTTCAGAATCATTGGAATCTCCCGCGATGAAGCTAACTCCGAGGGCCTTTTCACTTACTCACCGCAGGCAGGTTGGTGGTCTTTCTGTCTTCTACCCACTCCTCTCCGGCCTTGTTCCCCCAGCTCTCTCTGGGCTCTGTCCCCCAAATATTCCTCCAGGTTGCACAATATCTGCCTGCAACCTTCTTATGGTTAAACTGCCAAAATCAAGACTCTCTGCTCACCGTCACTCCTTCTTTCCTCTTTCCTCCCGCTTCTGGAACAAACGCCCTCACTCTCTTCAATCCCAATCCTCCCTCCAGGTCTTTAGAACAGCTGTTCACCACCATCTCTTATCTTCCCCCATCCAAAACCTTGATCTTTTGTACCCCCGCTAATTCACCCCAGATCCACTTTTTATTTAATTCCAACTTCTTTCCTGGAAGTACTTGCAGTGTCCATGTGTTTTATACCTCTCCCACCTCTCCCCAAGCCCTCTCCCTCCCACAGATCTCTCGATGTCCCTGCTCTCAAATGTTGTGTTTGTGTGCTTCCCCTTCTCTCCCCATCTTGTCTGCCGCTCCCCTTATTATATACTTTGTGTGTCTGATTTTTTTGTGTGATAAATGCTAGCTCCTTCACGAGCCTCAATCCTGTATACAAAAAAAAAAAAAAAATCTGTGGCATTTCTGCAGATTCCAGCTCCGGCCTGTATTCTTGTGCTGAATGAGACATGCGAAGGGCATTTAAAAAGTTCTACAAACGAGATACTCACTTGTCTTATAAGAAAGACAACATTCTTATTTCTCAATATAAACTTGTAGTAAGAAAAATACTGAAAATAAATAAATAAATAAATAAATATAAGCTTGTCGTAAAAAAAATAAGAAAAATACATTATTATATAATAACTTGAGTCTGATGGGATGTGCAGTGTTAGGGCACTTACCTTTGACGTGTCATGTCTGGGTTTGATCATTGGTCCGACTATAAACTGTCAGACTGGTGTTGCATTGGCATGGCATTACATCACAAGGTGTCGTCAATCAGTTGGGCATGAAGCTGGTCCTCCTGTATTTTAGCTGGAGAACATAAAATATCTCTTGGTGTCTTTGTGGGGAGTGGACAAGGTGTCGTTGGGAGCCTGAACAAATTACGACTTTGCCTCCTAAATCAGACCCAGTCAAATGTCATTTCCAGTAAGACGGTTTGTAAAATACTTGGTCCAAATTTCCCCTGTGACCAACCCCACAAAGAACATAAATTGCATTTTGGTTCACTGAATTGGTTCACCAATCAAAACCTAGAAGCATGTTGTTTTTGAGGTCACAAGCTCAAAAGGTCAAAGCTCAAGTTCACATAAAATCAAAAATTTTCATTCCTATTGACTTGAAATATGAACAGGATTTGCATATCGGTTCATAGACCTAGTTCACCAAAAATAAGAGCAATCGATTTTGCCTTTTTGACATGTAAATGGTTTCCATGACAACAATTACCATTAAAAATGGACCTTTTGTGAAATGATTATTTCCATACCTTAGTAATTTTTCAAGACATCAATTTTAAACGGACACAGCTTATTTGTATATAATATGTGTAGCATACATGAGGAGAGTTTGGTGAAACGCAGTCAAATGTCAAGGTCAAGGCCATCCAAAACATTTAAAATGCCACGCCATCACGTCATCACATCACAAGTCATCATCGTCAAGTCATCGTCAAGACAGTCGTCATCGTCAAGGTGTCGTCCACGCCATCACATTAAAACATTAAACACCACGCCAAAACATAAACACCACGCCATAATTTATTTGGCCACGATTACTAAATGTATCAACCAAATTTGAATTTGACATTCCATCATGTAAAATAATTGATAGGTCAAATTTTTCAAAATTAACAAATTGCTGTTTCCATGGCAACTATTGTTTATTTGGATTTTGCAAGGGTCGTGCTACGCATGAATGAGATCTTTCCTGTTTGTGTGGTTGTGAGCAGGATATTCAAAAAACTAAGAACGGATTCGGCTGAAATTTGGATGGACAGGTTGTGTGTGTAACAACAAATGATGAATATATATATATACACTACATGACCAAAAGTATGTGGACACCTGAACATCACACATCTCATTCCAAAATCATGGGCATTAATATGGAGTTGGTCCCCCCCTTTCCTGCGATAACAGCCTCCACTCTTCTGGGAAGGCTTTCCACTAGATGTTGGAACATTGCTGCGGGAATTTGCTTCCATTCAGCCACAAGAGCATTAGTGAGGTCGGGCACTGATGTTGGGCGATTCGGCCTGGCTCGCAGTCGGCATTCCAATTCATCCCAAAGGTGTTCGATGGGGTTGAGTTCAGGGTTCTGTGCAGGCCAGTCAAGTTCTTCCACACTGATCTCGACAAGCCATTTATATATGGACCTCGCTTTCTGCATGGGGGTTATTGTCATGCTGAAACAGGAATGGGCCTTCCCCAAACTGTTGCCACAAAGTTGGAAGCACACAATCGTCTAGAATGTCAATGTATGCTGGAGCATTAAGATTTTCCTTCATTGGAATTAAGGGGCCTAGCCTGAATAATGAAAACCAGCCCCACACCATTATTCCTCCTGCACCAAACTTTACAGTTGGCAATGTGCAATAAGGCAGGTAGCGTTCTCCTGGCATCCACCAAACCCAGATTCATCTGTAGGACTGCAAAATGGTGAAGCATGATTCATCACTCCAGAGAACACGTTTCCAATGCTCCAGAGTCAAATGGCGGTGAGCTTTACACCACTCCAGCCGATGCTTGGCTTGCGTGCGGCTGCTCCGCCATGGAAACCCATTTCATGAAGCTCCCGACGAACAGCTGTTGTGCTGACATTGCTTCCATAGTCAGTTTGGAACTCATTATTGCAGTTTGGAACTCAGTAGTGAGTGTTGCAACCGAGAACAGACGATGTTTACGCACTATGTGCTTCAGCACTCAGCGGTCCCATTCTGTGAGCTTGTGTGGTCTACCACTTCGTGGCTGAGCTGTTGTTGCTCCGAGACGTTTCCACTTCACAATAACAGCACTCACAGTTGACCGTGGCAGCTCTAGCAGGGCAGAAATTTGATGAACTGACTTGTTGGAAAGGTGGCATCCTATGACGGTGCCTGGTTGAAAGTCACTGAGCTCTTCAGTACGGCCTATTCTACTGCCAATGTTTGTCTATGGAATTGCATGGTTGTGTGCTTGATTATATATACGTCAGCAATATATGTGGCTAAAATAGCCGAATCCACTAATTAGAATGGGTGTTCGCATACTTTTGGTCATGTAGTGTTTATACTGTATATATCGATAGCTGGGGTACCCAGCATTTCCCATTGGGTTTCTAATCGTGTTGATGTTTTGAAAAAATCAAATTTTGTTTTATTTCTATTTTTTGTGGTGGGCTTAAAACACTTCCCTATGCCCACTAATGAATGGGGTCGGGAATAATTTAATATTACCTTCATGTAGCTACAAAGGATTAGGCACTATAGAGTGATTTTAGGGTTGCTGTAAGTTTTTTTTCAAATTTTGTTTTTCATAAATTGTAAAAAGATTTTTTTACCGAAAACACTCCCCAGCATTGTTGAATGACGAACCTGTGAGAGTTTGTTGAAGATCCGTTTGGTCATCTCTAAGAAAAGTAGCGACACACATACAAACATCTCTCTTGTAGTACCGTATCGATTATATTTCAAAACGTTGTGGACGGATTCAGCCGAAGCTTGGTGGACAGGTTTGTTGTGTGACGAAGGTGAATTGATATGATTTTGGTGAGGATCCGGATCCAGATAATGGAATTTAAAAAAGTTATTTTTCACCATTGAGAGATAGAACCAAAAACAAAATATATCGCACTATTTCAAAAAGTTGCGGACGGATTCAGACAAAACTTGCTGGACGAGTTGGGTAGGCAACAAGAACAAGCCGATTCCATTTTGTTTAAGATTCGGATGCAGAATCGGCCTACCAGTGCGATAGCAAACGTAAACTGTTCAGCTTGGCGTAGGTATGCTCTCTACCGAGTACTGCGCTAGTTACCCTCGCCAGAGGAGAGGGTATTGCATTTGGGTGCGAACTCAGGACCGGTTTCAGTAAGTTATCCCTTGCACGTGTAAATCACCTTTGATTGCTCCTATTTCCACTTCATCTACTTCCTCACCATCTTCAATGCAGAAAGCGCTCATGGCCATGCAATCTCTTCTCTTACAATGTCGCGTTCTCGACTCCTGATTGAGGGTGCCATATTAAGTAGTTGTCTTATTTTTCAACACGAATGTGGCTTTGTTCCTTAAATACATCACTTCATACCCACAATGCTGTAGATCACATGGTGCTCTGGAAAATTGAATTCGAGTCAGAGGTATGAATAACCATTTTTGCTGTGATTGTTGGTGGGAGAAAACAAATTGCTTTTTATATTGGTTCCTGTCTTTGAGATTGGAAATGACTATGACCTTCCTTTATTTGCTCTCATTTATTCAATACGACCTGATATAATACAATATATTCATGGTAGTTAACAGAATAGCTTCCACTCACGAGATGAGATTACATAGTTACCCTGAAGCATTTGACGTATGCTGAGAGCGAACAAAAATGTGAAGACAATTTTTTGGATTGTAAGAAAACAAGGTACCGCACGAGACCGAAAGCTTGTTTCACACTCCAGGTTGAAAAACGTGTTTAAGGTACACGCTGATTCAGGTATTATTTTTTGGGGTTCCACAATCGCCACTAAGAATAGTTATTGCTCCACAGAATGTGACGTATTATGGAGGAGCTACTAACAATGTGTTTCTGTTCTGAATTCAAATTGTAGAAGGATCGATTAACAGTTGTGAAACAGATCAGGTGAACTATTCTTGTTACCCTCGCCAGAGGAGAGCGTATTGCATTTGAGTCCCCTTGTCTGTCTGTTTGTCCGCACATAATAAATATGATTACCTCCGCCACCAAAGGTGGATGGAGGTTATATTTTCACCCCTGTCTGTCTATCGGTCTGTTTGTCTGTCTGTTTGTGAACAAGATATCTCAAAAAGTTGTGGAAAGATTCGAACGAAATTTGGCAGAGATGGAACGTATGTGACAAGGACGAAATGATTACATTTTGGTGAAGATCCGGATTCGGATCCGGCTACAAGAATTTTTTAAGTGATTCTTCACCATTGGGAGATACGGCCAAAAACGATACATGTCAGGATATCTCAAAAAGTTGTGGACGGATTTGGACGAAACCTGTTGGACAGGTTGTGTGTGACAAGGAAGAATCGATTCAATGTTGATGAAGATCGTTTCTACATTATATAAATTCTGCATTGTGATTTTCTGGTCTAGTCTGAGATACAAAACGTAGACTGTTCACCAGGTGGAGGTATGCTCTCTACTGAGTGCCGTTCTAGTTTTCTCTGCAACCGTTGGTCTGATGGACATGAAATGTTCACTATAAGTGCACCTCTTCCTATATAATATTTTAATGATAATTATGACGTCATAGGTCACGTAGTATGGGCGACATCTTGGGAAAAAACGAAAAACTCCAATTCTATATCTCCGAAAGTGCTGCATAGGAAAAATTGAGACATTGCTCATTGTAAAGAACTCTCCATGGGGAATAACTTCTGTTAATGATGATGTCAAAGGTGCCTTTGACATTATGTCAAAGGTAATAATTCGATAAGTACAAAACTTCATCCGATCAAGATTAAATTTATTGAGTGTCATCTAGGGATAAATTGGTGGAGAAAAAAAAAATGATGACGTCATCGGTCACGTGGTTCGGCCGCCATATTGTTTTAATACAAAAGCCTTAAAAACCACTAAGACACTTCCTGGTGAGGGTCTGCAATCTCTGATTGCTCTTTCTTGTTACTTATTATTTCAAAACACACAGTATTGTCAGATCTTGGAAGGGGCATCTATTATGTATATACAAGAGAAATGGTCTGCCTAGCCCTAAATGAAGAATTAAAATGAGGGGAAAATAAAAACAAAGCTGAGGGATGATAGGAGAGAGAAAGGACTGTGGAGGGACGTAGGAATGAAGGCCGGGTAAGGAGTTTTGAAGGAGACAGGAGTAAGGAAATGCATCGAGCAGACAGCCGGAATGGAGAGATGGGGAAAAATTCGCCAAAGTTCATTCTAATTGTTATTTGGTGACCCCCAAAGGTATCATGAGAGGCGAGACCGGTAAGTAGTTGGATGATAGACCTGCATGAAAGGCCTGCTTTTGGAGTTTGATTGACAGGAGGGAAGCTCTGTTGGTAGCATGTTCACCTTTAGGCAATCTGATCATGGATTTGTTCTCTCGTTCAGTCAAATCAGCCCTAAGAGAACCTGTCACCCTGCTCAAGGCAGGGGGTGCTGTCTTTTTGATCAAGCTGAACTTCAAATGTCTCGTCTGCATTTAGGTGATTAATGGGAAATATATCACGGCATCTCTTGATACCAGTAGGCAACAATGGCTTTATATTAGAGAAAAAAGTGCAAAAAAAACAAAAAACAAAGCACGACCTGGTGGATCCAAAAAAGAAGCACAATTATTGACGATGCTGTCAGGAGCAGGTCCATAAAGTATTTCGAAATCGCATTCTAATCATTGAGAAGCAACAAAAGTGACAATTTAATTGACAAATATTTTATGCCATTTAACGCTTTTGGTCCAGCCTGGTGTTGGCTTTGCGGTTAGGGTGCAGGCTTGGGATCCTGGGTTCGAATCCCAGTCGATCGCTGAATTAACGCCAGGGGGGTTGACTCAGCCTGTCATCCTTCTGATGTCGGCAAATTGAGTACCAGTTCACTGGTAATTCCCTGTGTGCCACAAGATGACCAACAGGGTTGGTGGCAGGAAGGGCATCCGACCATAAAACATTGCTTCAAAAAGGGGACCAAGGTGCCCGCAAAAGGCCAACCTCTGCTCTGCGGGGAAAACGACCTCTAAAGGTGGTTCTTCTTCTTCGTCTAACACTTTTTGTACCGGATACACATGTTTGTTGTTGTTTTATGACCGATCAATGCTGAGCTGAGCACCTGTTCAAATGAATTGTCCCTGAAATCTGTCCAAAAAACAACATCTCGGTTTCCTTGTCCTGGATGTAAAACAGTCCGCACAAGCTCCTCCATGAGCTTCATCATCTTTTCATTTCTGGTGTTTTTCCAGATGGCAGTTTTGGTGCTGCAAAAGCATCCCGGTGGCAAGAATTACACTGGGTAGTTTGCCTTTGCCTTCTCAGTGGTAGTGGGGCAATAATGTACTATAATTTAGAACTTGGACAGAGTGCTGGAGATATCTTGCCTACTCTTAGTGAAAGACTATTGGATTTTTAATATTCACTAATAGTATATAATAGCCTGGTGTTGGCTTAGCGGTTAGGGTGCCGGCTTTGGATCCTAGGATCCTGGGTTCGAATCCCGATCGATCGCTGAATTAACGCCAGGGGGGTTGACTCATCCTGTCATCCTTCGAGGTCGGCAAATTGAGTACCAGCTTGCTGGGATGAATGATCACGGTGTGTACCCCGATTTAGAATAGGTACACTGTATCCCTGTGCATCGTAAGAGGTGACTAAGGGTTGGCGGCAGGAAGGGCATCCGGCCATAAAAACATTGCCTCAAACAGGGAACCATGACTGTCATGGGGCCCGCAAGGCTAACCCCCGCTCTAGCGGGGAAAATGGCCTTAAAAACGATCATTCATTCATTCAGTTTGAGATGGGACGCCCAGCTTAATGTCCATCATACGGTACAGCTCACGCATTGATGCATCGGTCGCCTGCGAAACACCAGGATGACAGTTTATAGTTGGGGTGAGATTAGAATCCAGGTAAGACGGCTCAGTGATAGTAAGGAGTGTGCATACCTGTCGGGCCTAGGCCATCCTGCCAGCCCATGAGCTTTATAAATGGAAAGGAAATCTCCATAATGATGAACTCAATCAAGTTTTAATAAAGATCTCAAATTGAAGTGACAATGTGAGCATTTTTCAAGCATTTGGTCATTTTATCATTTTGACAAGTTAGTTATAAATTTATCCGAGATAAATCTGACAGCACTTTTAAATGAGCAATGGGCCGCTGAAACGCTGAAATGATGTTTGTTTTTGGCTGATGTCATTGTGGTCAAAAACAGTACCGGTAGGTTGACATTTTATTTGCCTATTTAATGGATACTTTGCAGCAAGTGTCTAATATCACATGGATGTAATTATAGTTACTAGCAACGGTACCCGCCCCATGGGCGGGGCTTCAATTGGGAGGCCCAAATGAAAAGGCAAAATATCAGAAATTGAAGACTTTTTGTATTTTAAACGATTTATATAAACATCCGTTAGATCATATCACACGCAAATCATCAAAATCTAAACAGTATCTTTAGAATTTCAATAAAAGCCACATCACTGTTCATATCGGTAAATATTATTCCATCGTGTTTGGAAAAACTGGAAAATTGGAAAATTGGAAAAATCGGGAAAATTGGAAAAACAATATAGCCTATTTTACTCCAGGGGGTCCCAAGATTACCCACCCAAAATTTCGTTGCGATCGGTTCAGCCGTTTTTGCGGTACCTGGGAACAGACAGACAGACAGACAGACGTTTGGTGAATTACAGTAAGATATATATAATATTTTCTCTGTGGACATTTAAAAAAAATTGTCTTTAAGAGGAAGCACCAAAAGGTATGACGAGGAATAATCGTCAACCTTTGAAACTTATTGCCTGGACCATCAGTTTTTCTGTTATAAAATTAGTAGTTATATAAACTATTTTCATTTGTAATTGTTTGCAAATAAGATGATCCATTTCTATAAGCTACTCTAGTAGATCACATCATCATCATCAGAGGTTAGCAGGTTCAGTTTGCATAGTCCGGGAAGCTTTGTTTCGGCATTCTTTCTTTTTAAAGATTGTCGTACACTGACTGCTCTCGAAGAGGCGACCTTGAATGGCCTTTGAGGTGATTAGTAATGGCAAGGAATCCTTTAAACGTTCCATGATTAATTGGTCCACCAGTGACAGGCACCAGAGCACTAATGCGATTAGCATTTATGACTGATTGTCTGACACAGATAAATGGCAATGTATCTAAACTCTACAGATTGCTTCAGCATTCCCACACCCATCACAACCATGTGCATCCTGTGTCCAGTTCACTTAAATACTTGTACCTTGTTAGATAATCTCTCATACAAACCTCTGATAAAATCATTTTTCCTTACATCAATGCGAACCACATTGCATATTGATATTGATAGATGAACTTGTAAAATAGGCCGTGATGTATGTCTGCCTGTTAACCTTTTTGCTATGTCTGCTACTCCTCCCTCATCAACAAGCTGATTGTTCTGAAACTTGATACATGACTACAAGACAGGAGCCCGCACAGACGCTCAGACTTCAATTTTTCGATTTTGGATCATGGGGGCTCCAAGAGGGAGGGAGGGGGATGGCGGTGGTTGTTACCCCCTGAAACTTCGGATCCCTACTCGTCTCTTATTAGTCCCCTACCGGTGTACACCGGAGGGGACAAAAGGTTTGCACGCCGTCCCTCCGTCTGTCAGTCTGTCAGTCCGTCAGTCCGTCAGTCACGCAAAGAACAGTTTTCCGGACTTTTCTTTCTAAACTCTTCATGCTAATGATTTCAAACTTGGCACATGGTTTCCTCATGATAAGGTACAGTTCAAGTTAGAATTTCACGACGTTTCGATCATTTTTGACAAAGTTACGGCACTTTGAACTTTGGGAATTCTGATAATTCTGATGATCCTTAACTCAGTGCCATTTTAAGTTTTAATTTCCTTTAAAAACCAATTTCTCTGCAATAATAGGACCGATTGAGATCAAATTTTCACCATAGGAGGGACTCGGTCTGTCGAATATTTCAATGGTAATTATGACGTCACAGTCACGTGGTTCGGCCGCCATATTGTTTTTCGTGAAAACACGAAAAGCCCTTTTTCTCTGCAACGGCTGAACAGATCGAGGCCAAACTTTGCAGGCAGAATCGCATACGTATGACGAACAAAAAAGTCAGCGAGCATGACGTCATGCGTCACATGGTTTCAGAGTTATGACGATTTTAAGCATGAACCTTTAAAACCTAGCTTCTCTGTCATTTTTGATCCAATCGAGGGGAAACGTCACAGTTCTGTTGAGCATGTCAGTCTACTAAAATATCCTTTTGGAATTTGCGATAGGCCACGTGGTTTGGCAGATATCGTTAATTAAACGAAAATATTTTTTAAAATGGATATCTCTTGTTTATTCGAGAGTTCTCCTCAAGCCGCACCGCGTGCCCTCAGCCTCGCCTCGCGAACGTCAACAGCGCGACACAGCGCGCGCTTTCGGGAGGGGCGGAGCCAAGCCGAGCAACATATATATACACATCGATCATTGATCGTGAACCGGAAAATATAATAAATTTCTGATATTTAGCGACTCGAAAGGTTCTTTATCAACAACTTATTTTGTCGTGCTTCTGCTGACCTGTCTGCAAGGTGTATAAATCAAAGTCCCAAGTGGGAATCACAGGTGAGCCCGTCCTGAGGTAATTAGCCATTGGGAATGATTCAGAACCTGTGGGTAAATAACCCTTGATAATTTCCCCAACAGTTTTCCGGACGACAGACTGCCGGTTGGGGACATGTATTGCAGCGCAATACTCAGAATGCTTGTTTACCAACAGATTGCTCTGAAACCCAATACAGCCCTTCTACTCGATGGCCCACAGGATCGCCCAGTGTAGATTTTTCGATTTCATATCAGGATGCGAGGGAGCTGCAGATGGAGGAAATGTTGAGTTGGATCTTGGAGACGGCGTGAACCTGGAAGGTGTGAAAACATTTTGCTACCTCGGAGACGTGCTGAATGGAGAAGGTGGATCAGACTCGGCAACGGTTGCTGGAGTGAGATGTGCATGGACGAAGTTTCTGGAACTGAGTGGTGTTCTGATGAGGAGGGGAGTGTCGTTGAAGCTGAAGGGAAAGGTGTATGCTGCATGTGTGAGAAGTGTTATGATTTATGGGAGCGAGACATGGGTAATGAACGTAGAGCAGCAACGAAGGTTGGGAAGGGTGGAAATGCGAATGGTTCAGTGGATGTGCAGAGTATCGTTGAGAGAGAGGAAGACAAATGATGAATTGCGAAAGATGATGGGAATAGAGCCTGTGATTGATGCTGTGAAGAGTAACAGGTTGAGATGGTTTGGTCATGTGTTGAGGAAGGATGAAAGTGACTGGTTGAGAAGAGTGATGGAACTGAATGTAGAAGGAAGGAGAGTTGAGCTAAGGTACCAAAATGAACTAAGGTAGCAATATGAACCGAGTACCGGTACTTTCATTGCGTAAAATGAACTACGGTACCAATATGAACCGAGGATCTGTACTTTTATTGTGTAAAATGAACTAAGGTATTAATATGAACCGAGGATCTGTACTTTTATTGTGTAAAATGAACTAAGGTACCAATATGAACTGAGGATCTGTACTTTTATTGTGTAAAATGAACTAAGGTACTAATATGAACCGAGTACCAGTACTTTGCGTAAAATTAACTAAGGTACCACTATGGACCGAGTACCGGTACTTTCATTGCGTAAAATTGACTAAGGTATTAATATGAACCGAGGATCTCTACTTTTATTGTGTAAAATGAATCCAGGCACCAATATGACCCACGATTGGTACTTCCATTATGTAAAATGAACAAAGGTACCAATATAAACTGAGGATCGGTACTTTCATTGGGTAAAATGAACTAAGGTACAAATATAAACTGAGAATGTCCTGCGATATCTTTGCTCTTAAGAAATAAGTTTTTTTTTTTGAGCTTTCAATTAGGGCATGAATGAAAGGCGTCCTTTAAAAAAAAAATTTTTTTTCTATCGTAGCATTTTACCATGGTCTTTCAGCTAGTAATTATAATGTTCTAATCATTCATATTGTATATATGAGGACGTGTTTTTTGTTGTTTTTTTGGATACAAGATCGAGGCTTGTGGAAGAGCTAACATTTATCACACAAAAAGTCAAACCGACACATAAAACATATAATAAGGGAAGCGGTAGACAAGATGGGGAGAGAGGGGGAAGGACACAAACACAACATTTGAGAGCAGGGACATCGGGAGATCTGTGAGAGGGAGAGGGCTTGGGGGGAGGAGGCGTGGGAAGGGGGGGGGGGGGAAGTAATGCCTCCTATGATTTCTTTACAAAACAGGTAAAGATATTCCAATGAAACAAAACTCAAGCCACACATCAATTCCTCTTGCCACTTGGTGTGAAGTTTCGTAATTCTGACACGAGACGTCTCAGTGCTACGTTAGACAAGATGGCAGATCGCAGCATGACGTCATCAGTGCTGTGAAACGTGAAGTCTTGGAGATGAGATGAATGTAGATGAGACTTGGTGCAATTACAATCCTGAGAGGATGAGACAGTCAATGGAGTACTATCACAAAGGATCTCCAGCACAGATTTGGCTCCGTCAGATTTTCATCTCTTCACTCATTCGTGGAGAACATTTTTCTTCCAATGATGATGCCAAAGCAACTTTGACCCGCTGGCTAAATCAGCAGGATGCACACAGTTATAGCGCGCAGCATAACAAAACTACTTGAGCATTGGCAGAAATGGTTTGACCGCAGTGGTGATTATGTTGAGAAATAAACATGCATCATGGTAGAATAAAGACTGATGTTAGTATCTGTCTTTATTTCATTCCAACATCTTTACCTGTTTTGGAGAAAAATAATAGGAGGCATTACTTGTCAACAGGCCCTCATATTATATTGTTGTGTAGGAAGAGAGCATATAGGCTGGCCTGTTTGAGTTATGTGCTTGCGCATTTGATTGGTTAGGAAGGAAGAAGGTAACAGGTGACCATTAAGGAACCACTCTGATAGAGGTTGTGGAAAGCTGCAATTCACATTCAAATAAAAAAAGATGGCATAACCTCTGTCATCTGTTCTTTCTCCTCTTTGGAAGCAAGCCTTACATTTCTTTATTTGGCACCCAAACATTTGTTTTCCACACAGGTGAGGCTCTAAAACAAACACAGGCATACAACTGGGGAAGAGGATAATGACTGTACCTGAGCTGCTGTGTTATGATTTACACCAATCACAATACAAACAATTATTTTGCACAAATATATTTGCCGTGTTTGTGATATTACATTTTATAAGCAATTTAGGTTGAAGATTTAGGTTGAAAATATAGATATAAATTCTAAATGAACCCTTCAGCACATACACAGTAGGGGTAGGGGCAGCCTGGAGGTTTGGGACGATTACATCTCATCACCACGTAATGCAAAACACCTGACCACCACGTAATTCAAAACACTTCAGCACCACGTAATTCAAAACATCTCATCACCACGTAATGCAAAACATCTCACCACCACGTAATGCAAAACATCTCACCACCACGTAATTCAAAACACCTCAGCACCACGTAATTCAAAACACCTCAGCACCACGTAATTCAAAACACCTCAGCACCACGTAATTCAAAACATCTCATCACCACGTAATTCAAAACATCTCACCACCACGTAATTCAAAACATCTCATCACCACATAATGCAAAACATCTCATCACCATGTAATGCAAAACATCTCACCACCACGTAATTCAAAACACCTGACCACCACGTAATTCAAAACATCTCATCACCATGTAATTCAAAACACCTGACCACCACGTAATTCAAAACACCTGACCACCACGTAATTCAAAACATCTCATCACCATGTAATTCAAAACACCTGACCACCACGTAATTCAAAACACCTGACCACCACGTAATTCAAAACATCTCATCACCACGTAATTCAAAACATCTCACCACCACGTAATTCAAAACATCTCATCACCACGTAATGCAAAACATCTCACCACCACGTAATTCAAAACACCTCAGCACCACGTAATTCAAAACATCTCACCACCACGTAATTCAAAACATCTCACCACCACGTAATTCAAAACATCTCACCACCACGTAATTCACAAAACATCTCACCACCACGTAATTCAAAACATCTCACCACCACGTAATTCACAAAACATCTCACCACCACGTAATTCAAAACATCTCATCACCATGTAATTCAAAACACCTGACCACCACGTAATTCAAAACACCTGACCACCACGTAATTCAAAACATCTCATCACCATGTAATTCAAAACACCTGACCACCACGTAATTCAAAACACCTGACCACCACGTAATTCAAAACATCTCATCACCATGTAATTCAAAACACCTGACCACCACGTAATTCAAAACACCTGACCACCACGTAATTCAAAACACCTGACCACCACGTAATTCAAAACATCTCATCACCACGTAATTCAAAACATCTCACCACCACGTAATTCAAAACATCTCATCACCACGTAATGCAAAACATCTCACCACCACGTAATTCAAAACAACTCAGCACCACGTAATTCAAAACATCTCACCACCACGTAATTCAAAACATCTCACCACCACATAATTCAAAACATCTCACCACCACGTAATTCACAAAACATCTCACCACCAAATAATTCAAAACATCTCACCACCACGTAATTCACAAAACATCTCACCACCACGTAATTCAAAACACCTGACCACCACGTAATTCAAAACACCTGACCACCACGTAATTCAAAACATCTCACCACCACATAATTCAAAACATCTCACCACCACGTAATTCAAAACATCTCACCACCACGTAATTCAAAACATCTCACCACCACATAATTCACAAAACATCTCATCACCACGTAATTCAAAACACCTGACCACCACATAATTCAGAACACCTCACCACCACGTAATTCAAAACATCTCACCACCACATAATTCAAAACATCTCACCACCACGTAATTCAAAACATCTCACCACCACGTAATTCAAAACATCTCACCACCACGTAATTCACAAAACATCTCACCACCACGTAATTCAAAACACCTGACCACCACGTAATTCAAAACACCTGACCACCACGTAATTCAAAACACCTCACCACCACGTAATTCAAAACATCTCACCACCACATAATTCAAAACATCTTACCACCACATAATTCAAAACATCTTACAACCACGTAATTCAAAACATCTCACCACCACATAATTCAAAACATCTCACAACCACGTAATTCACAAAACATCTCACCACCACGTAATTCAAAAGACCTGACCACCACGTAATTCAAAACACCTCACCACCACGTAATTCAAAACATCTCACCACCACGTAATTCACAAAACATCTCACGACCACATAATTAAAATACCTCACCACCACGTAATTTAAAACATCTCACCACCAGGTAATTCAAAACATCTCACCATCACGTAATACACAAAACATCTCACCACCACAAAATTCAAAACACCTGACCACCACGTAATTTAAAACAACTCACCACCACGTAATCCACAAAACATTTCACCACCACGTAATTTAAAACACCTCAAAACCACATAATTTATAACATCTCACCACCATGTAATTCACAAAACATCTCACCACCACGTAATTCAAAACACCTCACCACCACGTAATTGAAAACAACTCACCACCACATAATTGAAAAGAGCTCACCACCAAATAATTCAAAACACCTGACCACCACGTTATTCAAAACACCTGACCACCACGTAATTCAAATCACCTCACCACCACGTAATTCAAAACATCTCACCACCACGTAATTCAAAACATCTCACCACCACGTAATTCACAAAACATCTCACCACCACGTAATTCAAAACACCTGACCACCACGTAATTCAAAACACCTGACCACCACGTAATTCAAAACACCTCACCACGACGTAATTCAAAACATCTCACCACCATGTAATTCACAAAACATCTCACCACCACATAATTTAAAACACCTCACCACCACATAATTCAAAACATCTGACCACCACGTAATTCAAAACATCTCACCACTACGTAATCCACAAAACATCTCACCACCACAAAATTCAAAACACCTGACCACCATGAATTTCAAAACACCTCACCACCATGTAATTCAAAACATCTCACCACCACAAAATTCAAAACACCTGACCACCATGTATTTCAAAACACCTCCCCACCATGTAATTCAAAACATCTCACCACCACGTAATTCACAAAACATCTCACCACCACGTAATTCAAAACATCTCACCACCACGTAATTAACAAAACATCTCACCACCACATAATTCAAAACACCTGACCACCACGTCATTCAAAACACCTCACCACCACGTAACTCAAAACATCTCACCACCACGTAATTCAAAACACCTCACAACCACTTAATTCAAAACACCTCACCACCACGTAATTTCAAACACCTCACCACCATGTAATTCAAAACTCCTCACCACCACGTAATTCAAAACACCTCACCACCTCACGATTTAAAACACCTCACCGCCACGTGATTCAAAACACCTCACCACCTCATGATTCAAAACACCTCACCACCACGTCATTCAAAACACCTCACCACCACATAACTCAAAACATCTCACCACCACGTAATTCAAAACACCTCACAACCACTTAATTCAAAACACCTCACCACCACGTAATTCAAAACACCTCACCACCTCATGATTCAAAACACCTCACCACCACGTGATTCAAAACACCTGACCACCACGTGATTCAAAACACCTCACCACCACGTGATTCAAAACACCTCACCAACAACGTTATTAAAAATACTTCACAACCACAGAAATAAAAGTTTGAGGGAGTACGTCAGTGACAACACAGACACAGTCCACATATGTAGACTTATAGATGGATGACTGTACCTGAGTTGCTGTTTTGTCATGGTTTACACCAATCATAATACAACTATTTTGCACAATGTATTTGTAATACATGTGATATTACATTTTATAAACAATTGAAGTATAAAAAAAATGTATTAAAAAATTTTTTTTTTTCAAACATAAAAAAAAAAAACTTTTCAAAAAATTTTCTTTGAAAAATACCCTTATGGCGTACCCACGGGTTGTACACCACGGTAGGTGCATATCAGAAGTTTGGTACGATTTCACAAAAGTTTGAGGGAGTACTTCAGTGACAACACAACACAGACTGCACAGATATATATATATATATATATATATGTATATATATATATATATATATATATATATATATATATATATATATATATATTAGGAACGTATGCTTGATCAGCACGTCAGTGCGTCCTTGGATAACTCCTCAGCACCATCCCGACACACACCACTGAGGGCGCTACGCAATGAGATGTTTTTTTTTACCGCGGCCGGATTGCAAATCCTGCCACCAACCTTGAGAGAGGAACCAGTACCCTGGTACTCATTTCGCCGACCTCAGAAGGATGACAGGCCTCAACACCCCACCTGGTATAAATTCAACATCTGAACAGGATTCGCACTCAGGACCTTAGGATCCCAAGCCCGACACCCTAACCATTAGGCCAACACCAGGTATGAATTTATTTACTGGTGTAATAATTTTGTTCAAAAGCTGCAATTTGCATTTCCCCAGAGGTTGTAGCTTTGTTGGAATACACAGCATTGTATTTACTGATTCTACAGATGAATGACCTTTCCTGGTCCTGATGCAGTGTGCAAGCTGAACGCATTTGTACATTCGCATGGAGAACACTTCAACGTTAAACACACCATACCCTGTTCCCAACATCTTCCTAGAAAGTGTGTAAATATCTTACAAATCTCTTTTAAAAACAAGGAATGTGTATTTTGCACATTATGACTACTTTGTGCATCGTCGACATCTGCAACATGTAGAGCCTCACTGCTGGGGTTATCGTTAATGAGGATGGTAAACATTAGGGTGCTTAATGATGTGGGATTCATTGGTGCAATAAACCCTTTATGTCGAATCGTCAGATTCTCTTGGGGATTCGTCAAATTGATTTTGTTTGCATATATGTTGCTTATACTTCTGGTTAGGGCATTCTGATTTGTCTGAGTAACCTGAAAGTTTCCTATTGGAGGACATTGCTGAAGACCTGCCAGATGTCACAGAATCTTTTCCAGCTATGTGTATTTGCTTGTTCCTTTACACTTATGTATCACCTATGTGAAAATTTGGCCTTGTGGACCACGTGGGACAAGGTTCCAGTGGTAGATTTCCACAAGTGAGCGAAAAGGTAAAAAAACAAACGTTTTTTTTATAGTTGGGGAGGGAAATCAGGATAGCGTTTCGAGCAGAACAAGTGTGAGATGGAAGGGGAGAGACAGGGCATAGATGTGAGAGAGCATAAAGAGCAACCCAGAATAAATCTGGTTAAAAAATGCAAGGACACCAACCTGTCAACAGTGAGAAGCAGCAGATACTGAGACTCAGCTTCCTGAGTGTCATTGTCTTCAATAATCCAATGCCATGGCGGATCTTAGATTCCAGGGTGTTCGTGGGAATTAGCAGCAGCATTAGTCTACAGTGGCTAGTCATATTCTGTGACATCTGGATAAAGGCTTTGTGCACTGTTATAATTGCAGATAGCAGAGGAAAGACTTGGCCCTGCGGAGAATTCACTGGCGGTGGCAAGATTTTGGAGGCCAGCTCGGAGAGAAACCCTGCCCGACGCAGGTTGTAGTGGATAGTGAGACCCAGGAGCTACAGATTGTGTACCTCTTCCATAAGCTGACCGCCTAAATCCATTGTGGGAGAAAGAGGGATGGAGGAATGAGGGAAGGGAGAGAGAGAGAGAGGGAAGAACGGAGGAAGAGAGACAAAGTGAGAGGGTATTTCTTCTTTTTGATTATTGTTTTGTGCATTGGCCTAAAGCAATAAGATCAGAGTCTAAGGCCTTCTGACCATAGCTATTACTTCTGGTTTAACCCTTCCCATAATATGAAGTTTATATTATAGTCTATATCAGTCTTTCTTTAGATAACAGGTTGTAATTATTTCCCAATCATAGTCTGCCTTGCATACTAATAATGTGAAACCTATTCATTTTTAATGCCTTTAAAATACATGTCACCTGAAAAAATATATACTTTGGTTTGGTTAAGGCAAGAGAGACTATATACTGTATATATATATATTGTTACGGATCGCGGATTAGATGTTATTATGGGCCGAGCGGATGGTCCACCGCGACCTAACAGTTCCCCCGATTCTTCCCCAACTCACCCGATTCCACTCGAACGTTGGCCAAATCGCGCTACGCTAAATCAATGATGGAAAGGACACAACGACTGGGATAGATGAAACGACGCAAGGGGTACAGTTCTCAAGACCTCCGGAGGAGGATATAATTAGTGGTGGAGAAAAGGGGTAGATTACAAGGTAGAGTGAGGTAAAGACACAGAAGAGATAGGCACTTAGTTACAGTCTTATCTTATCCCCGACAGACCACAGACAAACGGAACAAGGCTGACTTACACAGGGATTGATGGCAGGGAAGGACAGGTAGTTCGATAGCACAAGGTGCACCTTGGCTCGGGGACAGGATCAAGCACGGTCCAAGAGATGCAGGGAGGCCTCACAGCGCTCGGAGGTGGCGTCTTTCTTGCTTCAAGCTCAGCGCGCATCTGACGTCACCTCCCTCTTCCTGCGCATGCTCAGCGGGGAGTGACACGCCCTCGGCTGATTGGCTCCGCCCCAGATGGGACCGGTCCGCCGCTTCTATTGGGTGCGGGGGTTACCGGGCTCCGCCCTTGACGAGGAGCTGACAGGGAGCCCCTATTTGGTAACCCCGTCGAGCACATGTTCGATGGCGGCTCGTTGGAAAGGCCTGGTGCCCTCCCAACACCCCCTACCAACCAAGCCGGAGTGAGGACGCGCACTCACCGCGCCCGCCGCTGCTGTTGTTGTTGTTGTTGTTGTTGCTGAACCGTGAGGAAGAGCTGCGGGGAGGTATTGGGAGGTCCTAAACTTCCTAACGGTGCCATACAATCACATTCTGGTGCAACGAAGAGTCAGAATTAATGGAAACGAGTCCTTAACTGACATAGACTAAGAATAACTAGCAAGATGTCCTATAGTTGTCTACGTGAGATGCGGTGGACCTGGATGCGACATTTAATGGGGGGAAATAGGGGGAGGTCGGGTCTACAGAGTGTTGTTTACAGAAAATGGGACTAGGGAATGGGGGATTGGGGATAGTTGGGAAGTATTGAGGAAATAGGGGAATATTTACAAGCGGATATGGATGGATGCAAATCCCATATCCGCAACATTGCACCCTTCTCTACCTCGGGGCGTCCCGACCCGATAAATTTTTACCTACGTTAGTGTGGCACTCAGATGTAGTTCCCTCTACTATTAACTCAACCCTGAGTGCGACAGTTTTACAGATGTTCACAAATGAGTAAATATGTCCCCCTGCGACGTTGCACCCTTCTCCTAACAGAAACACACCCACAGGATAACCGAATTGCGGAAAGCATCCTCAAACTAAACATACAGCCGGTAGGGAGCATTATTTACAATTGACGCTACTTTATTTACAAGACTAACCCAGGACCTGTGATTGTTCTTTCTGGGGGGGGAGACAGTCTGCTCTGCATCAATGCACCATTAAAGCACCCAAAAACGCACCAATACACACCCAAGCACCAATCGGTGCAGTCACCATTGTTCATGAAAATAAAAACAACAACCCCTAACCCTGCAGGTGTCTCTTGCTCTTTGGCTCCCTCTGCTGGTTATTATTATTGTCTTCCAGTTGTTGTCTTTCTTTCATTTTCTTACTGGCGGCCTATTTGCAATAAAGTGTGCCCAACGTGTCCATTTTATTTTCTTTATTTATGGCCCACAGGGCCGACTACGTGTGGTTCACCTGTGGGGCATCGGTGCCCTGTGGCCAAGGCCCGCCAGCAAGATTTCGGGCCCTCATGGCCGGTTCCAGCAGAGGGGCCATGCCCCAACCCATGGGGTCCATAAGTGGTGCTCGGCCACAGACAGCTGGTTCTGAGAGTGCCGGGCGCACAATGGCCGACTCACGCACGCTCCCCTCGGCACCCAATGGCGCACAGGTCATGTGGGAGACAAATGAGCGAGGGGTAAGGTCACAAGGGTACACATCAATAAGGCAATGCAAGGCGAAATGCGTATGGAGGGCGAAGTGAGAAAGCTTGTCCCTACCGTACGTCACCCCCCTGTCACCTACACTACCCTTGCCCTTACCCCATATGTACAAAATCTACACATTACCAATCCGTCGCTACTGTCACGTCTCCCCATATTTCCTCTATACCAAATTCGTCACCACAATCCCTCTATCCAAAATTTGCCATCACCCAATTCGTCATCAATCCTCATAAGGAGGAAGAGATGGAACAACAAAGCACAATGTCACACCCACGTCATGATGCATCTCACATTCCAAACATCTGCACAATAAAATAACAAAACATGGCATGGTGTGGAGGTACGTCATCTCAGGTGAGTGCATGTAGATGGTGCGAGGAGACTTCAATCCTAACTATCCTCTAAATGACATTAACACACTTTACACTACCCGGGGTCTTTCCCTGCCAATCCATTGGCCAACTTACTCTATGGGTTCTAAAAACCAATTCCCATTGACCAAACTGTGGTGCTTCTCAATTTGGGGTCTCACTCCCCCGATTCATCTCCCGGTGCCCTCGCACAATTTCTGGGCTGTGACGTGTAGCTCTCCCAGCAGGTCTACCCACCTGCACACCTCCACCACTGTAGTTGCCACCCGAGCTTACCTGCTCCTTAACCTAACCTATCTACTGGAGAAGGCCCCTCCTGGCTCTGTCACCCCACTCGGTGCCCTCTGGCACTGGGCTACCCGGGTCCGTCCTCCGGATCCTCGGGCCCCATCCACAACTACCGGCTCCCAGAGCCCACCTGCGGCCTCACCTGGCCGACATCCTCACAGTGGTGGAGTGCCCAAACCAACTACACACACTAACAGGCTACACACCCAGCCATTTCCACAACACTAATGCACCCATCCAAATACCATTCTGTCACCCGCACCACAGATGCCAATATCCAACCACAATTTACCTATACCCTCTACCTAACACTTACACTACCCGCCCCGGGTATTCGTGATGGGGGTCCACTCTTCCCCCATTCACACCTTCGCACCACCCACTCCACTCCATCGTTTCCACCATACTCACTCCACGACCATCCATTCCAATACTCCACTTATTCCACACTCCATGTCTTCCACACAACCATTTATTCCATTCACCTGTTGGTGCACACCTGTGCACTCACACCTGGTGCCACCTGCACCCTTCTCTCCCCCAAGCGCATTCGCGCTGATCCACAACACTCACTACTCCCTCACTGCTCCACACACCTATCCAGTTCTCACACAGCATCATCTCATCTAACTACTCCCCTCTGAAACTTGCGCTTCCCAGTCGTCCCTTTAAACTATTGCGTTCCCTCGTCATTATCATCCATACTAATCTACCTGCGTCCCCACTACAGGTATCAGTCACTAACTAAACCTTAACGTTACCTAATGTCAATCTCTTCTAGATCCCTACACACAATATCCTAACCCACCCGGGCTAGTTTTCACTGCCATCAACCCCATAACTAGTGCTCCTTTGCCCCCCCTCGCCGTGAGGGATGGTGGATTGCCCATCCCACCACATCGGGGAGGTCCCACTATCAATTTTGCTCGTCCAAATTCCAACCAATTCAAAAATTTTCCATTTACTGCCAATTCTACCCACTATTATAAATTTCGTATCAAATCACTACCATCATCATCACAGTCCGCTATATCCTAGCCTCGGTGCGTCATGACATCATTAAACTCGGTTCGTAAAGCCGAGCAATGAATTCGGGTGGTTTGGTCGCCTGCAGGTTGAATCCGTCCGGCTTTCGGTTCAAGGGAGGTGGTTTGGTTGGACCGAGGTTCCACGCACCATCTCGGCGCGGCACCTTGCGGTCCCGGGCCCGATGGCTCAATCTCCCCCGGTCGGAACCCCGTCCCCACGAGGGGGCACCGTTCCGCTTCCTCCCACTCGCCCTTGAACCGGACCGGTCGCCTCGCCCGCCAAGGCCCGGACTCGACCGTGCGGGGCGGGGCCAAGCCCGATTCGGCAACGACGCTTCAAAGAGAAACGACGCAGCTTCGATCCGCGCCGGGCCCTGCATCCAACAAAGCACGCCGCGCCCCGAGCGCTCGCATCGGCTATCCGTCGCTCTAACCGCTAACCCGGTTACCGTCGATGCTTCACTTGCATGCTCACACGCATACGCTACCCCTTTCACCCTCACAAAACCCGGCGTTCCAACGCCATCCGTACATTCCACCAACGCACTCCCTGTTACAAACCACACCTCTCGCGCACACTCTTGCGCACACTCACCGCTCGCACACCTCGGTCCACACCTCTCCTCCGTTACGTCCTCCGTAACACTCACCATGGGCGTGCACTCTGGCATCCACCCACTAACGCGTTCACATGGGCTCTCCCACACTCGCGCTACCACCAATTCAGGTGTGCTTTCTCGCACACGTTCCACCACCACCTTACTCTCCGTGTCACACTCACCCTTGCACGTACACTCCGTATTGCTCTCACTCCCTGTGTCACACCCCGTACACACCGACGTGCATTCTCGCTCGCACTCGGTTTCACTCCCACACTTTATAACACACCCACTCGCCGACGCACACTTTTTCCTCACACGCGTGCCATTTTTACTCACACGGGACCCTTCACCAACGCCCGGGTGCCATATCGATCCCAATCGCGCGACAATTCTTTTGTCGCTAAACATCCATTTACAAAATCTCCCAGCACAATACACAGCACGTCTCACCTTCGGGGTTCTTCTTCCTCCCTGCACCAAAACCTGCAAACTTCCATTCGGGTTAAGCACAGCATCGTGATGTGAGCAGGGACTTTGCACATTTTCCATTTCTCCCTGCAATTCCCGGGCTACCTCCGTCATCTCTTCAATTTTAATTCCCAGCACTGCTTTGTCTTTGTTCCCCTCGACGACCGTTGGCTTTAATAAAACACCCTCTACCTCATCGGTCGCCGGCTTTTCCAAACCCCATGTCGCGATTTCTACCCCCGTCATTGTACCCGTGCTTTCCTCCGCTTCGCTCAACCGGCGCTTCTCGACCCGCGTTACCTCCTTGTGCACCCCTGGGACCCTTTCGCCCAACTTGCGGTCTCTGTCCCTCTGCTCCCTTGCCTCTCTATCGGCCCTCATTCCGTTCGTTGTTGCTTCAATTTGGTTTCTCAATTTCTCCCCCTCTATTCTCAGCATCTCGGTGAATTGCGCCATGAAGTCCCCCACATCAAAGCCCGCTGCTACGGTCACGGGCGCGGCAAAATTTGGTGCCGCTGTAACCACGTGCGCGAGAGCGCCATTTTGTGCACCTGATACCCCCTCAACCACACCTTCTTTACTCTCCTCCACCATTTTCCCTTCTTCCCTGGGGTCCTGGGTCGATTCTACCCCACTCTCCTCTACCGGAACCTAGCCGTCTTGATCTGCCATAGCGCGACTTTCAAAATTCGGGTTTTTTGTAAAACAAAATCAAATTTCGGTGTCTTTATAATTTTGACCAAATTTTTTTCCTAGATGTTTTTAAAAAAAATTTGGTTCGGGCCTCGAATCTCACTCCTCGACACCAATTGTTACGGATCGCGGATTAGATGTTATTATGGGCCGAGCGGATGGTCCACCGCGACCTAACAGTTCCCCCGATTCTTCCCCAACTCACCCGATTCCACTCGAACGTTGGCCAAATCGCGCTACGCTAAATCAATGATGGAAAGGACACAACGACTGGGATAGATGAAACGATGCAAGGGGTACAGTTCTCAAGACCTCCGGAGGAGGATATAATTAGTGGTGGAGAAAAGGGGTAGATTACAAGGTAGAGTGAGGTAAAGACACAGAAGAGATAGGCACTTAGTTACAGTCTTATCTTATCCCCGACAGACCACAGACAAACGGAACAAGGCTGACTTACACAGGGATTGATGGCAGGGAAGGACAGGTAGTTCGATAGCACAAGGTGCACCTTGGCTCGGGGACAGGATCAAGCACGGTCCAAGAGATGCAGGGAGGCCTCACAGCGCTCGGAGGTGGCGTCTTTCTTGCTTCAAGCTCAGCGCGCATCTGACGCCACCTCCGAGCGCTGTGAGGCCTCCCTGCATCTCTTGGACCGTGCTTGATCCTGTCCCCGAGCCAAGGTGCACCTTGTGCTATCGAACTACCTGTCCTTCCCTGCCATCAATCCCTGTGTAAGTCAGCCTTGTTCCATTTGTCTGTGGTCTGTCGGGGATAAGATAAGACTGTAACTAAGTGCCCATCTCTTCTGTGTCTTTTACCTCACTCTACCTTGTAATCTACCCCTTTTCTCCACCACTAATTATATCCTCCTCTGGAGGTCTTGAGAACTGTACCCCTTGCGTCGTTTCATCTATCCCAGTCGTTGTGTCCTTTCCATCATTGATTTAGCGTAGCGCGATTTGGCCAACGTTCGAGTGGAATCGGGTGAGTTGGGGAAGAATCGGGGGAACAGTTAGGTCGCGGTGGACCATCCGCTCGGCCCATAATAACATCTAATCCGCGATCCGTAACAATATATATATTTATTGGAAAAAAATAAATATATATATATATCGAGTCGACTCCATATGATGAGTGGATACCAGAGATAACGTCACCGCGTGGCAGGCGGTGCTTATCGCTCCCAGCAAGGTGCAGCAGCAGCTGTATGGGACACCTTGCTGGCGGTTCTCCACTGATGATATGAAGGTCGCATAGTGACTGATATATATATATAAATTGGAAAAAAACAAACACGTACATTGCCTTTGAGAACCACGAACATGAATGAAACACCAAAATCTCCCTTTCTTTCAAGCAACCAACAAAGACAAATATTTGTTGCAGAAAAAGCAATTTGGGAAAAAAAGATAAAGCATAAAGAGCAGAAGATATTGGTTATAAATAGTATGCTATGATACTTTTAAGTTGCGAATAAGAATGTAGAGCTTCCGCTTTTTACCACGCCACTGGAAGAACCAGAAGAAGAGGAAGTTGTACAATTAATTGCCCTGAGTGTCAATGGTCAATTCATCATGTGCTATATTTTATATAAAGTACATAAACAACAGTTTGCAAACCCAGTTTTGTTGTGCTGTAGATATATAGTTGTGTTACAATTTGATGTGCATGTGAGCTTCCGTACGTTTGAATGTTTAGCTGAGATTCAGCGGACAATATGCACCAACTGTATGATGAGTTCAAGTTTGTGATGTTTTTGGTTTAAATAAAGCTCAAAAATGAAGACAAAATGTCTAGTTTATGCTTTTATAAGTTAACGGTTTTATTTTTGGGGTAAAATTGATATGTATTTTCATAATGCACTTTCGAATTGAACACATGTTTAGTTAAAATAAAGGAGTAAATCAACAGGAATCGAGGTAAGGTAACTACCATGAGAAGCAATGAGAATCTGACCTTGTTTTGGGCGTTAACCATTCGTTCAAGCAAAGAAGCTCTCGTTTCAGGTGTTAACCCCTATTTTACTCCAACTAAGAGTTAACGAGAGTGTCAAAGCCTGGTGCTGGCTTAGCGGTTAGGTTGCAGGCTTGGGATCCTATGGTCCTGGGTTTGAATCCCGGTAGATCGCTGAATTAACGCCAGGGGGGGTTGACTCAGCCTGTCATCCTTCCAAGGTCGGCAAATTTAGTACCAGTTCACTGGTAATTCCCTGTGTGTCACAAGAGGTGACTAACAGGGTTGGCGGCAGGAAGAGCATCCGGCCATAAAACATTGCTTCAAAAAGGGGATCACGGTGCCCAAAAAAGGCCAACCCCTGCTCTGCGGGGAAAAATGGCCTCGAAAGGTGGTTCAAAGAGTTAACGCCTAAAACATCAGCTTCCCCTTGCTTCCCACGACAGATATCAAACCTCAATCAACGTCCTGTTGATTTCATCGATTGTTAGGTTTGGGGTTAGTAGACCCACATTGACATTAGCATTCATGTGCACGATTCATGTTTCATTCCACATTTTGGGTTGGTTGAGTTTAACCTGCTGATGTTTTCATTTGGGAGGATATTTGCACAAAGTCCCAGACAAAGAGAGATGCCTCATCTGATCAGAATTTGCATATCATATTTGATCCCTAAAAGTCAGTCTTAAAAACTTAAAACATGTATCCTGAGCATGATGTCGGCAGCAGTGTTGTTAATAATTTCGCAAAAAGTTGCTGAAACATGCTTCATTGTGCTCCATTTCTTATCACAGTATATGCATTGCTATCGCCCTGCTGCGGAAAGCTTCAGTGTTATTGATGTGCTGTTTTAAATAATCACGGCCACTGATGTGCTCTGCTGCTTTTCAATCAAGAAGGCTCACTATTTTAAGGCAGACACGTGCTGCGGTTGTGTGTGGCATTTCAGAAAATGATTTTTGGGATCTATTCTTTGCACAGATTGTGCATCATGTGTATGTTGTATGACTGATGTCAACCGAAAGTGACTAATGTTTCAATAGTTTATTCCAAAGTAACTATTGTTTTGAGGATAAAGGGATTCTATTCGTATCCCAATAATTGCTTTTGGAAACTTTTGAGGCATTTTTTCTCCATTCTCTCATTTATTGATTAAAAGCCCCCCCGAACGACTCTCCTCAAGCGAGACAATAAGCCCACGCAGAAATGTGAACGGAAACAATTGGTTGTGTTTGTCAGTTGGTCTCACTATTAAGTATTTGCACAAAAAGAGTTGTGGTTAATGAAACGTACATCATCCGAAAACTGGCAGTGTCCCATGGTAGGAATCCTTAACGCAGGCCAGAGCCTGTTTTACAGTAATATCCTTTCGTCAATTTGAGTTGTATTGCAGCTGCGTACATGTTCCTCTTGCAGTGGCTCCTCGTATCCTGGAGTGGCCAGAAATCGCAAAGGCAGAGGTTGGGTCGGAGGTCACACTGCAATGCGAAGCGACTGGCCGGCCACCCCCTTTGGTTTCCTGGCTTCACAATGGAGATAACGTTTCTCAGAGTGATGGAATCCGAATGGTAACGTACATTTTCACATGATTTATTGGGCTTTTGAGGTTCTGACTATTTTTTCATTATGTGCAAACTATAATAAAGTTCACTATGTAAGCTGGATAACAATAGGATGGTTCAGTTGGTAGTGTATCTGCTTTTGAGCTATAAACTTCAGCTGCACACTGTTAGTGACTCATAAAGTTAAAAAATACATTAGCTCATAATTGTTTAAAAACATGTGTGCTAAATTTACATTTAAACTTTGATTTTTTTTGTTGTTGTTGTCTTAACTAACTTGTCACTCATCCTGTTACCAACGCAGGCCTTCCCTCACCCATAATTTACTACAGGGTGGCCTGAAAGTCACTTTACTCCTTCCTGGTAAAGCATTCGTTCTAAAACTTTTTTAATATACAGGTTTTATTGTGCAGTACTTACAATAATTAATGAATCAGCGCTGCATCATAAAGATACAATGACTGATTAATAATGGGTAAAGTGACTTTCAGGCCACCCTCTACAATGTGGTTGGGAAACCATGGCCTAAACATGTCTCCTTTTCCCATCTTATGTACATCCGTGAACAGGTGGGCCATAGCCTGGTCATTTCCGGACTCGTAGAAGCTGATGATGGGATATATCAGTGTGTGGCAGAGAATGCAGGTGGTTGGACGCAGACAAGCACACAACTTCATGTGCAGAAGCCAAGTAAGATATGTAACAACATGATATGTTCTACATTTACCAGAAAAAACAAGTTTTCTCACTTCACAGTATTCACAAGTTACCTTTTGTTATGTTAGTCAGATGCTCACTTGCTCGAGCTAACAGACGTTTCAAAGCCTTATCAGCTTTTATGCATTCAATTCCATCAGATCTCAGAATATAGCAAGATCATTACTTGGATGGGATGTCTCCATGGATGACTGGGTATAGGATATATATATATATACACACACATATATATTGTGCCTTCAGAAAGTATTCACACCCCTTGACCTATTTCACATTTTGTTGTGTTACAGCCTCAATTTAAAATGGATTAAATTGAGATTTTGTTATCACTGATCTCCACATAATACCCCATAATGCCAAAGTGCAATTTTCTTTTTAGAATTTTTTACAAAATATTTAAAAATGAAAAGCTGAAATGTCTTGAGTCAATAAGTATTCAACCCCTTTGCTATGGCACTCCAAATTCAAATTAGGTGCATCCAATTTCCTTTGAACATCCTTGAGATGTCTCTACAACTTGATTGGAGTCCACATGTGGGCAATTCATTTGATTGGACAAGGTTTAGAAAGAAACACACCTTTCTATATAAAGTCCCATGGTTGACAGAGCATGTCAGAGCAGAAACTCTACCCTGAAGTCCAATGACCTGTCCGTAGAACTCCGAGATAGAATTGTGATGAAGCATAGATCTGGGCAAGTAGAGAAAACAATTTCTAGAGTGTTGAAAGTCCCCAAGAGCAAAGTGAGCTCCATCATTAGGAAATTGAAAGAATATGGATCTACTCAGACTCTTCTTAGGGCTGGCCATCTGACCAAACTGAGCAACTGGGCAAGAAGGACCTTGGTCAGGGAGGTGACGAAGAACCCAATAACCACTCTGACAGAACCACAGAGTTCTTTGCCTGAGGGACAAATGTCTCTGCAGCAATTCACAAATCTAGGCTTTATGGGAGAGTAGCCATATACTCTTCAGGCAATGACAATACTGTATTACTGTATATCCAAAATCACTACTCACCTCCACTCATGCATTCCTTTCACATTCCCCCCCCCGCCCCCTCGCACCCTCGCTCCCCTCCCCCCACCTGTCGAACAAACCGTGCTTTGTACGTAGGTGCATAATAAATATAACCTTTGTGATTATAGGCAAGAATCACCGACCTGCTGCTAGATATCAATTTGGGTTTATTTATTTATTCATTTATTTTACAGACGCGTTTACGGTTTTTATGTAAATTTGCATTGCCATTTTTATTTCACAGTTTACAGTTTTATAAATTACAATTTCAAATGCTAGATATTGATTGAGGTTGTTTGTTTTTTTACGAAATTTTCATTTACGGATGCTTTTTTTTTTCCGGACATTATTGCCATGTTTATTTCACAGTTTACAGTTATATATATTACAATTTTCAAATGCTAGACATAGATTGAGGTTTTCATTTTGCTTTTTTTTAACGTATGCATCTAAGATTTTTTTTAACGTAAATTTTCACTTACGGACGCTTTCCAGCGGTTCTTAGATTTTTCCCGGTGTACCAGCTTCGATGTCAGTCAGCACGCCAAATTTCGGCTTCATACGACCCCAGGAAGGTACTGAACATTAGTATCAGTCAGCCAGTCTGTCGATCAGTCAGTCGATCAGTCAGTCAATGGTTAGAAAGAGCTTCATATATTAGATATATGTATATATTCTATCACTCTCTATTCAATCTCTCTCTTCCCTCCAAGTCTTTAAGACATCTGCTCACCACCACTCAGGTCATCCCCGATCTAAAATGATGCATGATCTCTTCTACTCCCATTAACCATTCCCAAGCCCATCTCTTTCGAAGTTTCCATTATTTTCCTGAGATTTTGCGGCTGTATCCATCTTGTCCACCCCTTGTGTCCTCCCATAGCCCTCATTTAATTCTTCCCCACATCCCTTATTTGTCCAAGTTTCCCTCTATGTTTTCCCTAAACCCTGCTATTGTTGTATTCCCTTAATCTAAAATTATATATGTTAGTTATTTAAAAGGGATGTTAAAGATCTATAAGCACCATGTGCTTCACAGAATGCTCAGTCTGGCCTCATTTGATAACATCAGGGAAAATTGTAAAGACAGGCCAACTGAGTGACTGACTGAATATGAATGAATGAAATATCTTCTTTGTGCTGTGCAGTGAGACAAACCTGTACTATAGGTTTAATTTGAAGGTAAACCTATGACATACAACCATTTAGTATCTCATCACGCTTGTCTGCACCTCTAACCATAGGCTTGTGTGCCCAGCCGAGGTGCCACCACACAGCTGTGCCTCCTTGGGAGCTTCTTCCTTCACTAGCAGATGTACCATGTGACCACATATATTAATTTCCACTTAGGCCCCGTAATTACTTCTCTGTCAAATGGTCGGCAACAGCATAGGTAATTAGCAGCCGTGCCTGATATCCGGAAAGACATCGAGGCCTGTGAGAATCGCTAAAACTCACCAAACAGACATCACCCTAAATGTGCCATCTGGCAAAGCTCGCGTTTGAATTCCACTGAACAAAGTGCCCATCTTAAATCGTACCAAGTGTCATTTAACATAATGGAAGTTACCTTTCGCTCGGGTTGATATTTTCACTGCACAGTCGCTTCACGGACGTGTCAAGTTCCAAACCTGGTGATGTATTTCAGCAATGTGCACAATATTGATGTGTGTGATTGAAAACCTGCAATCAAGGAATAGAGAAAGAAAATGAAACCACAATTGCTGTTCGATTGTCCATACTTCGACTTAATTAAAACTTGCAGCCAAGTTCAAACACCTGATTCGACAATGTTTTTACAACTTGGCATTGCTCAAAAGTGCTGTTGATGTCCCCAACTCCACATCTTACTCCTACCCCAACCCCATCTATTTCCACTTATTAGTTCCGCCACCAAAGGTAGATAGAGGTTATGCTCTCACCCATGTCTGTTTGTCTGTCTGATTGTCTCTTTGTTTGTTTGTGAACAGGATATCTTCAAAAGTTGTGGATGGATTCGAATGACATTTGTTGGAGAGGTTGGTATGTGACAAGGACAAAATGATTCAATTTTGGTTACGATCCGGATCAGAGAATTTTAAAAGTGATTCTTCACCATTTAGAGATAGGGCAAAGAGTGATATATAGATAGCTATCTCAAAAAATTGTTGATGGGTTTGGACAAAACTTGGTGGACAGGTTGGGTGTGTGGCAAGGAAGAATTGATTCGATTTTGGTGAAGATTCAGATCTGGATCTGAATCAGAGAATTTCTTAAATGATTCTATACCATTCAGTGATGGGGCCAAACCAATAAATAGCACGGCATCTCGAAAAATTATGGACAGATTCGGACGAAACTTGGTGGACAGGTTGGGTGTGTAACAAGGAAGAATTGATTCAATTTTGGTGATGATTCGAATCTAGATCCCGATCAGAGAATTATAAAAAAAATTAAGTGATTCTTCACCATTGAATGATATGGCCAAAAACGATATATAGCATGATATTTCAGAAAAATTTGGATGATTTATGACAAACCTTGGTAGACGAGCTGGTTCGGTGACCAGAACAAGCGGATTAGATTTTGGTTCATGTCCGAATCTAGATCTGGCCTATCAGTGGTCTCCAAAATGAAAACTGTTCAGCCTAGTGGAGGTATGCTTCTACCGAGTGCATATCTAATTTTCGTTTTGTTATGTCCTGATCCGTTCTTTGTTGTAGCTCCTTCACGAGCCTCAACTCTGTATCCAAAAAAGTGATTTTGGCAGAAGCACAAAGCAGAAAAGAACTAGTGATGTGAGGGCAGTAAAGCTACAGCTAACAAGGTTTTTTTTATTTATTAATACCTTAAGCACAGGCTCAATGGGGGATCCTTTTTTCCGGTCATGGCAGTAACAAAGAAACACTGGCATGTTCCTGCATTGCTTCACACTTTTTGACTGCAAAGACTCACAAAACCTACTGATTAGACATGCTTGGGATTTCAGATGCAAGAATACTGTTTTGTATAAACCACTGAGTGGTTTATCCAACTTACAATAATGCGTAAATGGGTCTTTCAATGCAGACTGCTTGTCCGTGGCTGAGGTTATTTTGTTGTCAAAAGGCTTTCACAATCCTTTATCGTGAGCCATGACAATTTGTTGATTTGTTTCAATTCTACCAACACCAACTCTATTTAGGGATGCCAATACTGATTGTGTGATATGTGTGATTCTTTGTGTGATTCTTCATTTGCTCTCCTATCTGATTTCACTGCCACTCAAGCATATTATTCCCCTTTTACAGGCCACGACGTGCAGTGGAGTACCGGTATACAGTGTTATTTTTACATGTTACATGTAGCCAACAGGCTGAGATACAATGTTATAGTTTACTAGCAAAAGCCCATCACATATGACAGGTTGAAACAGTTTATTCGATGGTGCAGCCTTGTGAGTGTGCCAAAGTCTGAAGCCTCGGCCTAGTTTCAGCTGTGCTTATATCTTCTTTATTTATTAGACATCATATGGATATAAATGAACACTCATTGTACTCCGTGTGCGTTGCGCATCACGTGCAGCGAATTTCATCTCCCTGCGCCTTGTATTTATTGTGATTTTACAAAAACGCATCTGTACACCACTGTTGAGGCTTGGTTTGCAAGAAGAGACAATTCCAATAGAAGAGACATAATTACTCTTTTAGTGAAAATGTTTTTCGAGTTTGTTTTATCCCCAAAAATAGACCGTAGTGAACATACATTCGTGTTAAAAGATTAGCCTTTAAAACCTACCCTTATGAAGGGGGACAGACATCTGTACAAACACACGTGCGCAGAGTAAAATGAGTGTTCATTTACATCCGTATGATGTTTAATAAATAAAGATATAAGCACGCCTGACATGAGGCTGAGGCTTCAAACTTTGGCACGCTCACAAGGCTGCACCGTCTAATAAACTGTTCCAACCCGTCATATTTGACGAAGGTTTTTATTAGTTTATAATAAATATCTTGAGTATGAGTATATCTTAACCCTTATTATGGCAGGTTATTTTGGACCTTCTCAAAGCCGGGAGAGAGGGGGACGGATTGTGCGGCAACCGTAGATATGATTTTTATAAAATTAGTATCAAAAAGTGCGCAACCATTGAAGGGAAAAATTATGAAAACTTGGCACGAGAAAAAAAAATTTCTGCAAAAATATGGCAAAAAGTAGAGATGGGGTGGGGTGGGAGGGATGGAATCTGCCCCCCCCCCCCTCAACCCAGACTGATTAGGGTTAATCATTATTGAGGTATTCGAAGCAACTGATAATTATTTTTCATGTATCGATAATTCAAGTTATGAGATGAGATGCATGAAAATAAGGCCACATTTGCCCTGTTTAACTAGAGCTGACAACTTCGTTTCTGTCTTCTTGTCAGAACAAAAACATTTACAGAGATAATTGCAATCTCTCGTCATAATGGATGCAGCGCGAAATCACGGATGATGAAAAACATCCTCCATATTATGAATCTTTGTTGCAAGCAGAACATACAATTGAAGAGAATTGCAACTCACTAATTTCCATGTGAATGTTGACCTTGTGCTAAAACATTACGTGGAGAACGCCCCCAGACATTGCTAAATATCTGTCTCCACAGAATACAAGTGAACTAATTGGGTCATGTGGCAAACAAATCAGAGGCTCAATTGTGAGTGGCTGCAATGTTTCCTTGTGCTTTAGCATAATGGCAGACGATAGATTATATTCAACTGTTGAAGATGTTGCCATCGTGCCAGATTTGTTAATTTACCTGACACCAACGAAATAGGTGTTTCTGAGGAATTCCTTGGTTGTCGGATGTTAATGCAGCAATATAGGAAGTTTTACCTGAACTATTTCTCTGAACTCATGATGAAAATGGAACAAATGGCACTAAAATGAGAGGCCTTGGTGATGAAGAGCTGCTCAACACGAATGGTCAATACAAGGGTGTCAAGGACAGGATTCAGGAAATATCCTGAGACAGTTTATCTCCGCTGTCAGACTCACTGTCTAAATCTGGCTGTTGTCCTAAGCTCCTGCAATGAACCACTCATAGTGAAATATGATGCAAACTGTTCAAGAAATTGCATTTGCATTTTCATACTTTGCAAAAAGACGATGCCAGTTTCACCTTTCCCTCAAAGATGATGACATAGGCTCGGAGCTCATCAACAATCAGAGAAAACTCTTAACCCTTCATCTTGATGCTGTCTTAACATATCAAGCATCATTTAATGTCCTCATTGATGCATCGCAGGAACTTGAGCTAAATAATTACAATGTGGCCACAGGATCACTATGTCCAAATCTGAGTATGGAGTCAGACGGCAGAGACAGAATATCCCAATTCCGAGATTGTATCAGTTTTTTTGCAGCTGACAATATATTTGCAACATATTGTTGCAGAAGATAAACATTGCCTTGATGACGGCTGCTGAGGAGGAAACTATCAATTATTGAAACACTCATGAGACACATGTGAGATTACACTACCTGTTATAGTTTTTTTTAAATGAAGAAACCTCAATCCTTGCTGCAATAATATGACATTGAGGTCAAGCGTCGCAGGACAGCATGACGTCAGTTACGTCGATCTAACATTCCAACCAATGGAGTGAATGATTACTGGATAAAGGTCCTGCTCCATCTATTCCTTGATAACCTCATCAGTGAACTGTGGCTCAATTTACATTCTTCAAATTATCAATTCGCTACACCCAACTTGGTGCCAGCTAACCTCCTGAAACTAATGCCACAACTGGAGGCTAATCTATTCCACTCATTCACAGCCGGTGTTCCTTATAAAATTCAGACTCTGCAGAGAAGCAAACTGTTGCAATGGAACATGAAATGGCAAAGAAAGGTAAAACTGTCGCAACCTCTGTAAAATTAACAATCCCCCCACCGAATTTGTGGCCTTACAAGACGCAAATCCTGATCCGTGTCCCAAATTTATCAACTATCCTCAACTGTGACGGCACAAAGGTATTTCGGCGACTTGCATAGGATACATCATTCCCTTGCCAACGCCCCTGGATAAGTCTTACCATTCAGACAGATTTCACAGACAGCTGAGACTTGCAAATAGGCCGAAAGCGCATTACAGTACCGATACAACGTGCTTGCACAACTGTTTCTGAGGACCTGAACATGACTCTAAATAACATTTTTGAAGATTTTAAAATATTTTGTGAGGACTTGGAAGGAAATGCTAATGCTAAAAAAAGAACACTTGCAATGTCAAATACTCCCATCTTCGTTACTTTTTTGTAGGCCTACAACATTTCATTTGCTGGCTACACTTTTCCAAAGGGTAGGCGAGCTATTTCCAGGTCCCACATTTCTGCACCTACTGACAAGTATCGTGCGCTGGAGTCCAGGATCGTAACCTTTGCGAAATAAACTGTTTACATAAAACTGTCTTTTTCAGAGGATGATGAAAGATGATAATAGTTGACAGTATAATTTATTTAGCAGTAATTTGTGTGCGACAATTGTTATTAAATCGAACGTGTTTATAGGACATTATTTATGCTCTTGCCGTCAAATTCCTCTTTTAATTTCCTGTCTTTTCTGGATCTCTTTGCTCAACATTTTAATGTTTCCCTCAATATTGTACATGCATTTCCTTGATTTTATTAAACAACCTCAATACAATTTGTGACTTAACATTTACTGTCACAAGTTGGGGGTGCGCCATCAGCTCGGTGAAACCATTCGCTTGTCTTTAGGGGGTGCGCCGTTGCCATTGCAGATTAATGACTGCGCTATGATCCAATTGAAAGAATGGCTGAGCGGTTAGACCCTTTCAATTGCAATCAACAAAGTTGCTACGTGTGGTGCTCAGACTTTTAAGTGCAGACGTGTGCAGAGTAAGGAGACAGAGCCAGGCTCGTTCCATGAAAGTAACAACTACTTTAACAAACTTCAATTTTCCTACAATCTTAGTAGTATTTGTGTATTAAATTATTTCATATATTTACTCAGCTAGTATCTCAACTCATTGAGACAAACACGCACGCGCACGCGCACACACACACGCCCCCACACCCCCCCCCACACACACACACACAAACACACACACACGTACACACACGTACACACACATGCACACACACACACACACACGTACACACACACACACACACACACACGCACACACCCCCACACACACACACAAACAGTCAAACACACACACACGTACACACACACACACACACACACGTACACACATACACACACACACGTACACACATACACACACACACACACACACACACACACACACACACACACACACACACACACACACACACACAGACAGACACACACACACACACACACACACACACACACACACACGTACACAGACACACACACACAAACACACATACACACACACACACACATGTACACACATACACGCACACACACACACACACACACACACACACACACACACACACACACACAGACACACACACACACACACACACACACACACACAATGAGGAGTTGTAATAGTTGGACTCCTCTCTTTCCTACTCGGTGTTAGACAAATAATTCAGGCGAGATTCGACAGGATGAGATCGGTGAGTGGGAGAGAATTGTATAGTTTCTATCTCGCTGTTCATCCATTGTTACCCTCGCCAGAGGTATTGCATTTAATTCCATGTGTTTGTCTGTCTGTCTGTTTGTTTGTCTGTTTGTTTGTCTGCACAGAATAAATATGATTTTCTCTGCAACCGTTGGTCCAATTGACAGGGAATTTTCACCATAGGTGTACCTCCACCTGTAAATTATATTATGTCCGTTTGTCCACTATGGTGAGGTTGCCGTTCTTGCTCTTCTAGACTTGTCTGCCGCCTTTGACACGATTGACCATAGTGTCTTAATTCGTCGTCTTGAACTCGCATTTGGTATAACTGGTACTCCCCTTTCTTGGCTGATGTCCTATCTTACTGATAGAGTGCAAACAGTTGTTGTCAATGGCCAGAAATCAGCCCCTTCTCCGCTTTCCCTTGGCGTTCCGCAGGGCTCAGTCCTGGGACCTATCCTCTTTCTTTTGTACACTCAGCCTCTATTTGATCTTGGTGCCAGACATTCAGTTGATCACCACGCCTTTGCGGACGACAATCAGCTGTACAAAGGAAGCACGATTCAACAAATCGTGCCCACTGTTGAAGTGGTAGAAGGCTGTATTGCCGACGTGAAGGCGTGGATGACCCAAAACAAACTTCAGCTGAACGATGCTAAAACAGAGTCTATGATTGTAAGATCGCACAGATGTCCTCTACAATGTTCACTTCCTACCACTATTCATGTTGGTGAAACCGATGTAAACTTTGTTTCGTCCGCCAAGAACCTTGGTGTGGTTTTCGACTGTAACATGACATTTTCCAAGCTTGTACTTCGGTTGCAAGTACTTCAAACTTGCAAATCAGCATACTTTCAGCTGCGAAAGATCGCATCCATTCGCCACTTTCTTACTCCTCAAGCTGCTCTAACTCTGGTCTGTGCCCTTGTCCTCTCAAGGCTAGACTATTGTAATTCTTTGTACTAGGGCATGCCCGTACTATATATATATCTAAAATTATATCCCCCCCCCCTCTATTTACATGAAATGGTTTGGTCCAAAGCGAACGGCTTGCGAGTGGTGACAATCCCCCCCCTCTATTTACATGAAATGGTTTGGTCCAAAGCGAACGGCTTCCGGAGTTTGGTAAAGAAATCGCCATCGCGTGCACAAACGCGCAGGAAAGCGAATGAATCGCAAATTCGTTTTTATTAGTTTTAAAACATAGTTTAACGCCAACATAGTTTGCAAACGTGAAATAAATGAATACGCTCTCAAATGTGCCATCCGAGGCAGAGTGTGTCCGCCACGTTCGGCACACGCGATAGTTCGCTGCTCTCTGATTGGTTGAATCGTTTTTTGGACATAGCTCGGTAAGTAATTGTCCGATTAATATGAAACCTTGAAAAGGCACATCCTCGGGTCCCCAGCAATATACCTGGCAAGTTAAAAGTATATCGGACCCGTGGTTGTCGAGAAACAGCGGTCACAGACAAACGTACAGACGTACAAACGTACAGAGATTACTGGAATTATAGATAGATAGATGCTGGCTGCCCTCAGTTTCTCTTGGATAAGTTACAAAAGGTTCAAAACTCTGCCGCTCGTCTTGTCTGTAAGGCGAAGAAGTCTGACCATGTTACTCCGCTTCTTGAATCTTTACACTGGCTGCCTGTCTCTGCTTGTGTGCAATACAAAATTTGCACACTATGTTATAAATCATTGTGTGGAACGGGACCTCACTATCTCTCCGATTTGCTCACTCTCTATGAACCTCGGCGACGGCTTCGTTCAAGCGACGACTCTATGACCTGAGAGCTGCTGCGCACCAGCCCCAAGTCGTTTGGCGAGAAATCCTTCTCCTTTGCTGCACCTCTGCTCTGGAATGACTTGCCTTCCTCTGTTCGACATGTTGACTCTCTTCCTGCCTTTAAAACCTCCCTCAAAACCTATCTGTTTCACAAGTCTTTCAAAGTCTAAGTCCTGTTTTCCCTTTGGTTAGAGGTGGGACAGAGATCGAGAGTATGTCTGTGGACGTGTGCGGGGAGGGAGGGGAGGAGGAGGGGGAGTACACATCTGTGGGTTTTAAATGGGGAGGGAGAGGAATAGGACAAGAGTGAAGGTGTGTCTGTGTGTGTGTATGTTTGTGTATGTGTGTGCGGTGTGTGTGCGTTCGCATGATAATGTAAAGCGCCATGAGGGTAGTTTACTCTGCTTGATGGGGCTATATAAGACTCCTTTATTATTATTATTATTATTAATACAAAGGGCCAACTTTGAGATACTTTGAGATGCAAAGTTGGGACAATACAAAGGGCCAACTTGTTGTCAGGTTGGTCTTTTGACTACCACTTGTACCATGTAACCCAATGCTGCCTGCCGCATGGTCGGGTAGTTGGCGACTAAACTGGCTACCCTCACTGGCTCGCCAGTGGGGAGGGTGACTGTGACAACCCATCGGACTAAAAACAATACCTGTAAAAGGGTGGATGATCTTTCTTACTCATTTTCACTCCTCACCTTTACATTCTCTCTTCTTTACTTCTCTTTCCTCTCATTTCCTCACATTGTCCAATTAAATATGAAAAAGTCTGAAAAGTTAATGGCCCCTAGTTCCCTGCATTATGGAGTGCGAAGAATCTCCAGTGACCTGTCTGTCTTGGCTACCAACGAGAAGGCACATGTCAACATAGGCACATGAATAACTTCATTAATGTCAAAAGGTCAAAAGGTCAATATAGGCCAAAGGTCAACCACGTTTTTCAAGTTTCTAAAATCCTCGATTTTCATCTGATTGTCTTGAAAAGGTCAACTACTTTTTTGAAATCTCTAAAATCCTCAATTTTTATCCAATTGACTTGCAATTTGAATGGGATTTACATATCAGCTAACTGAATTCAAACACCAACTATTTTGAGATCAGCATAGGCCAAAAGGTCAACATAGGCCAAAGGTCAACTACTTTTTTCAAATTCCTAAAATCCTTAATTTTCATCCGATTGACTTGAAAACTGAATGGGATTTACATATCAGTTAACTGAATTCAACAAACAACTATTTTTGAGGTCAACATAGGTCACAAGGTTAACATAGGCCAAAGGTCAACCACGTTTTTAAAATTTCTAAAATCCTCAATTTTCATTAGATTGACTTGAAAACAGAATGGGATTTACATATCAGTTAAATGAATTCAACCAACAACTATTTTGAGGTCAACATAGGTCACAAAGTTAACATATGCGAAAGGTCAACCACGTTTTCAAAATTTCTAAAATCCTCAACTTTCATCCGATTGACTTGAAATTTGAGAAGGATTTTCATATCAGCTTAGTGAAACCAACCACCAACTATTTTTGAGGTAAACATAGGCCAAATGGTCAACATAGGCCGAATTTCTAAAATTGTCAATTTTCGTCCGATTAACTTCAAATTTGAAGACAATTTGCATATCCGGTCACTGAATTCAACCACTAATTATTATTGAGGTCAAAACGATGCTCTACTGAGTGCCATTCTACTTTGTACTGTTTTGTCAAGTGTCGCTCTGTGAGTGATTTTTCATTTGTCTGTTTGTTTGTCTATCTGTCTGTCTGTTTGACTGAACAGAATGTGAGTATGCTTTTCTCTGCAACTGTTGGTTCGATTGCCAAGAAATTTTAACCATAGCAACGCCTCCTCCTGTAGTATTGTTTAACGATGATTATGACATCATAGGTCACGTGGTACACATGCCATATTGGAAAAACCGAATAACTTTGCACTTCTATATCTCCAAAACTGCTCCATGGAATTTTTTTAAAATATGTCTCATTGCCAAGTACTCCGCATGGAGAACAACATATATTCATGATGATGTAATCAGCGCCTTCATTATCATGTCAGAATTATACAAGTAGAACGCTTGATCCAATGAGTTTGAAATTTATTGTGCATGATCTACACAGATTATATGGGAGAATTAAATTGATGTCATCGGTGACGTGGTTCAGCAGCCATATTGGACTGAACATAAATCTAAGTCATCAATAAACCACACAAACAAAGCAGTTAATAAACACCCCACAAAATACAAACATGTGGGTCTGCAATCTCTGATTGCTCTTTCTTGTTGATGTTTGTGACATTTATCATGAAACTGTAGATCTTGTATTTTTCTTTCAGACCAAGAGAAGGATTTTGATTCTGTTTCCCATTGATATTTGGCTGAAGTCTTACAACGATTTGGTTTTGGACCTTTTTTAAAATCATGCATACATTAATGTTATTTGAACATATCTGTCCTGGTCAATTTCAACAATGAACTTGTGCCCTATTTTTGTATTGAAAGAGGGTAAGGCAGGGCTGTCCACTTTCAGGTGCCCAAAACGCCCAATCCCTTGAACACTTTTCGTACGTCTTTGTCTGGCATTACTGTTGGAGGTTCAAACCATACTACAAGACCATTGCTTATGCTGACGACATGCTTGCATCAACGATTCCAATGACATTTTCAAAAAAAGATTCCAAAAAAGGTCGATTTTTTTCTTCACTGCCTTCCTTTCACCAAAGCCTGTTAAATGCTTGGCAAGCCTTCACCTGTCTTCGTGACCTTACTACGTATGAGCAGTCCATGCTCTTTAATGAGATGCTTTTTTTTATAAATAATGCACTCTTTGAAGACTTTGATAACAATAGAATCTTTATCCAAAAAAAATGTCAACACATGAATAACTTCAGTGTGCCACCTTAAAAGTAACGCTAATGACATGTCGCTAAATGTTCCTGCTCTTGCCTCAGCGACTGGCATTAGGTCCTGTCACAAAATAGATCGGTTTTCAAAGGCAGTGCTTGGTACTTACTGTACTTCCCAAACTTGGTGGAATCAACCTGCACCTCCTTCTGAGCCAAGCCTTTTCCCCTTCCTCCAATCCTCATTTATTTGTTTCTGCCAGCTTAGAATCAATAAATATCGGCCACTCTTTCCTTTTCCAACCAAAAAACCTTGTATCTACTATGTTTAAAAAGCTCTTTTTCCTTCCTTGTTCACCCCTGCACCTTGTAAGTAGTTCACAGTCCTGCCCCATACTCCTCCTTTCTTCCCAAATTTGGGGTAAAATTGGTCTGCTGAAAAGCCTAGTCGTTCCCATCGGATGTAATACAAGTACAACCAATTCAATCACAGCTGCACATTCCATGTTTTTTGTCACCTCTGTTGATGAAAGATAGTGTTCTTCTGAAACATCAGTATTTTAACAAAGAATTTTATTCTTTATGGCTTACTGTGCGTTTATTTTCCGTCCAAAAAAAAAATAATAATAAAAAATAATAATAAAAAAAATTAAAATGTATATATATATATATATATATATATACACACACACACACACACACACACACAAATCTGTGTGTATATATTCTATCAATCTCTCTCCCTCTATTCTGTATCTCCACATTCCATCTCTCTGTCCTCTCTCTCTTTCGCCCCCTGCTGGTCGTTCGTGTGATGGGTGTGGCAAGATGGCGGCTGTGCATGTGCGAGCTGCTCCGACTTTCAATCTTTCTACCCCTACCCCCTTTTTTTGGTCGTTGTTCTCACCTTTTCCTTTCCATTTTTGTTTATTTTCACATTGTGTATTCTCTGTCTCCCCCACCACTCCATTTTAATCAAACCCGGTACTACAACCCTCGTCCTCCCTTCCCATTTTCCTCCCCCACCTCCCAGTTCCACGCCCGCTCCCCCCGCTCGGTCTTCCCTTTTTTTCCGACCGTTCCCTCCCCCTCACCCCACGCGTTCCCCTCACCCCACTCGTTCCCCTCACCCCACACGTTCCCCTCACCCCATGCGTTCCCCTCACCCCACGCGTTCCCCTCACCCCACGCGTTCCCCTCACCCCACTCCCCGCCTCCATTGCATTCCTCGCTTGTGTTGCTATCTCTATTTTTATTTTTTTTCCACTTTCGTTTCTTCCCCTGAGATACAGAGAGGGAGAGAGCCCACGCCTTTCGGTGAGATCGAGGGGTGAGTCCATCGGCACTCTGACGGGTTGTCGACTGTCGTGGTTTCTCATCCTTTTCCTCATTGAGAGGTGTGTTTCCTCGCGATAGTTTCGCTCGTGCTGGTGTATGCCGAGTAGCGCTTTTCCCTTTTTTCCCCCGATTGGTACAGAAAACTGTCCATTGGTACAGAAAACTGTCCACCCTCCCCAAATCCATCTCAGCTTCGGCCGAGGGTTTTCTGATCGTAATGTCGGTACGTGCCCGTTACGCTGCCTTTGAGTTTGAGGGCTTGACGCGGAAACATGGCGTGGTTTGCGTTCCTTTTAACGAGGTCACCGTGGAAGACATCGTTATTGCGGTGGGCAACATAATCGGGCGCGAGAAAATCCGTGCAGCTTCACAGATGAACAAACGTGTGGTTATATTCGTGGCTGAAGAGCAGCTTGTGCATGAAATTGTGGCGACCGGTTTGTCTACCGAGAATGGACATTTTGTCCTGGTCTCCCCACTGGACACCCCAGTCGTGAAAGTCTTGATATCAAATTGTCCCCCATTCCTGAAAAATGATTGAATTTTAAAAGAGCTTTCTCGGTATGGTACAGTGGTGTTGGAGATCACGATGTTATCTCGGTATGGTACAGTGGTGTTGGAGATCACGATGATATCTCGGTATGGTACAGTGGTGTCGGAGATCATGATGTTATCTTCGGGGTGTCGCAACGAGCAGGCTAAACACATCATGTCCTTCCGGCGGCAGGCGTACATTGTGTTTCCTGCATCCAATGTGGAGAAGGTGCTCAACGCGGTATTTACATTTCGTGTGGATAATCACGAGTACCAGGTATATGCGTCCACGGAACCGTTAAAATGTTTCGGCTGTGGGAACTTTGGGCATCTAAAACGGTTTTGTCCACAAATTGCCCCCGCAATAGCCGAGCAGACAACACCCCCTGATACTGTGACAGAAAACGTACCATCGACATCAAAACCCTCTGAAAAAGAAAACGTTTGGGACGGTTTTACACTCGTCTCCTCTTTGAGAAAGAGGAAAACACCTCGGAATGTCCCTCCACCCCGTAAGGAAAAGAAGATGGTGTTAGACTCCGATGCATTGGACTCAGTACCACCTGATCAAACATCGATGACTAATCGATATGAAGTATTGCTAAATGTGAGTGCAGATCCTCTGCCTGCTGCCGATATGGACCCTCAGCTTAATGTGGAGGAGTTGCATGACCTCAAGATGAGGTTGGAGAGCAAACTACGTTAAATCCTTGTGCGGATTATGACAAGTCAGGTCGAGACTCGACTGGGGGGCAAAAAGAGCAAATTTCGACCCCTCAGTGTTCCAACGCACCTGACGGCGATCTTTCAAATCAAATAGTCGTACCGGCCAATTTAGAAAATGTACCTGAGCACAATGATTGTCCCGAGGAAGAACCTCAAATTGTGCAACAGGTTGCAGAATCGCCCCTCCTCCCCACATTACCCAGGGTTCTGGTGGAACCTCTCCCTCAACCTGTTCCTACAGAAACAGGGCAGGATGACACCTGCACACCACAGAGTATTCTGGTGTCTCAAGAGCCAGGTGTCCCAGATAGTGCTTCTGACATGTCTGAGGAGGAATCCTATGACATTGAGGAATTCCCCACATGGTGATTCCAACGTCTTACCATCGCAAATACTCAAGTTTCTGAACCAGACTTTTAGAAAAAGTTATATTGAAATAAAAGATCATTTTTCTGATCTACATGGGCTTATTGAAACGGCAAGGTGTATTATTCGCCGACCTAGTGACCACAATTTCACAGAATCCCAATGCAGTAGGCTTAATAAACACATTGTTAAGGCAAAAAACGAACTAAAAGGATAATACACATATTTCCCTTTCCTTACCTCTTTTACATCTCTATGACTATTTTTGGTAGCCACAATATAAATGGTGGTGCGAGCCAATCTAGGATGCTCCAAGTGGTCAACCTTGTAAGGCAACGGAAACTAGATGTGGCTTTCTTACAAGAAACCCACTCTACTCCATCGTCTCATGCTATCTGGAATCCGGCTATGAAAAAGGCCGGTTACTTTAGCGATTCAACCTCTCGTACAGCAGGAGTTGCCTTTCTAATGAATCCCCATTTTTGCCTGCTCCAACTCTCATTTCAGGAAATAATCCCAGGTCACTTAGCTTCACTGGATTTTGTTGATGGAGACATAATAGTCCGTGGGCTGAGTAGGGTTTACATGCACCCCCCCCCCCCCCACAACTTAACTTCCCGGGTATGTCCATGTACCCCCCACCCTAGGGGTTAGGAAAAACCATGTTAACAGAAAAAAAAACTCATTCCCAAGGTACCTCCCACGCATATTTTGATGTTACCCCCCCCCCTGTGTCAGTGATTTCCAAAAATTAGGGGTAGGCGAAATTCAAATGGCCATAACTTTTTACCTAGTCATCCTATGGTTGCATATGACCCCTCAAAATGTTTGTCCTGGGACACTCTTTACAATGATATGTGTTATATGCAAATGAGGTCACTAATGAGGTCACCAGAGGTCAAACTATGAGGGAATGAGAGTTGTGGGGGGGGGGGGGGGGGGGGTGCATGTAAACCCTACTCAGCCCACGGACTATAAATTTTACTTTAATAAATGTCTACGCCCCTTCAAAGGGCACAGACTGACGAACCTTCTATGATAGACTGGTTGGTATTCTCATAATTGTAAACCCGCAGGCGTTTCTTTGAGAAAGTCGGCAACATATCTTTTTCTTTGTGTTTTTGTATGCTGAATCCAAAAAACAACGTTGCCAAGCTGAATTTTGAAGTTAACATGCCCAAAATGACCAAATTCAAAATGGCCGCCAATTCACACTAAACAGCTTATATTTCAGCTACTAAACAATGTAGAAAGTTGATATTGGTGGTATACCCACATTTTTGGGGAGAACAAAGTTGATTAAGCCAAAATAAATTCTTATTATGTCCACCATCTTGGATTTCAAGATGGCCACCATGGTCAAACAGGTATGATTTCTAATATATCAGAACTTGTAAGCCATCAAAAGATTAATTCTTGTGGTAATACATCCACTTTTATTCTGCCAAAAAATCTGGCCATGATGATAACTTTTCACATTTCATTCAATAGTTGTGTAGTTATTTTACTGTACATATGCAATTCAAGACGTTTATGCAAGTCTTCAGATTTAAGTTTGGTTTATGCATGTGAGGTCTTGGTTAACATCAGCACAGGTGCATAGTCCAGTACAAGGAAGTTTTGCTTTCCTGCACTTGCACCAGAGATTTCTGCAGCCAGTTTTGCATTGGCAATGCATAATTTCCAAACAAGCTTGGGGAATTGGCTCCAAAGACATAAGGATGGGTACAAGATCATTCTGGTCAATTTGCCATCCCATATCTTCTGGTTTGGGTAGTCTCTGTATGACAATATTTGCCTGTCGCCACACCATCACCTGAAAGTGCACTCTGCATATGGAAACTGAAGGCATCACTTGTTGGTGGCAACTTTTCTGGACTGTCAGTGCGAGCAAAGAGCATATGGCGGGCCTCCAAGTGAATCCACTGCAACCTTGTAAATCTTGCACATGAAACACTTGCTTGTTTCATAGCATCACTTGTCAGTTCACCCAATCCAACATTCAAAAGAAGGTCAAAGTGATGCTTAAAGATTTCCCAGGCTGTTTTTTTTGGAATGGCCATATACAAATGAAGTAGTGTCTGTGCCGTTTAAAGCATGGAATTGAAGAATGGCTTTCTCTGATCCTTTAGGCAGCTTATCAATCACTTCACGCAGGGGTATGTATTTTGGTTTTCTCGCTGTCCCAGCCACAAACCACACTTTGCACATGCAGGAAATTTAATGTAGATGAGCCAACAGAATTATAAGAACATCAACATCCCTTGAAACAAGAACAATGTTGTCCATAGCCATCTCTTTGCTCATGTGAATGGCATGCAAAATGAGTCTAGTATCCCCTTCTTCATGGTTGGCTGTGAGATTGGTCAAATTGAGACCTTGATTTGAGCTTATGACCCCTTCCTCATCAGAGAAACCACCAGCAACAACAATTGTTCTCTCTTGATCTTGAGTTTGAAGCATCAGTTCATTTGATATGAACTCAGCATAGCAATTTCTGTTCCACACAACTGGATGTTCTTCATCTGATTGAATGTATTCTTCAATACGGTCAATTGCATCCAGATTTTTCGCATCTTTTACTTTCCTATGGTTTTGTGCCGCAAGTTCTAAAGTTTGCAATCCTTTTTCTGTTCCAGCATGAAATACATCTTTATTTTCAGACTTGACATATAAGGCATGCAGTGGCTTGTGTGGAAGAAGTCTGTTTTCTTTTCAGGCTTGTATCTTGCTCCATGTTGTAGCCATCCATGACCGTCTGGAAAAGAAAATACATAACACTACTACTACAAATTTATTGTCCCCAAAAATGTGGGTATAGCTACCAAAATCAACTTTCTACATTGTTTAGTAGCTGAAATATAAGCTTTTTCGTGTGAATTGGTGGCCATTTTGAATTTTGTCATTTTCGGCATGTTATCTTCAAAATTCAGCTTGGCAACATTGTTTTTTGGATTCAGCATACAAAAACACAAAGAAAAAGATATGTTGCCGACTTTCACAAAGAAACGCCATGGATTCATTGATTGGCAACTTTTGGAAATATCCGACCAGTCAATGACAGGTTACGCCTCCACATGATGCAGTTAGACTTGCAGAAGTGCATTATAATAAGAGGTGATTTTAATTGCACCCTGCAACCTGAGTGCGATCGGGATGGCGCAGAACCTCACCCCGGACCAGCCAGACTGTTATCTAAAATAATAAGAGATTTTGGTTTTCAAGATATCTGGCGGATATAAAATACAGGCACCCATCAATTTACCTGGTGTAAGGTTGTCAATAATCAAGTGGCCCTTGCCAGACTTGATAGATTTTATATAAATTTGCCATTTGCCAACCTCTCCCCCACCACTGAAATTTCCCCGTCTGGTTTCTCCTACCATCACCTCATTACCATGAGTTACCATGTCGGGTTATCTCCAAATCGCCACTCTTTTTGGAAACTAAGCATTTCCATATTAGATAACCCCTCCTTTAGGAATGCCTTTGAGAGGGTGTGATCCAATCTGAGAGGCTTCAAATCCAGTTTTAAGGACCAGCGATTGTGGTGGGACAACACAAAGGTCCAAATTAGAAGTTTGTCAGCAGTTTTGTTTTCTAAACACACAGGTAGAACGCAGAATGAAAGTGGAGCTGGAGAAGGAGAGTCTCCTGATTCAAACAAATAAAAAAACCCATCCTACCCCCCAAAATAAACTAAGACTATGTGAGAAGAAGTCTCTTCTTAATAATATAATTTCTAATCAAACCCAAGGAGCGCTAACGAGACCATGCTTCCAGCACCTTTACCTCCTGGATTCTCCGACCTGGTTTTTCTTTGATTTTGAAACAAAATTCCCTTATTCCCAAATTACTGCTTTGAAACGTCCTGATAATTCAATCACGACCAACCCTGTAGAAATTAAGAAGGATGCAAGACTCTTCTTTTCTACACTTTACCAGGCAACATGTCGATGCAGAACTTGTTCCGAACTAGTTTGATGGTGTCGGTACACTAACGCCAAAGGAAATAACGGATCTGGAGTCACCGCTCACGCTTGAGGAACTTTCTGTTACCCTTAAAAGCCTGGACAGAGGGAAATCACCTGGCCTCGATGGTCTGCCAGTGGAGTTCTTCGAGAAATTTTGGGACTTGATTGGACCTGATTTGCTTCTGGTTTTCCTGGAGAGCTTGAAGAAGGGTGAACTTACACTGAGCTGCAGGAGAGCCGTGCTTACTTTGCTTCCGAAAAAAGGAAATTTATTGCTCATATCACAGTGGAGGCCAGTGTCCTTATTGTGTATGGACTATAAAATTTTCTCAAAGGCTTTGGCCTTGCGTCTCTCACCCCTACTAGGAGACATTATACAATGGATCAGACTTATTGTGTTCCTGGTCGCAATATTCAGGATAATATCTTTGTTGTCCGAGATGTCATTGAAATCTGTGAGACTAATGATGAAAGTTGTGGCTTGATCTTCCTCGACCAGGAGAAAGCTTTTGACTGTGTTTCTTATACATATCTTTTTGAAGTGCTGAAATGTTTTGGGTTTGGACCTCTCTTTCTATCCCATATACAATTATGTTGTTCAAACATATCGGCTATCTTAAAGATAAACAATGAACTTGTACCCCCCCTTTTGTGTTGGGAGAGGGGTAAGGCAGGGCTGCCCTCTGTCAGGAATTTTGTATGCTTTATCCCTTGAGCCCCTCTTAATTACCTTTTGGAAGTCCTTGTCTGGTGTTACTTTTGGAACCCACCCCTTAAAAAGCATTGCTTATGCAGATGACATCTGTGTCTGCATCAGACAGTCAGAAGACGTTGATTTGATGATTAGTGCAATGGATCTCTTCAGCAGGGCATCATCGGCCAAGATAAATTGGACAAAAACAGAAGTGCTGTGGCTTCAACCCTCTACCTACCCCCGACCTGCCCCCTATTTCCTCTCCCTCCTCCTCTCCCTGCCAATCTTTTGTGGAGAAGAGATGGGATTAAGTTTCTAGGAGTGTTCCTTGGCCCTGGGAATTTTGTGAGGCATAACTGGGAAGGCTTGATGGCACACATTGAAGTACTGTTACTGAAATTTAAGAAATTGCTCTGCAAACTGTCCTACCGAGGTAGTGTACTAGTCATCAACGGTCTGGTCACCACTAAGTTATGGTACAAGGTTCTTTCCCTGCAGCCGCCCAAAACTCTGGTGGAGGACATACAAAAATTCACCACCCATTTCTTCTGGTGCGGAAAGCATTGGCTGAGACCAGAGATTCTAAACTTACCAACTGCAGAGGGTGGCCAAGGGTTGGTTAATATCAAGTGCAGCATCATGGCTTTCTGCCTACGAACAACATGGCGCTTCTTGTTTGAACCATGTTTGGCCTGTAGACAGCTTACCAGCTGCATCTTGCGTCAAGTGGGGAAGTTGGACCTTGCACAGGAGCTGTTCCTGATGGACTCGACCAAGATAGACGTATCGATGGTACATGCCTTTCACCAAAGGCTACTGAATGTGTGGCAAGCCTTTATCTGTCTCCGTGACCCCTCAACTTGTGTTCGATCCATGTCCTTCAACGAACCATTATTTCACAACTCTGTATTTGGTGAGTGGGTGAATGAAAGCACCTTCATTCAAAAGTTTATAAATGCCTCAGTAACAAAAGTGTGTCACTTGAGAAACGCCACCAATGACAGATGGATCAGTGCTACCGCTCTGGCTTCGACAGTTGGCATTAGATCGTGTCGCAGAGTTGGCAGCTTTTTGAAAATTGTGCTTAGCAACTACTGTGCCTCAAATGGCTGGGCAAGCAACCCTCCCGTACCCACCTCTGAATCTTCTCCACCCTTCCTCAATCTTTGTCTATCTGATTCTCTCAGTTTGGAAGCGATTAGTTTTGGCTGCTCTCTTTCCTTTTCTGGGAGCAATCGAAAGACCCCTGTATGTGCAATGCTTAAAAATCCTTTTTCCTTCGTTGTCCTCCCCCGTACCCTGTAGATGGCCTGCAGTCTTGCCGAATACCCCTCCCCTTTACCCTATTTGGGGGTGGTACTATAAACAGCCTGTGCCGAAACGTGCTGGGGATCTTCAATGGAGAATTACTCATTGGATCCTACCCACAAATTCCCGAATTCACAGCTTCTTGCAAGCGATAAGTGAGCAATGCCCATTTTGTGGACAAACTGAAACCTTGCCCCATGCGTATGTACGCTGTGACCGGTTAACTCCTTTATTTGTTTTCTTTAAAATGTTACTTGCACGGTTTTTCTTTGTTTTTGATTTTCCTGCCTTTATTTTTGGCCCTCGTGGGCGGTTCAATTCCTCAACAACCATTTTAATTCATTTCTTTCTTGTGCAAGCCAAGTTGGCGATATACTACTGTGTTCAAAAAGTATCCGACCTTTATTTTTCGTGCGTAAAAAAGAAGAAGCTAGGGAGGCGTTGATTGGTGCATGTATGTAGGTGATCCTAATGCGCACGCGTGAATTTTTTCCCACCTGCAGAAGCTGTCATTCGACGGCAGACCGCCGATGAGTGAGGAAATGTAAGTGAGCACCGTCGGATTTTCGTTTTTGACAAAATGACGGAAAAACTTGAACAACGCTACTGCATCAAATTTTGTGTAAAGCTTGGCGATTCCCAAGTGGAAACGATCCGCAAGATTCAACACCGTTCATTCCATTATGAAGGAGGATTTGGGCTTCAGGAGAATCTCAGCGAAGTTCGTACCAAAGCTGTTAACGATTGAGCAGAAGCAACTCCGTTTGGAGATCGCACAGGACATGCTGGAGACTGTGAACAGCGATCCCAGCTTCCTCAACACAGTGATCACTGGCGATGAGTCCTGGGTTTATGGGTACGACCCAGAAACCAAGTTGCAGTCATCACAATGGAAGCATCCAACATCCCCGAGGCCAAAAAAAGTTGTTACACAAAGTTACACAAAATTTGATGCAGTAGCGCTGTTCAAGTTTTTCCGTCATTTTGTCAAAAACGAAAATCCGACGGCGCTCACTTACATTTCCTCACTCATCGGCGGTCTGCCGTCGAATGACAGCTTCTGCAGGTGGGAAAAAATTCACACGTGCGCATTAGGATCGCCTACATACGTGCACCAATCAACGCCTCCCTAGCTTCTTTTTTTTTTACGCACGAAAAATAAAGGTCGGATACTTTTTGAACACACTACGTATAAGACCAGGAAATCAAAGATACCCAATGATTCGTATAGTACAGATGGTTTGGAAATGTTTAAAGCTCTCTGTGTTTCAAGAGTGAAGCTGGAATTTTGTTGTTCTGATGTACAACTCTTTGAGAAGCAGTTGTGTGTGAGAGATGCATTTTACAAAATAGGTGAGGGTCAGTTGGTATTTACTATGTAGTTGTTTTCCTTAATACTTGCTTGTTTATTTGCTTATAGTTTGCTTATTTATCATGTAAATGTTTGTGCAACTGTTGTGATTGTTTTCTTTGAATCATCATTTATTGTTTTTTTAATACTTTTGTAATAAAAGGACATAAAAGTCTCTCTTTATTCGATTTCTCCCTTTTTATCTTCTCAACTTCTTTTATCTTACCTTCTCTTTTCTGTGCTTCTCTTTTCTGTGCTTCTGTATGATGTTTTATTCCCTGTGGCCCTCTTGAGTTTGAAGTCTTCCATGGGCAATGGTCAGGCGCTGCATTCCCTTCCCCCAATCTGCAATGTTGCAATATATTTGACACCCTTGCCTGCTTATATGCAAGCAGATTTTATCCTCATGGTTTTAATCACTTACATGGTGTCAATTGTTAAAAGCAATCCTTTGTTGAATTGAATATAATGGAGCTCAACTCGATGGGATTTTGGAGTTGGCAAAGTCTTTCATTGGGAAGTGCACACTCACCGTAAGTTGGACATTAGTCTGAGATATTATGATATGATTCAGATCAACTGCATCAGACCTTGTCGAGAGAATCATGAAAGAGCAATTTGGAGTTTCATAATGCAGTAGTGGAACACAATGGCCTATTCCTCTCAAAAAACACTGAGGGACCTTTAACATGCACAAGCAAAGATTAACTTAACTACACATCTGTACTCTTTGACATGCTGACATCATACATGTGAATAACCAAGATGACAGCTAGTTTATAGTCGGGCAAGGAATTTAGCCCAGATTCGACAGATCAAAGGTGAGTGATCTACCCTGAGCTGTCTTGTCACTCAATCCAAAGAGTGTGTTGGCACCTCAATTTCCTTCAAACGAGTGAGCTCACACGGAACCACCCTGGTTCCACATATAAATCCTGTCATTCCGCATCCTGCAGCTTGCTCTGCATTTCTTCATGCAAGCTAGGACAGAACTGGCTCCATATTGCTTCTGACAAGGCAGTAATGAAATAGAGAGATGGATGTGGATCCTCGTGTGAAATTGTGGTCAATTTGAGACTAAAGTGTCTCTCTTCAATCGTACCGTGTTATCCGCTTCTTACATCCATAATGGGCAGCATTTCTGCTTTTTTTCTCCTCCTTTACCCAGATGGAATTTGACCACCCCCTTCCCTTAATGGATGCCCAATTCTGGAATATTATTCACTTTCTGAAATCTGTTCAGTTTTGCCATTATTCATGCTAGATTAGCTTAAAAAATGAAACTTTTCCATAAAGACCATAAGTCTTTGGAATTGTATATGTTTATGGTACGCATTCAATGATGATTTTTAACTCAACTGGCCGGCAACTGGACTACCATCCAGTTGAGTTCATCACGTACTGAACCCTCCGGCGTCCGTCGTCTGTCATCGTCGTCGTCTGTCATCTGTCATCCGTTAACTTTTCGACGTTAACACTCCAGCGTCCACAAATATCAACCGATTCTGATCAAACTTGACATGCAGCATCCGTACCCCAAGGACCAGGTTGGTATTACATTTCAGCCCGATCCGTTGAAAAATGGCGGACTTAGGCGACCATTTTGTTTTTGGTCATGAAAACGACGTTAACACTCCAGCGTCCACGAATATTAACAGATTTTGATCAAACTTAGAATGTTCAACCCTTACCAGACAAGGTAGGTTGCTATTGCATTCCAACCCGATGCGTCACAAAATGGCCACCATAGGCCGCCATGTTGTTTTCAGCTCCGAAACGACGTTAAGACTTTAACGTCCACAAATATTTATGGATTTTGATCAAACTTGGTGTGTGAGACTCTTACCACACAAGTACACAACTATATTTCTGCAACATTGTTGCAAAGTGTAACATTGTATCAATTGTAAAACAAGGACAAGTATAAGGATACAAGGACCTTAAAATTATTACACAAGGTTGTTGGCTTTTCATTTAAGTCAAATCTAGTACAGACAACTGACCTACTTTAAAGTTGTCCAGTCAGTTCAGTTGAGTTCTGCTTCCCTGGAAGCTCTAGTTTTTAATTACTATGATGATATATAAGTAGTGTATACTTAAATGCTAAATAATGTCAATCATAACAAACTGACATTTTAGCCACATCTCAATTAACTTGAAGGAAGGACGTATCTCAAACATATCTGATCGTTTCTGATAGAGTGCTTCACTAAGGTGAATGGTTCCAATGCTCCAAACTGCTGCACTGTCACATGCATGACAGTGAACTGGAGCAAGCATTTTGTGAATACGAATTCAACATTGCTTTTGTGGTTACTGCACTGACCCTTGATTCCTGTGTGGTGTGGCATCACAGTGGCACCATTGGGCCTGCGTGCGTCACCCCCACGCGGGCTTGGAACGGAGCTTATCCTCACCCGGCAGGTCCAGCTCCACTGGCGTGCTCCCACAGACTCCTATGGATCCATTGTGCACTACGTAATCTACTACAGCCGGCATGGAAGCACCAGGTTTGGATGGGATATCACATTTGAGGTCTTCAAAGTGGTCCATTCAAGGGGTTTGACTATGACACCTTCAGTAATAGTTGGGAAATCTGGGAACCAATTAATTCAGCAGCTGTGACAAAGTGATGGGCAGTCAGAATTGTTTGCTCATCCTTCTAGCGAGAGTTTGCCATTCATTTTAGGTCCCCAAAATATAGATGACTCCACCTGGTCCAAATTTCATAAAAGACACGTATTTATTGGTACAGGTACACAGGACTGTAGGACAGATTCAAAATAAGAGTTTGAGGACATATGTGCATTGCAAGGTGATCAACATGAATTTATGGAAAACAGAAATACAGAAAGAGGAAAGGTTTCCTCTTTTACTTTCAAAGAGAATTTTTTTTAAATGCATTGTATAAAATCAAGCAGGTGGTGCATCACCACCTCATGCCATCCGACATCTTTACTCATGTTAATTTTCTACTCCCAATAAACCCCTTTCTCATCCAACCTTTTAACTTCCTGTTCACAATGTTTCTTTTCTTCTCCTCTATTACCTCTATCCGTTCAAAAACAATATTGCTTGTTGTATTCACATGATGTCCAGCTGCTCCCACTTCCCTGTCAGTACACTTTTATATACGTAGGTTGGCAGGATCGCTTAGACTTAGAGGTTTGCCCACTCATCTCTGAGCTTTCCAGCCTGGAATCACCAGATCATCAGGTTACACTGCTTGCTATCTTAGAATGTAGTTTGTACACACAACAAGTTGTCTAGGCCTACATACCAATAAGTAATGATTGAAATGAGATGACAATATATTGACTTCCGGTTCCATTTCTTTGTCGTTCGACGTGTGACTTGTACTCCAAGTGATGTGCCTTTTTTTGTTGTTTCCTGTAACTATAACTGTCAAAAGTTGTATTTTCAGTATTTTGTGTAAATATTTACTTGATGTTCCTCATTGTTCTAGTTCATATAAACTGCACTCTGCCACATACTCCGCTCTACCTCCTGTCTTCAACTTCACTCTCCAGTTACCCTGTTCTATTCTTTCTTTTACTTGCTAACACGTCTTTTCTAGTGCTCTTAATAACAACCCTAAACTTCATGCTCCACATGTCTCTCTTTAACATGTAAGGGGAAAACAGGTCTTCTATCATACACTTATTGTCTGTTGTCCTCTTATCTTTTCACCTCCTCCAACACTTAATAACATGTTCCCTTACAAGGAGCTTGGGCACAAGATGAGGCCATTAAGCCCATCAAAGCATGTGATATTATTGCCCACATATGCTTGTTTGTCTGAGCTCTATCCTTTTAAATGCCGAGCATTAAGCAAGTAAGCAGCACATACCATGTTTAAAGTCTTTGGTATGATTCGGCTGGGGTTTGAAATGTCGACCTCCCAGACCCGGAGCGGATGCTCTAACCATTGCAACACTTCTTACAGTCTCCTTCCTCCTGACCCAATCAGTCATGTCACAACTATCCCGACTCACACATACAGTCTTTGACAACTGCACACACTCAACTAAACCTTGCTTAAACTCTGATGGATGCAAGGGTCAATCCCACATTACTGATCTGGGTTTACACAAATGTGACCAGGCCAGATGTGAGGACCAGATTTTTTTCATTCTCACCCCATCTCTTCTCACCCCATCCCTGAACCCATCTTTCTCACCCATCTCTTCTCATCCAGTTCCTTCACACCCAGTTCTTGCTCACTCTATCCCTGCACACTCCGTCCATTCTCACTCATCCCTTCTCACGTTGTCTCTGCTCACACCGTCCCTGCTCACTCGGTCCCTTCTCAACCATCCCTGCTCACTCGGTCCCTTCTCAACCATCCCTTCTCACACTTCCCTTCTCACACCATCCCTGCTCACTCTGTCCCTTTTCACTCAATCCATTCTCACTCCGTCCCTCTCACACCATCGCTTGTCACCATCTCCCTTCTCACCCTGCCCCTTCTCATGCATCCATTCACATTCTGTTCCTGATCACTCCTACAAGTGTTCTCCTGTATGTGCTCCCCCCTCTCTACCCCTCTGGTCCACCATCATCAAAGGTCTGTACTCTAACTGAATGGATCTGTCCATACAAACTGGCACAGAGCAGATAAACAGATATTTTACATTTCATGGAAACATTTAATTTGTAGGATGTCCTGGACTTTTTGAGTCTTCCTGGTTATTGTCTCCTTCACTCGAATAGGCCTGATTCCCACACTTATGGTGATGTTGTTGTGTAAGTTCATGCATACCTTCCCCATAAATTCTATCCCTCACTGTTTTCCCCCAATCCTATGGATTACATTTGGATTTCTGTACCTCTCTGTAACAACTAATTATTGCTTTGTGTGGTCTACCAACCACCAAATCCGATATCTCCAAATGAGTCTCTCCACAGACATTGACATTCTGCTCTCCTCTCCCACCAGTTCTCTTTTCCTAATCGGTAGAGACTTTAATATGCACCATATTAGGCTGGCTTGGTGTTTATTAACATACAGTACCTTCAGAAAGTATTCACACCCCTTGACTTTTGTCACATCTTGTTGTGTTACAGCCTAAATCTAACATGGATTAAATTGAGATTTTTTTTGTCACTGATCTACACATAATCTATATATATATAAAACACAGTTTGTGTGTGTGTGTGTGTGTGTGTGTAATGTTACCGATAGACTCCTAAACGGAGAGGCTTACGTGCTTGATATTTGGCATAGACATGGCCATTGAGCCTGGGACGAACATGGCCGAACTCAAAATATTTGACGATCCATATTTTTTATTCATATTTACCTCAGCGCATTTCAGCGAAGTACCCGCTAATCTCAGCCGGTTCCAGAGCAGCTCGCTGATTCGCTCAGAGCGATCACGTGATGTTCCATTCCCGCCGCCAGACTGATTCGCTCAGAGCGATCACGTGATGTTCCATCCCGTCACACGTCACACGTTTTTTCACCTTTTATGCGATCGTGTTTTGTATCGATTTTGTGCGATATGAATTAAATGTCTTTGAAACAGCTGTGAAACGTCTTTCCACAACCCTTCCGCAACCGATTGGAGCAGTTTATTGCCGCACAAAACGAGATCCGCGAAGCGAGTTGGTCGAGTCGTGCTGACCAAGATGGCGACACGGCGGCTTCACTTTTCACGGAGTATGAGCGTTCTATATATTTTCAATTCAGTGCGCCCGTGATTTGTGGCATAGACATGACCATTGGGCCTTCACGGTGTAATTTGTGCGAGGCCTTTGTCCGAGTGAGCTTGAGTCGAGAGGGCGAATGTACGGGTTGGGAATGTACGGGTCTCCCTTCCCCCGCCCGGCAACGCCAGTACTGGAGGACGTCACAGGATCGGTGAGTCTCCAAAATCCGCTTCGTGCTGTTGCGAATATGCAGGACTATGTCCGATTGTTGTGCTGCTCTCCGACCATGAGAACTGCAACATCATTGTTGACTGGCCATCCCCTTCCCTCCCCCTTCGCCCTCCCCCCTCCGTCCCCCCCTCACTTCCCCCTCCACCCTACCCCTCCACCCTACCCCTCCACCCTACCCCTCCCCTTCTCCCCTCCCCTTCTCCCCTCCCCCTCCCCCTCCCCTTCTCCCCTCCGCCTCCATTTTCCCCCTCCCCTCCATTTTCCCCCTCCCCTCCATTTCCCCCTCCCCCTCCATTTTCTCCCTCCCCCTCCATTTTCCCCCTCCCCCTCCCTTTTCCCCCTCCCCCTCCCTTTTCCCCCTCCCCCTCCCTTTTCCCCCTCCCCCTCCCTTTTCCCCCTCCCCTCCCCCTCCCTTTTCCCCCTCCCCCTCCCTTTCCCCCTCCCCCTCCCTTTCCCCCTCCCCCCTCCCCCTCTCTTTCCCCCTCCCCCCTCCCCCCTCCCCTTCCTCCTCCCCCCTCCCCCTTCCCCTCCCCCCTCCCCCCTCCTCCTCCCTTCCCCCCTCCACCCTACCTCCTCCACCTTACCTCCTCCCCCTCCCTTTTCCCCCTCCCCTCCACCACCCTTCTCCCCTCCCCCACCCTTCTCCCCTCCCCCCTCTTCTCCCCTCCCCCCCCGTTCCCCTCCCCTCCCCTCCCCCCTCCCTTCTCCTCCGCTCCCCCGCCCGGCAATGCCGGGTACTTCTGCCGTGTCCCCCCCTCCCCCTCCCACTCACCCTCACCCCTCCCCCTCCTCCTACCCCCTCCCACCCCTTCCCCCTCCCCCTCCCCCTCCCCCTCCCTCTCCCCCTTCCATCCCTCACCCTCCCATCCCTCACCCTCCCCATCCCCCCCTCCCCTCTCCCCCCTCCCCTCCCCCCTCCCCCCTCCCCCCTCCCCCTTCCCCCCTCCACTCCCCCCTCCCTTCCCCCCCTTCCCCCCCTCCCCCCTCCCCTCCCCACCTCCCCTCCCCACCTCCCCTCCCCACTCCCTCCTCCCCTCCCTCCTCCCCTCCCTCCTCCCCTCCCCCCTCCCCCTTCCCCCTCCCCCCTCCCCCCTCCCCCCTCCCCCCTCCCCCTCCCCCCTCCCCCTCCCCCCTCCCCCCTCCCCCCTCCCCCTCCCCCTCCCATCCCTCACCCTCCCCATCCCCCACTCTTCTCCCCTCCCCACCCTCCCCTCCCCTCTCCCCCCGTTCCCCTCCCCTTCCTCCTCCCCTCCCCTCCCCCGCCCGGCAATGCCGGGTACTTCTGCCGGGTCCCCTCCCCCCTTCCCCTCCCCCCTCCCTCCTAACCATGGTTGTCAGCATCATGCTATGGGGATGCTTTTCAGCAGCAGGGACTGGGAGACCTGTAAGGATAGAAGGAATGATGAATGGAGCCAAATACAGGCAAATCCTTGAGGAGAAGCTGCTTCAGAGTGCAAAAGACCTTCGATTGCTATGAAGATTTACATTCTAACAGAACAATGACCCCAAGCATACAGCCAAAGCAACACTGGAATGGCTTCAGAACAAGAAGGTGAAAGTCCTTGGGTGGCCCAGCCAAAGCCCAGACATTAATTCCATTGGGAATCTATGGAAAATCTTGAAGACTGCTGTTCACCGACCCTCCCCATCCAACTTGACAGAGTTTGAGCAAATCTGCAAAGAACAATGGGAGAAACTGAAGAAATCCAGATGTGCAAAGCTGATGGACATACCCAAAGAAGACTCGAATATGTAATTATTGCCAAAAGTGCTTCTATGAAGTATTGACTCAGGGGGTTGAACACTTATGTAAATTAGATATTTCTGTATTTTATTTTTTCATTATTTTGTAAAAGTTTCTTTTAAAAATTGCGCTTTGACATCATGGAGTGTTATGTGTGGATAAATGACAAAAAAATGTTAATTTAATACATTTTAAACAAAATGTGAAAAAAGTCAAGGGATATGAATAATTTCTGAAGGCACTGTACATATTGTACGTACATGTACACTACCAGTCAAAAGTTTTAGAACACCTCAAATTTTCCAGTTTTTATTGAAATTTAAGCAATTCAAGTCCAGTGAATAACCTGAAATGGTACAAAGGTAAGCAGTAAACTGCTCGAGATTAAAAAAAGAAGTTTAGGTTAGCAAAAACGGGAAAATAATGTAAATTGCACAGTTATATTGTAAAAAAGGCCTTCTTCAGGGAACAAGTAATGGGTTAACAACTTACAGCTGTTCTGCAGCAATGCAAGTAAATTAAGCCTTGAAAGTTGATGCAAACAATTCCTACAGGTGTCCAAACCTCTGCTGATTACTTGATTACAAACCCCCCTGTCTGTATAAAAGCAGTATTGGAACAGACTGTTATTACACCCTCTGAAGCATTATTTGCACTGCAGGAAGTAGTATATTGGAAACTGGAGGAAACTCTGACAGGAAGAGGTCTGGCAGACCCAAAGCCACAACAGAATCAGAAGACAAGTTTCTGAGAGTCAACAGCTTGCGTGATAGGCGGCTCACAGGACAACAGCTTCAAGCACAACTTAACACTGGTCGAAGTAAGCAAGTCTCAGTTTCAACTGTGAAGAGAAGACTTCGAGCTGCAGGTTTGACAGGTCGAGGGGCAGTAAGAAAGCCATTGCTAAGATGGAAAAATAAGAAAAAGAGGCTTGCCTGGGCCATGAAGCACCGCCAGTGTTCTAATGAAGACTGGAAGAAGGTCTTATGGACCGATGAATCAAAATTTGAAATCTTTGGTTCATAACGCAGGGTTTTTGTACGCCGTCGAGTAGGCGAAAGGATGGTCCCTCAGTGCGTGACACCAACTGTCAAACATGGAGGAGGAAGCGTGATGGTCTTGGGCTCTTTTGCTGGATCCAGAGTCGGCGACTTGCACAGAGTGACTGGCACCCTGAACCAAAAGGGCGACCACAGCATTTTGCAGCGCCATGCAATACCCTCTGGTATACGCCTAGTTGGTCAGGGGTTAATCCTACAGAAATATAATGACCCTAAACACACCTCCAGGCTATTTCAAAACTACCTTCGAGGAAAAGAACAAGACGGTAGGCTTCAAATCATGGAATGGCCAGCACAGTCTCCAGACTTAAAACCCCATCGAGCTGGTTTTGGATGAACTGGACAGAAGGGTGAAAGCAAAGCAACCTACAAGTGCAACACATTTGTGGGAACTTCTGCAACAGTGTTGGGAAGAACTTCCTGAACAATATTTGATTTCCATTGTAGAAAGAATGCCACGAGTGTGTTCGGCGGTTACATCTGCAAATAGTGGCTACTTTGATGAGTCAAAAATCTAAATTAAATCTTGTTAAACAAAATGATTCTATGATTTCTTTTTTATCTCCAATTGTTCATTTGTTCTATGCTTAATTTCAGAGTACATTGAGACATGTAGTGAAATTATACCAAGGTGAACCCAGGGTGTGCTCGCTTCAAAAGGGGCGTCTATAAGACCCGGGACAACTGGGGCGCACGGACACTCCAGCGGAACTCACTGTGACATAGTCCTGTAGTTTGAATGGTATGTACGCCCCTAAATGCTGCGCTGACTGTCCTCTCTATTGGACCATTGCCATATTGAATCGACCATTGCTCATGAAATACTCTGATTTTAATGCCTGTTGCATGAATGTATTTTTACAGGATGTACTTCAGATCTAAATGATATTAAACCTACCCAGAGGTCAAGTCGTGTCTGAGCTTGATTTTCACGACATTTAATATCATTTAGATCGCCGGAATGGCTGACCACAAGATGATCGTGGTACCGATTCTCGGAGCCGACTCTCAAGCTGAGGGATCAGCATCGGAGTTCACACACTGGCTCAAAACGCTGGAGAATTACTTTGCTGCTCACGAAACAGAGCCCACCGCTGCGATGAAGCTGTCCGTGTTACAGTCGAAGGTCTATCACACCGTTTTCCGGAACATTTCTCAATTTGAGACGTACGCTACGGCTCTGGCCGAGCTGAAGCGCCTATACGTAAAGACACGGAGCGCTGTGCACGGCCGGCATCAACTCTCCCAGCGGCGACAACAACCATCTGAATCGATCGATCGCTTCACGCAGGAGTTGCGCTACCTGTTGGCGGACTGCGTGCAGGACGTCCGGACCCACGAGCAAGTGCAGGACGACTTGCTCCGAGATTCATTCATCTCCGGAATTAATTCTGGAGTCTTGCGGCTCCGACTCCTGGAGGTCGCGGATCTGACATTTACGGAGGCACTACGACTGGCACGCGTATATACAGATGCCCGAGAACAATCCACCGCATATGATCACCCACGAGTCGTGGCGGGGACCTCGCAACTCGCGCGACCGGAGAGGGCTACCACCGAGGATACGGAGGAGGACCCGACCACCACGGCCGAGTCTCCGGGAGCTCCTGAAGCGGACTCCGCTTCCGGCCTCACTGCTGCCACCACTGCCCGGCCACGGCCTGACCGGTATGCAAAATGTTATTTTTGCGGGAATCGGCAGCACCCTCGCTCTGAATGCCCGGCCCGGGAGGCTACATGCCACCTGTGCTCCACCAAGGGCCATTTTGCAAAGGTCTGCAGGAAGGCCGCTCGGGGCACATGTCCCCGCGCGACCTTGAATGGGCTCATCGCGGAGCCAACGGATCGAGCGCCGGACGGGGCGCCTCACTCGGCTTTGATGAGCCGCTCTCCTTCTCGCGGGCCTCTGGCTGCACGCCCGACCTTGGTGAGATACACCGGGCCGCCGAAACAAATGGCGCGAACGCGACCGGCCGCAGCGCGACAGACCTTGACTGGCGTTCGAACGCCTACTTCAAACAAGCGACATGCTCCTGCTTTGGAAACTCCTCTCGATGTGCGGCAAACGCAGCACGTGACTCGAGCCCCATCTGACGGCGGCTCTTACGAATTACATGCACCCACTTTGGCATATGAATCTGCAGACGGCAGAGATCCTTCTCACGTGACTCGAGCGCCATCTGACGGCGGCTCTTACGAATTACATGCACCCACTTTGGCATATGAATCTGCAGACGGCAGAGGTCTTTCTCACGTGACTCGAGCGCCATCTGGCGGCGGCTCTTACGAATTACATGCACCCACTTTGGCATATGAATCTGCAGACGGCAGAGATCTTTCTCACGTGACTCGAGCGCCATCTGGCGGCGGCTCTTACAACCTACACACACCCACTCTAGCAAATGAATCTGCTGATGAGCCAACTGACTTCAATGCTCCTGCTGAGGCCCAACATGCCGACGCTGCCCGAAGGATTGCAGCCGGCGTGGGATCCACCCGCGAGGCGCGATCTTCTCGCCCGGCCGGTACAATACCTGCCAGGTCTGCCGGCCTTGCGCAGGCCATCATTCCGCTCACGGTCGTGGGCGTTTTTGCACAAGCTTTGATTGACACGGGGTCCACGGATAGTTTTATCGATCAGCGACTCGTGCATCAACATGGGTGGCCGGTTCTCGGGACAACCCACCGGATCTCCATGGCCTCTCAGGGACTTCGGTTGAGCACAAAAGGGGCGTGTCGATTGAAACTTGTGATAAAGGGACGCATGTTCCCGGACGTGTATCTCATGGTATTACCTGCTTTATGCGCTGACGTTCTGTTAGGACTTGATTTCCTTAAGCGGCATGGACGTTTGGAAATAGACTTCGGTGGGCCGGACACGCTCGCTGTGTGCGCCCTCGCTCAAATGGACATGGAGCCTCTCTCACTGTTCCCCAACCTGACCACTGATTGTAACCCCTGTAGCCGTCAAATCGCGGCGCTACTCTTGCGCGGACGCGCAATTCATTGCGGAAGAAATGGCCCTGCTCTTAAAGGACGGTATTATAGAACACAGTAGGTCACTGTGGCGGGCCCAAGTCTTAGTGGTGCGGAGTGAGGCCCACCGCCGGCGCATGGTAATCGACTATTCACAGACGATTAATCGTTTTACACAGCTGGATGCCTACCCCTTACCGGGGATGGACGCCCTGGTACGCCAGGTGGCCCTGTATTCCGTTTATAGCACTCTCGATCTGCGTAGTGCGTATCATCAAGTCCCCATCTCTAGGGCTGATCGTGTCTTTACAGCCTTTGAATCGGGTCAGCGGTTGTACCAGTTCACGCGACTCCCCTTTGGGGTAACTAACGGAGTCGCTTGTTTTCAGAGGGCTATGGATGACCTCGTTGCGAAGGAGAATTTGACCGATGTCTTTGTCTATCTGGACAATCTTATGGTTTGTGGGTATGACCAGGAGCATCACGACGCTAATCTGAAACGCTTCCTCGAGGTCGCGCGGAAATATCGCCTAACCATGAATGCGGCTAAGTGTCGATACTCTCTACGCACGGTAGACCTTTTGGGGTACACCGTGACCCATGGCTCCGTCTCTCCGGATAAGGAGCGTCTGCGCCCTTTACTCGATATGGCTCCGCCTAGCGATCGGGCTTCGCTGAAACGCGCTCTAGGGCTGTTCGCCCACTATTCAAAGTGGGTGCAAAATTTCTCCACGAAGCTCCGCCCCCTCATGGCCTGCGACACTTTCCCCATGGGCCCGGCCGCCCTGGCGGCCTTCGAGGGCCTTAAAGTCGACATCGCTGGCGCCGCTGTCGCGACGATTGACGAGAGTGCCTCTTTCGTTTTGGAGAGTGATGCCTCAGATCATGCGATAGCGGCGACTCTCTCCCAAGGGGGCCGCCCTGTGGCTTTCTTCTCGCGGACTCTCACCTCCGCCGAGCGGAGGCATTCGTCTGTCGAAAAGGAAGCGTACGCGATCCTATGTACTGCCACCAACCAGACTCCTCACGAATGACTGTTCCACCACCCTAGAAGCTCCGGCAGTATCCAATCTTTACCCAGCTGGCTCGCTGAACCGGGGTCCGCCTATCTCAAACGAGCAGTTCGCGCTAGCAAGTACGACCCTCTTGTTGACAAGGTGCAGGTCCTCCAGGCTAATCCCGAGCATGCTCGCGTGTTAACGGCGGATGGCCGCGAGTCTACTGTCTCCGTACGCCATCTCGCCCCATGTGGGGACGACGACAGGGATATCGACGAACCCGTCTACGAGTCTATGGACTCTACCGAAGCTTCCCCTATGGAACTACCACCGTTACTTCCGTCGTTCCCCACTCCCGTGCCCGAAGGCGCTGGGGCGCCCCCTCCGACTCCCACCTCCGGCGGCTATTCCGACGCGGGGGACTCCGGGCTTGGGGACGCCGTGCCCGGTAGATTCCGAACACGAACTGGCAGGGAAGTTCGCCGCCCCGACCGCTATGGGTGGACCGACTGACGTGGATTGACGTGACCCATTCGATTATTGCTGATGCTTGCTTGCAACCTGCCGAGCGGCAGTATAGTTCTATCGGCGGGGAGAATGTAGTGAAATTATACCAAGGTGAACCCAGGGTGTGCTCGCTTCAAAAGGGGCGTCTATAAGACCCGGGACAACCGGGGCGCACGGACACTCCAGCGGAACTCACTGTGACATAGTCCTGTAGTTTGAATGGTATGTTCGCCCCTAAATGCTGCGCTGACTGTCCTCTCTATTGGACCATTGCCATATTGAATCGACCATTGCTCATGAAATACTCTGATTTTAATGCCTGTTGCATGAATGTATTTTTACAGGATGTACTTCAGATCTAAATGATATTAAACCTACCCAGAGGTCAAGTCGTGTCTGAGCTTGATTTTCACGACAAGACATTTCAATAAAAACTGGAAAAATTGAGGTGTTCTAAAACTTTTGACCAGCGGTGTACGTATTGTACGTACTGTACGTACATTTTCCAGCAGCTAAGCCATTCTGTGAAACGACTGGACATACTCATTGTGTTTCTTTTACCACATGCATCTCCCCAAATGGCAACCATTAATTACTAGACATTGCCATGTCAAACTATTCCTCCAACTTGCACTGCTCCTCTTCAGCTCTTCTATGCTATTCTGTCTTTGTGTTGACAAAAATGTGCGGCTAGTTGAAAGTTATTCGAGAAATCCCAAGACGCAGACATTTATGCCAATTTGGTAAAGCCAAATGATTTGGCCTTCATTCGTATTCATCACAAAGTTGCAGTGTAGCATCATTGGCTGAGGGTGAGGGTGAAGCTTTACCACTGATGCAATCTGCTACTTAGGGCAGGAAGTATGAATTTGGCCATGTTGCTGGCGATAGCTTGCTTGCTGGCGATAGGGATGACGGTTTATAGGTGGGGCCGAGATTCAAACCCAGGCCAGACAGCTTAGAGGCGAGTGTGCGTACCACGAGGTCATCCCGTCAGTCCCATGGATTGGCCTAAAATCTGCTCTCTCCTGTCAACATTGGTGTATCATAACAACTGCTCTGAATATAACCTTTTCTGGGATTTCTTCTAACCACTTTCTCTTCTTCACAAGTTTATCCTATCTGCCATTCAACCTTTCTGCCCATCATCTCAACCCTTGTAACCCTTGTATGTGATGAGGCAATCACTAGAAAACAACTTGCATTCTCC